>NC_134690.1:191533495-191865995 GCF_050947455.1 Rhinoderma darwinii | reverse complement strand
TCCACCATGTCTGAACGTGCCCTTAGACGTTCAATCACAGCTCCTTTTATTCAACAAATGTTGAGGCAGGTAAAAAGCGCATAGCAGTCGGTCTACGGCTGTTTCACGTCCTCCAGAACTTCCTCAATGGCCAAATGCTATGCACTTGACTCCTGTTTTTACTTGCCTCAACATTTGTTGAATAAAAGAAGCTGTGATTGAACGTCCAAAAGGGTTAATGCTGTGCATTTTTCTCTTAATTTTGGTTTTATATCCGGAGTTGATACTTTGTACGGACAAATTACCGCCCTAGCTGCAGATGTAGAAAGACAGATCCCAGCAGCACAGTGATCTGAAATTATTGCCACGGTGTGGAGTAGTATCAACCGAAATTCTTCTGTGTTTTGAATCTTTAGGATAAATTTAGGTAATTTTTTTAATTTTTGGCATGGACTATGACCAATAATGAGACTCCAGTAGAAAAGCTTGAGAATCCCTGCTGAATATTATACATATTAAGATAATTTAGAGACGTTTTGATTTTTCTTGTTTGTTTCATATTTAATCAATATGGTTTTTGTGTGAATTAAACATCGACTTCCAGTATTCATGGCTAACTAGTCTGTAATTACTTTGTTGCTCATATAATATTTATTGCAACATAAAACCAAAATGTAAGTCTTCCTCTGTGAAGCTGTTCCATGTGCTGTGACTTCGGCAAATGCCTGAAAAGACAGATGAGTGGGTAAGCTGCTCTCTTAAAATGAAAAATATTAGACGTGAGGAGTAGTAGTAGTAGTAGTAGTAGTAGTAGTAGCAGTTGTAGTAGTAGTAGCAGTAGTAGTAGTAGTAGTAGTAGCAGTAGTAGTAGTAGTAGTAGTAGTAGTAGCAGTGGTAGCAGTAGTAGTAGTAGTAGTAGTAGTAGTAGTAGTAGCAGTAGTAGCAGTAGTAGTAGTAGTAGCAGTAGCGGTAGTGGTAGTTGTAGTAGCAGTAGTAGTAGTAGTAGTAGTAGTAGTAGTAGTAGTAGTAGTAGTAGTAGTAGCAGTAGTAGTAGTGGTAGCAGTAGTAGTAGTAGTAGTAGTAGTAGTGGTAGTAGTAGTAGTAGCAGTAGTAGCAGTAGTAGCAGTAGTAGCAGTAGTAGTAGTAGTGGTAGCAGTAGTAGTAGTAGTGGTGGTGGTAGTAGTAGTAGTAGTAGTAGTAGTAGTGGCAGTAGTAGTAGTAGTAGTAGC
The DNA here is from genome assembly GCF_050947455.1 of Rhinoderma darwinii. Lineage (NCBI taxonomy): Eukaryota > Metazoa > Chordata > Amphibia > Anura > Rhinodermatidae > Rhinoderma > Rhinoderma darwinii. The sequence continues at coordinate 191,864,787 of NC_134690.1, read as the reverse complement.
AGTAGTAGTGGTAGTAGTAGTAGTAGTAGTAGTAGTAGTAGTAGTAGTAGTGGTAGTGGTAGTGGTAGTGGTGGTAGTGGTAGTGGTAGTAGTGGTGGCGGTGGTAGTAGTAGCAGTAGTAGTAGTAGTAGCAGTAGCGGTAGTGGTAGTTGTAGTAGCAGTAGTAGTAGTAGTAGTAGTAGTAGTAGTAGTAGTAGTAGTAGTAGTAGTAGCAGTAGTAGTAGTGGTAGCAGTAGTAGTAGTAGTAGTAGTAGCAGTAGTAGCAGTAGTAGCAGTAGTAGCAGTAGTAGTAGTAGTGGTAGCAGTAGTAGTAGTAGTGGTGGTAGTAGTAGTAGTAGTAGTAGTAGTAGTAGTGGCAGTAGTAGTAGTAGTAGTAGCAGTAGTAGTGGTAGTGGTAGTAGTAGTAGTAGTAGTAGTAGTAGTGGTAGTGGTGGTAGTGGTAGTGGTAGTGGTAGTAGTGGTGGCGGTGGTAGTAGTAGTAGTAGTAGTAGTAGTAGTAGTAGAGTGGCAGTCATATATTATAAAGCAATTGCAGTCTGAGGACAATGATGTGTATTACTGAAGTCGCCAGCATTTATTTAAGGTATTTATTTATAACACGTGTATGTCACAATCTTTTCCTGCAATACCACATTACACAGTTGATTTTTGCTCTTTAGAAAGCTCCCAGGACAATGATGGGCCATTAAATTACTGTCTTTATTTTATTTATTTCATTTAGGGTGAACTGGGAAATCCAGGCCCCAAGGGATCGGTAAGTAGCAATGATCATACGGCAGAATATTATAGTAAATTAATATTACTTAATTGAGAGACAATGGGGAAGATTTACTAAGCAAAATGTGGCAGACTAATGGAGTATATGACATACACCAAATTTATTATGTGTTTTAGACACTTTCTATGCTTATTTCAAAAAATGTTTCCATCAGTTTCCACAAACCCTAGAATGTCTAGTGCCCCTTTCTGAAGTCTGAAGTCCTCCGTTCCTTCTCACCTACATAAAAATGGTGAGAAGTAGTTGGAATAAAGCAGGGGTCGAGCATGTGTGCTACCACTACATTCCAACCCTGTGGAAGTTCCAAAATCAGCTGAGCAATGCCCTCGACTGTTTCCGTTACTCCCATACTCAATGTCTATTGAGTTGCGCCAATTTTATCATGTCTCATGCACCATTTTAAAATATTTGGCATAATGTAGTTAATTTTCCCCGACTCCTAAATGCATGCATCCTTAGATACTATTAATAAATCTTCCGCAATGTTTTGAGTCACAATAAATGAGATATATAAATGAGATATAGTTTTAATGTAATGATTATGAGATATCCAGAAACTTGTTGATGTTGTTCCTTTAAAAAATATTAGAATGGATGTTATTAACCCCTTAACGCACCAGGACGCACCAGTAAGTCTTGGTGCGGGGGGTGATGTTTGGAGCGCGCTCACGTGCTGAGCGTGCTCCATATGCTGCGGGTGTCGGTTGTGTTTTACAGCCAACACACAGAACTAACAGCCAGGAGCAGCGATCACTCTGTTCCTGTCTGTTTAACCCCTCAAATGCTGCGGTCAATCGCGACCACAGAATCTGATGCATTGAAAAGAGGGGGTTGGCTCCCTCAGACAGCTCATCGCCCCCCCCCGCAACGAGATCAGGGGGTGACGACGGTTGTTATGGCAGCCCAGGGGCCTAATGAAGGCCCCCAGGACTGCCTTCACTCTGCCTCTGTTAAGTCCTGACTGAGGCAAGGCTTAACAGATGCCTGTAGAAATGACAATATACTGCAATACATTACTATCGCAGTATATTGTACCAGCAATCTAACAATCAGTGGTTCAAGTCCCCTAGGGGGACTAATAAAATGTGTGAAAAGAAGTGAAATAAAGTTTTTAGTAGTGGAATTTTTTATTTTTTTTTAATGTAAAGTTAAAAAAAACCCTCTCTTCCCATTTTTCTTCAAAAATAATGTAAAAAAGAAAAAAAGTAAATAGAATTGGTATTGCTGCATCCGTAAAAGTCTGAACTATTACAATATAGCATTATTTAACGCACACTGTGAACGCCATAAAAAAAAAAAAATTGTAAACCGCCAAAATGGCAGTTTTTTGGTCACCTTAACTCCCAAATTTTTTTTTAATAAAAAGTGATAAAAAAGTCATATGTACCAACAAATAGTGCCAATAAAAACTAAAGCTCGTCCTGCAAAAAATAAGCCCTAACAACGCTCAACACAGAGAAAAATAAAAAAGTTATGGCTCTCAGAATCTGGTGAAACAAAACTATTTTTTTTTAACAGTAGTAAGTAGTAATAATTTTAGGTAGTAAAATATTAAAAAAATCTATATAAATTTGATATCACAGTAATCGTATTGAGCCACAGAACAAAGTTAAAGAGGCTCTGTCACCACATTATAAGTGCCCTATCTTGTACATAATGTGATCGGCGCTGTAATGTAGATTACAGCAGTTTTTTTTTATTTAGAAAAACAATAATTTTTGACGGAGTTATGATCTATATTAGCTTTATGCTAATGAGTTTCTCAATGGACAACTGGGCGTGTTTTACTATATGGCCAAGTGGGCGTTGTGGAGAGAAGTGTATGAAGCTGATCAATCAGTGACCAATCAGCGTCATACACTTCTTTCCATTCATTTATACAGCACATAGCGATATAGCTATATCACTATGTGCAGTCACTTACTCACACACTAACGTTACTGCAGTGTCCTGACAATAAATATACATTACCTCCAGCCAGGCGTGATACAGTGAAGGAAATAAGTATTTGATCCCTTGCTGATTTTGTAAGTTTGCCCACTGTCAAAGTCATGAACAGTCTAGAATTTTTAGGCTAGGTTAATTTTACGAGTGAGAGATAGATTATATATAAAAAAAAAAAAAGAAAATCACATAGTCAAAATTATATTTATTTGCATTGTGCACAGAGAAATAAGTATTTGATCCCTTTGGCAAACAAGACTTAATACTTGGTGGCAAAACCCTTGTTGGCAAGCACAGCAGTCAGACGTTTTTTTGTAGTTGATGATGAGGTTTGCACACATGTTAGATGGAATTTTGGCCCACTCCTCTTTGCAGATCATCTGTAAATCATTAAGATTTCGAGGCTGTCGCTTGGCAACTCGGATCTTCAGCTCCCTCCATAAGTTTTCGATGGGATTAAGATCTGGAGACTAGGCCACTCCATGACCTTAATGTGCTTCTGTTTGAGCCACTCCTTTGTTGCCTTGGCTGTATGTTTCTGGTCATTGTCGTGCTGGAAGACCCAGCCACGAGCCATTTTTAATGTCCTGGTGGAGGGAAGGAGGTTGTCACTCAGGATTTGACGGTACATGGCTCCATCCATTCTCCCATTGATGCGGTGAAGTAGTCCTGTGCCCTTAGCAGAGAAACACCCCCAAAACATAATGTTTCCACCTCCATGCTTGACAGTGGGGACGGTGTTCTTTGGGTCATAGGCAGCATTTCTCTTCCTCCAAACACGGCGAGTTGAATTAATGCCAAAGAGCTCAATTTTAGTCTCATCTGACCACAGCACCTTCTCCCAATCACTCTCAGAATCATCCAGATGTTCATTTGTAAACTTTAGACGGGCCTGTACATGTGCCTTCTTGAGCAGGGGGACCTTGCGGGCACTGCAGGATTTTAATCCATTACGGCGTAATGTGTTACCAATGGTTTTCTTGGTGACTGTGGTCCCAGCTGCCTTGAGATCATTAACAAGTTCCCCCCGTGTAGTTTTCGGCTGAGCTCTCACCTTCCTCAGGATCAAGGATACCCCACAAGGTGAGATTTTGCATGGAGCCCCAGATCGATGTCGATTGACAGTCATTTTGTATGTCTTCCATTTTCTTACTATTGCACCAACAGTTGTCTCCTTCTCACCCAGCGTCTTACTTATGGTTTTGTAGCCCATTCCAGCCTTGTGCAGGTCTATTATCTTGTCCCTGACATCCTTAGAAAGCTCTTTGGTCTTGCCCATGTTGTAGAGGTTAGAGTCAGACTGATTAATTGAGTCTGTGGACAGGAGTCTTTTATACAGGTGACCATTTAAGACAGCTGTCTTTAATGCAGGCACCAAGTTGATTTGGAGCGTGTAACTGGTCTGGAGGAGGCTGAACTCTTAATGGTTGGTAGGGGATCAAATACTTATTTCTCTGTGCATAATGCAAATAAATATATATAATTTTGACTATGTGATTTTCTTTTTTTTTTTTTATATATAATCTATCTCTCACTGGTAAAATTAAGCTAGCCTAAAAATTCTAGACTGTTTATGACTTTGACAGTGGGCAAACTTACAAAATCAGCAAGGGATCAAATACTTATTTCCTTCACTGTATGTATTCAGAATCCTGACCACTTCTCTGCACTTCTCTGTGATTTACAGCATAGCAAGCGTAGTCTCGCGAGATTACGCTGTAAACTGTCATTTACAGCGAGATCTCGCTGTGCTGTAGTCTCACACAGATGCTACAGAAGTGGTCAGGATTCTGAATACACATCCCGTCCTGGCTGGAGGTAATGCATATTCATTGTCAGGACACTGCAGTAACGTTACAGTGTGTTTATGTGGCTGCACATAGGGATATAGATATATCACTATGTGCTGTGTAAATGAATGGAGAGAAGTGTATGATGCTGATTGGTCACTGATTGGTCAGCGTCATATACTTCTCTCCACAACGCCCACTTGGCCATATAGTAAAACACACCCAGTTGTCCATTGAAAAACCCATTAGCATAAAGCTAATATAGGTCATAACTCCGTCAAAAATTATCGTTTTTCTAAATAAAAAACACTGCTGTAATCTACATTACAGCGCCGATCACATCATGTACAATATAGGCCACTTATAATGTGGTGACAGAGCCTCTTTAAGTTGTTGTTTTTACCACATGGGGAAAGACGTGAAAACGGAACCCAAAATATAATGGAGGAAACACAGTTTTTTTAAATTTCAGCACGCAAATAATTTTTTTTCAGCTTCCGAGTACATTATATGGTACTTTAAATGCTACTAACTCCTCCCACAAAATATAAGCCCTCACAACACTCTATTGGAAAAATAAAAATGTTATGGTTCTTGTAAGGCGGGAAGTGAAAAAAGAAAATGAAAAATCAAAAAATGGCTGTGTCCTTAAGGGGTTAAAAGATCCAGAACATATCATTTTTATTGCATGCACAATATTCTGGGACATTCTAGTCATTTTATCATTCCATTGTCTTTAAAATATGTACATTAAAGAGGCTCTGTCACCACATTATAAGTGGCCTATCTTGTACATGATGTTATCTGCGCTGTAATGTAATGTAATGACGCTGATTGGTCACTGATTGGTCAGCGTCATACACTTCTCTCCACAACGCCCACTTAGCCAAAAAGTAAAACACGCCCAGTTGGTCTTTAAGAAACTCATTAGCATAAAGCTAATATAGGTCATAACTCCGTCAAAAATGATCGTTTTTCAAAATAAAAAACACTGCTGTAATCCACATTACAGCGCCGATCACATCATGTACAATATAGGCCACTTATAATGTGGTGACAGAGCCTCTTTAAGTAGATTGCTCATTAGGGTATAGTAAATAGAATCTATAGTTGTGTAACATTATTGTTGGTATTTTCCTCATCATCATCATCATTACTATTATTATTATTTATCAAATTATTTACATTACAAACAACTTTGAAATACTATAGTTTTGGATCTCGATTTGGCAGTAATAAATAGAACAGATACAAAAATAATATGACAAATGAAATATATTGTTTTAATTAAACTAATATGATAAATATAATCAGGTCCTGCAGTGTTCTGTAATATATTTCCTCAAGATAACAATCAATTAACCACTTTCTAATTACATAAAAATTTTTTTTGCATTTTTACATGATTAAACTTCTATACTTCTACAACTTTTACAACCGCTAAATATACAACTGCTGAGCCGATGTTACGGGTCCTTCTCATGTGTAATAATAGGATATCCATATGTGTATTTGTCTTTTCTGCGCTGACTTCAAAGGGAATAATAAATACACAAAGTGAATGTTCACACAAGAACACCATTTTGTTTCTTTTAAATTTAAATAGATCTTAATTTCATAATATATCTTGATAGTGGTTGGTGCTCCATCTTTCAGATGCAGACCTCCAAATCCCCTGAATAGACATCTGTCTGTCTGCTTACTGCATATGATTTATACAAGCTCAGTAATAAAACATTATGCAGTAAGCTCTTAAGCTCTCCCTAGTGGCTGGGCATGCAGACAGAATTGTATTATTTCCCTCTATGGTTACTTGAAGGTAAACGGAGTTTGACATTTTATGTGCATATGCTATATCTATATATTAAGCCAATAATACATAGTGCTTACTACTTAAGGTACTACCATTTTTGCTTTCAAATCATTGTGTTTTTTTTTGTATTTTGGGTCAATTAAGGGAAAAATGGACTCAGGGTTTTGCACATTTTTAAATGTGTCCATGCGTATGCAAACAGTATATGCATATATTTTATTTGTACAAATTAAAGCCATACTTTTTATGCCTAGACTGGAAGTCCTGGAGAGCCTGGTAATCGCGGTCCAGAAGGAATTCGGGGTCTACCCGGTGTAGAAGGTCCTCAAGGTTCTCCTGGTCCTCGTGGTATGCAAGGTGAACATGGTGCACCTGGATTACCAGGAAGTCAGGGTCCAGCAGTAAGTGATTGTTTTTGTTTTTTAATTACATGTTTTTATTATTTTATGTATTTTCCAGTTTTTTATTGAACGTTACTTTTTTAACTTCACTTGCTTGAATTCACAGGGTAGAGAACCAACAGATCAGCACATTAAGCAAGTCTGCATGAGAGTTTTGCAAGGTATGTTAAGTCTTACTGTCAAACCAGGCATACCCTCTATATACAGATTCTTTATATACACATATTGAGTCTCATTTAATTAAAATTTGTAACGCAGACATAACTTGAAGCTCCTGGGCCCCAATGCAATTTTTGTAATGGAGCGCTCCACCTTCCATCTGCCCTTTATAATACTGTTGTCCACTTATGTGGCAGAGGGGCGTTTGGGCCCGTTCATGTACCAGGACATTAGTGCAGCTGCTACCTCTGCACTCCTATAGCTATGCTAAGGGTCTAACAGAAAAGACCTCGGAGATAAGACAAGTTTTTCTGTGAGACACTTTTGATAAATGAGGCTCAAATATGTTTAGCCTTAAAGAGTAATTTCTAACCTTAAAAAATCTTAAAGTTATCTTCTTTTCTCTCCATTAGTGAATAGAAATTATTGGTAACAATTCTTTGTTTTGTATCTTTGTTTCACAGAACAGTTAGCAAGCTTGGCAGCTAGTCTACGAAGGCCAGAATCTGGAGCTGTTGGATTACCAGGACGACCGGGTCCACCAGGAACACCTGGATCACCAGGAGATAATGGTGTTCCTGGACATATTGGAGCGAGAGGACTTCCGGGGCTAAAAGGTCCTCCTGGGGAACTTGGTCTTAAAGGTCCAAAAGGTAGATAATCAGCCATACTAAATACGATAAGACTTTACTGATAATGTGGCAGATATATCTCTTAATATGAACATTTCCTTATACACACACTACAAGAAGATATATTATATATATATATATATATATATATATATATATATATATATATATATATATATATGAGTGCAAATCCCTGGTTAATGCCCTGTCTAAGTGAAGAAGGTGTAATGAGCATAACGAGAAAAACATCCTTTATTATCTTTCTTGGCCTGAACTGTAAGTTTCAGAGAGATCTTGAGAAAAAAAACCATGTCTAGCAGCATTATAATAGTGCGATTTGTGCGCTCGGATGCTTTTAATTATTTCTAGTGGAGGAGTCGGGCTGATATTGACGCAATCTCATGAATTGTACTACTTCTGTCAGTGGAAATTACTATGCTATGACTGATCGTGGTAACATGTCATTATATAATAGAAGTTTTCCAGGGTTATTCAAGAAAATAAACACATGTTTAAAGCAAAGCTCTTTAACACATATTGTTAATTTCAGCAAGGTTATTTATTAGCTGTTTAATGGCATTATCCTTGGGGTTTCTTGCTGCTACTTGAAAATGCACATGCTACTTCTGTGTTAAATTCACAGGATGATTATTACAATGCACCTGTTGCCTAGTAACATTGACAATCTGCCAAGGGCATCACAAGCAATAGCTAGAATGAGTTTTGTTTTTTATCCGAACCTATTACCTGTGCAACTGCACTTGGCAATTTACATGCTTCTATGTGCCAGCAACATCACATTTTGCTGTAAATGCATTGCATTATTAATGCAGATGTTTATTCATAATTGCTATCCTAAACTCTGTGTACTACAGTGGTAAAGTTCTGCATAATAAATCTAATATTATACAGATCTTATCTTTGTTAATCAAATAGCACTATTTTTAGATGAAAGAATCTTCACAGTTTGTACAGAGCCTTTGCAGAGCGACACAGAACTCCTACGGTTGAGTACTACGGAGACATAGGCACTCCATGTGCCGCAATATGGTGCCTCTGTGATACAGCGACCGATGGTACCTGGCACAATTCTTTGTCTGCTAGATTCATACAGAATCTGACAGAAAAAAAATCTGCAGAACAGTATGGCCCCATAAAGTGTTATGGGAGCTATTTAATGTTTTTTTTTACAACTGTAAATTTACAGAGCTGCAATATGGTCATGAACTTGAGTCTTTAGGACAATAGTAACTACCTGAACAAATATGTACTTAAAGAGGCTCTGTCACCAGATTATAAGTGCCCTATCTCCTACATAATCTGATCGGCGCTGTAATGTAGATAACAGCAGTGGTTTTTATTTGGAAAAACAATCATTTTTGAGCAAGTTATGAGCAATTTTAGATTTATGCTAATTCGTTTCTTAATGACCAACTGGGTGTGTTTTTACTTTTGACCAACTGGGCGTTGTACAGAGGAGTGTATGACGCTGACCAATCAGCATCATACACTTCTCCTTGTTCCAGCCCAGCTTCTTTCACTGCATTATCATACTGGGGTGGAACATTGAGAAGTGTATGACGCTGATTGGTCACTTTTCCATATTTTTTTCCCCACCTGGCCCAGACCACTGTGACGACTTATTCCAGCCACGACTCGTCTCTGCAGAATTTGACACACAGGCATGTTGGTTTCTTGCTTTTCTAGCATCCCCCTCCCCCCAACAAATTCGTAATTCAGTGATCCAGATGGTAATAATGATCCATCAGTGCTGACACAATAAAAGTTCCCCCTCAGTAACCATACCCCTGCAGATAATATCACACATAGCTCCCCCTTGTAGATAGCGCCACACAGCCCCCCTTGTAGATAGCGATACACAGCTTCCCCTTGTAGATAGCGCTACACAGCTTCCCCTTGTAGATAGCACCACACAGCTCCCCCTTGTAGATAGCCACACAGCTCCCCCTGTAGATAGCCCCACACAGCTCCCCCTTGTAGATAGCACCACACACAGCTCCCCCTTGTATATAGCTCCACACAGCCCCCCTTGTAGATAGCGCCACACAGCTTCCCCTTGTAGATAGCACCACATAGCTTCACCTTGTAGATAGCCACACAGCTCCCCCTTGTAGATAGCCCCACACAGCTCCCCCTTGTAGATAGCGCCACACACAGCTCCCCCTTGTATATAGCTCCACACAGCCCCCCTTATAGATAGCGCCACACACAGCTCCCCGTTGCAGATATCGCCGCACAGCCCCCCTTGTAGATAGCGCCACACAGACCTCGCTTGTAGATAGCGCCACACAGCTCCCCTTGTAGATAGCGCCACACAGCTCCCCCTTGTAGATAGCGCCATACAAAGCTCCCCCTTGTAGATAGCGCCACACAGCTTCCCCTTGTAGATAGCACCACACAGCTCCCCCTTGTAGATAGCCACACAGCTCCCCCTTGTAGATAGCCCCACACAGCTCCCCCTTGTAGATAGCGCCACACACAGCTCCCCCTTGTAGATAGCGCCACACAGCTCCCCTTGTAGATAGCGCCATACAAAGCTCCCCCTTGTAGATAGCTCCACACACAGCTCCCCCTTGTAGATAGCTGCACACAGCCCCCTTGTAGATAGCACCACACAGCTCACCCTTGTATATAGCGCCACACAGCACCCCTTGTAGATAGCGCCACACAACCCCCCTTATAGATTAGGCCACACAGCTCCCCCTTGTGGATAGTGCCACACAGCTCCCCCCTTGTATATAGCGCCACACAGCTCCCCCTTTGTATATAGCGCCACACACAGTCCCCCCTTGTAGATAGCGCCACACAGCCCCTCTTGTAGATAGCCACACTCAGCCCCCCTTGTCGATAGCCACACACAGCCCCCCTTCTACATAGCGCCCCCCTTCCGTTGTAAGTAGTGCCGCACAGCCTCCCCCTTCCCTTGTACTTAGTGCAAACAGAGCAGAGAGCGGTAGCCTACCACTACCACTCTCTGCTCTGCCTGTCACGACTCACCATCAGGAGGAGGAGAGGTGATCATGCGGCGAAGCGGCGGAGGATCACTTTTGACTGGGATCAGTGACAGGACAGGACTGGACCAGTCCAGTCAGCTGACCTAAGTCACCTAACCTCATGTCAGGTGACTGGATTGGTTCACTGCCGGCACTGACCTCACTTGGCAGCGGTTGGACTGCATATTTTCAGATTCTGCAGAATCTGAAAATATGCCTGGCTGCAGCCTACTATGCCTTTGCACTGCACATGTACATTTTGGCGCATGCGCAGTGCAAAGTTCCGGGAGACTGCAGAAAAATCCCAGACGGTGCTTTTTCCTGCCGGAAGCTACGGACGGCAGAAAAAAACATCAGTTTTTGCGGACTGTACGTAAATTTATGTAAGGTTGGCAACCCTGTTCCCTAACTACACTGAACTATGTTTTACTCTGAAGCGCAGCAGTGATGTATTGGGAGAAACCTGTCAATCAAGCTGAGCCCGGTAGGCCTTTGAAAGGCGCTGCTTATGTTGCCGCTATATAAGCAGCAGGACAAAAGACATAGGCTTAAAACCCTTTATACAAGCTTGATGATACCATACTAGAAATACTTTTCGACTGATCATAATACATGTTCTGTAGTGTGTTAGCATAAATGAGTGCATATAGTATATCAGCTTAGCTGTGAAGAAATATAGGCATTACTGTGTCGCTTTGCGGACAGCATCAGGCATCAAAACATAAGCTTAAAAGGTTTAGACTCGTTTCTATTTGACACTTCCACGGACCATCTTAAAAGTGTCAATACATCATCAGAATCTCATTTTCATTTATCAGCCAGCAAGAAACACAGCGAGTTTTTGTTGTCAGGCTATTTACAAAGCTGAAGGATGAAGAGGATCAGAATATATTTCCTTTTCAACATAATTCTTAATTTGTATTTTAACCTCTGCTATATTTATTATGTGAAAGGAGAATCTAATTTTTCCTATTTATATTCTACCACTGCTTTTCTGGCTGCTTTGCATAATTGCATAAATGGCATATGATTCATAATTCCAGATCTCCAGGGAAGAGTCATGCAGTGCGAGCTATTGTGTGCGTGAAATACAGAACACTTTTAATACTATGGCAAAAAGAACTGTACCATTTCTTCCTGCTTTAAGGGAAATGTATAACGGACACTGTACTGTACCCCTACAATTCATTAAATGTTACCATTACATTTAGGTGATTCTGGTGAAAGAGGTGAGAGAGGATTTCCAGGCAGAGGGCAAAAAGGAATGCCAGGAATACCAGGACTTACAGGTATGAAATAATAGTTTGCTTGCTGTTGTGTATAGCTAATACATAATGATGGAATTTTGAATAATAAATGGAAATATTAAAGACAAGCCATACAGATTGCATACCATATGGAGAGAACATAAGAAAAAACACAGTGTCAATACCCTGGAGATCAGCAACAGAATGCTGGGCAAAACTAATGCCCACTTATAGATGAATATTTATTTGTATTTACTACGTGGAGAACAAATGTAATTTACATCACAATAGACGGTAGCCATAGGAACTGTTCATCGCCTTCCATGATGTGTAAACAGATGAGCCCTATCAACCAGAATGGTTAGAAATTCTACATAATTAATGGAATTCCATAATCCTCAACAATATATTTCTGATGGAATTTACAAAGAAAACTTGTATGGTTAGGATATAATTTTTTTTCTGTGATATGCTCAAAATATTATTGAAATAAATCCACTCTAGTCCTTGTAGATGTCATTCTTTCAGTTCCAAAACTGAAATATAGTTTTTGCTCCTATGTTACGCTGATATTCACTTAAATATTGGTTCCACTATGGGAAGAAATTCACATGAATGTTACCGGCGTTACAACAGGGTCGGATTCCTCCACCGGAGGATTCTCTGGTGACCCAGTCTTTGACCCAATAATGGGCCCTAATGGTCCAGCAGCAGACAAACCCATTTGGAGCTCACTTTGGAGCCAATCACTTCCCAATAAAAATCTTATGGATTGATTCACAAATAACCTATTATACCTTATTGATGATATGCCCTTATTGCTGATTTATACATTTACCTTCTAAGTGCAAATGTTTGTACTTTTGACCTAAAACCTATGTAAACTTTGTAGATACTGTGATAACACATTAATATACCTAATGTTCACTTTTAAAATTCAGCTCAATTTAAAGAGACATAATAATTGTACGCCAATTTTACTGCTTTCTGTAGTTTGAAGACATTTCTTAAACAGAATAGACTCATAAAATAGTATTTGTATTTTTGACAGAAAAAAATGATTATTTCAGGCTGAAGGTCTGATGAGGTTATGCCTAAATGATTCCACAAATCAGTATTGCTCCCTTGTGGGCAAGTATTTAAGTCATTATCAAACACATCAATAAGGGAAACTTGCAGGGCAGAGAAGTATTCACCTCCTCGGCTGAACCCAAAAACTATGGGTGTTTTTTCATGATTTTTCATATTTCTTTTGTTTATTTTTTTTTAAAGAAAAAAACACAATGGGGCATATTCACTAAGCTATGTAAGCTTTAGACTGCGTAAACTGAGACCAGGCAGTCAGAAGATGCACCATATTTATCACAGTGGTGTATGATTAATTTGGTGCATCTAGACTTGTTAGACAAGTTTCTCCTCCTTATAACACCTTTGATTTAGCTTATTGTGCAACATAATTTTGTGCCAGATCTTTAGCGCATTTTGGCACATTTTATGCCACGTTCCTTTTGCACTAAGCCTCGCTCTTTTTCTTTAAAACTGGAGGGTGGGTACCTGGGATAATGTTTTTCTGATTTTTCCAAGGTACCCTAGTCCAACACTGCACATCAGCATAACCTCCAAACATTATAAAAATTGAAAACTTGTCTACACCCATCCTCAGATTTTGTTCCTGCAATCCATAATAAGCCCCTGTCCTCCTAGTCTCAAGTCTAGTAACAAATTGATACTGTGAAATCTTCATTACTGTTTTGAGAGATGATTAATTTCAAATATTGCCAACGCACCCACGATATTGTAACTGTGTCCTGTACAGTTAGCTTGATGTCATGAGTTTTAGCATAGATGTGATGCGCTTAAATAGGTAAAAAAAAAAACCTGTGTGCAAACATTTAAATAGAAAAGTGATGTATCTGATAAATTTGAGACTTTGATCTGGATAGATATGTGTCATGTTCCGTTGTTGTTATATAAAACAATGGTCTTTTTACAGAGTTTACAGATATTTTCTGGACCTTTTGAGACTGGGTGAATGCCTAATTCTTGGGTACAAATTTATTGAAAAAATCTGTAAAATAAATTAAGATTTCATTGCAGTGTTTTAAAGCGCAATGACAAATGCGTTCCTGTAATTATATTGGACTGCAGCTTGAAAGTCCCTGCTAATATATATAATAATGATAAGATTAGTTAGATTTTGTACTTTAGGTATAATATATGTACTAGTGAAATATTACAAATATAGAATAAGAGGGAGATCACAGCATGATATAAAATTATAATGTCACTTATCACAGAATATAATGAAATAATTTTCAACTCTTTTAAATATTTCTGTGCAGACAAAAAAATAGCATAAATCTTTTTCTTTCTTTAAGGTGAACCAGGAAAGCCAAGCTATGGACGAGAAGGCCGTGATGGAGAAAGAGGTCCACCTGGCCCTGATGGGCAACCTGGAATTCCAGGACCACCTGGTGCTGCTGGCCCGGCTGGTTTCTGTGATCCTTCCTCTTGCAGCCTTCAGGCCATTGCTGCTCCCCAGTCTGCTAAAGATCCCAACATGAAAGGGCCTTGAACAGCTAATACCATGTTACTGTCTGCAATTACAACCAACATCAAAGAATCGATTGAACGGGAGAGATGATAAACAAGGCTCTTTTTAATGTAGAATAGCAGACATGAACAAACTGTGACAATGATAATTTAAAGAAAATAACTACCGAATTTGGAAAAAGAAAGATGGTGCTTAAAATACTCAGTGAAGACCTCCATATACAGAACTGAAAATTCAGAAATATATAATTCTAATAAATGTTAAAATGTGCCACTTCCAGTGTGTGCAGGTGATTCCATGAATGAAGAAATGGCTCCTATTTACCTCAAGGTTTTGCCCTCATCATAGTTGTCTTTAGCCCAACTGACTACTGTACATAAAGTATACAACAGTGACGTACGGTATACAACATAAAATGCATCATCAGCTTTAAAATATGTAAAGTAAATGCAGTTGCACAGTGTAAGATCCCAACCAAAGACCCCAGACCCCAGACCAAATGGTAACCAGGAAACAAAACTACACTCTTATCTATGGCCAATCCTTTGTGTGATTTTTATATTGGTTCACTGTATATCCATGGAGGGAATTGGATCCTGTAAAAAATGTGGTACACTGAGTACCCAACATGTGCTGTAAATCTCTGTAAATGTGTTATAGGTGACTCTGACAACCAGTATGCCTTCAACAAGCATGGTAATAGAAGAAAAATAATGTTACTTCTTGATTTTATGCTCTTTTTAAGCATTGTGGGTATGAAAATTTTTAATCTGACTCCACCTCTGTGACATCCGATCCTCAATGTGATGAAAGCAATAGCAGATTTTAATATCCAGAAATAAAATTGATTTATAACTGAGAATATTTATTTTCATGTGGCATCTCTGGTTGTTTGAGAAAAAGAAAATGAAGAATAAATACTGTTTCGTAACCCTGTGCATTTTTTCAATGTATGCCTTAATTAAGTTAAGTGAGGAAATTGAACTGGACCCCCGAGGAGACATCTGGCTTTCAGTTTCAAACATTTATTCTGCAAATGGGATAATTCAAAGTTTAGATGTTTGCCTAATTTTTCAAATGTTATATAGAAACTACAGGGGGTTATATATCAAAGTAATGGCATTAACTTTAATTAATGTTAGGAGACCTATTCTAAACATATGGTAGATTGCTTTGTGTCAGTCTTTTCTTAAATTCTCTAATAGCTGTGGGTGACTTGCGGGTGGCTACAGAGATCAATAGTGCATGTAACGAATAACAGAACTTTTTACCTCTGTATGTTTTTTAAAAAAATTGTCTGATCTCTGATATAGCTGGACTAAATAACACTCCTAAAAGGGGTTGTCACATCTCGACGCTATTATAATATACAGTATATCAAATGCTTAAGACCTCTTCTATGAGCTAGAGCTAACAAAGTGAGAAATTCCTTGGGGTGGACCTGGCCCATCTGTTTATTACATGGTCAGTCATTAGCTTGGATTGCCAGCACATAAAACTACAGGCGCCCTCAGGCACCAGGGCCTAGGTGCGACTGCTACCTTTTCACCTCTATAGCCCCTGAGGCTACAGGAGATCAGTATTGGTTCCAGTAGCTGTAGCTTATCTAATCTGTATTCTACATCATGTCTATTGACTTGTGATAAAAAGCTTGTGTGAAAATGTCTTTAAAAGAGGGTAGTGACCAGCACGACCTGCATGAACGCTATCACATCAGTGATGATCACAAAACCAACTTCATGCACCTAATAATAAAGTTGTAGAGATTGAAGAATAATGTAGTTAGAGTTCAAATTTTTTTGTTACAGAAACTCAGTGCAAGATCAATAACAGGCTCAAAATCACAAATTAAAAGGTATACACACAACTTTAGAGTTTATATAGAGAATAAATCTACATTAATTTGTAAATACATTACACAAATTATGTCTCCTCCAGAAGGAAGAAAACTCTCTCTCTAGTGTCGCCTATGGGTAGCTACCCTGTGACTCAATGTCTGACCCATTAAAGAGCCTTGGAACATGACCAGAGATGTAAGCCATTTATAGCTAGTACTGTTTCAGCGTTTTTGCTCCTCATCAGTACAGATTAGGATACCGCTTAATTGGATATGATGCCTTAGATGCAAGCTCTAGGAAAGTATTGGTTCTCCTTGTGGAGATGCAGCTAGTTTAGGGCTCTATAATGTATCAGACAAGAGAGTTTTACACTGGGCAATTATCGGGCAGACAAGCGTTCATAGAATGCTCATTACCGATAATTGCCCTGTGTAAACAGGCCAACCGATCAGCAGATGAACGAGCAAACGCTCCTTCATCTGCTGATCGTATCGTTTTAAAAAAGTTAAATATTATCGTCGGTGGCAGCACATCTCCCTGTGTAAACAGGGAGAAGCACTGCCGACATGAAAATAATGTATGGGGACAAGCGATCGGAGTAACGACCACTCATACCCTCACATAGCTCCTTGTGACAGGAGCAAACGAGTGCCGATCAACGAGCAGTCCCGTTGATTGGTGCTCGCTGCACCTGCCAAAATTGGCCAGTGTAATAGGGTCTTTACAAGGTAGCTACCTATAGATGGCATTAGAGAGCTAATTGTCTTTCTCCTGGTGGAGAGCTAATTTTAATAATTTTTCCAGGTAAAATTGCCTGTCAGACTCCCTACACCAGCTGGATCTTTGCAAGGAGTACTAGTACCGTCCAATATAGACAGTATATTACATTATTTATCTTGTAGTGATCCTGAGTTACAGTTAGTTGTAACAGTCTAGAGATGGATTCAGTTTTCTGCTGGTCATCATTGTAAAGCCTGATCCACACGCTGTAGATTTTTTCAGTATTTTGCATCAGTATTTTCAGGCCATAACCAGCTCTGGGCTCCAAACACAGGGGAAATATAATGGAAAGATTCAGACTTCTCTTCTTTGCATACACTCCTGATTGGCTTCAAAATACTGAACAAATCTGCAATGTGTGAATGAGGCCTAAACTGGCAACATGTATGTAGTTAGATTACCTCCCTAACAACATTGTTGCTTTTATCTGTGGGTAAAACAAAGAGAAAAGTGCTTCACGGTGTAGAACTCCTAGTAAGGGTAACTTGTAATGTTAAATGAGATAGGAAACACTCCTACCTTGTAGGGTTGTGCAAATACAGGCTCAACTATGGTCAGGTGCATGAATTAGGCATCAGTTGGCAGCTGCTTCCTAGCTGGTGGGTGTGCAGGACAATATTGAAGAAAAATGGAAGCTGAATAACACTACTGACCATCAGAGTCAAGGTGCATGAAGATTATTCAGATTTATTTGTTACGCGTTTTGACAACAGACAGGCGTCTTCATCAGACCAAATCATACAACAAACAGTACAGCAAACATTTAAATGCACAAAAAAACGTCCAAAAATATCATAATTACGTCATGAGGTGCAGGGGTACAGGTCAATTAAAACAGAAAAGTTTTTTTTTTAAAAAAGACAAACTTTTAAGGAAATGTTGTTAAGATAAAGTGTTGCATCAAACATACCCCCTCTATGTACATTAAACACATTGTGGGCATATCTATATATTATATATTGAAGGATAATAGCAGCTGCCTAGTGGTACAAGCGCGATCTGGAGATTAGGAGTATGTATTGAGTCAGTGCAATAGAAGACAACGCTCATTGTTTGTTGCAAACCTAGCCAGCTGCTATTACCTTTCAATATATAATATGGATATGCCCACAATGTACTTATGTTTATGTATTTAATGTACATGGATCGGACGTGTTCGATGCAACACTGTGTCTTAATAATATTTCCTGAAAAGTTTATTTCTTTTTTGGAAGTTTTCTGTTTTAATTGTCCTGTATACCTGCTACTCATGACGTGAAGGAGGACACAGGGAAGCAAAAGATCATGGAAGAGGTATTTATTTTTTTAATTCTAAAAACACACAAAAAAAATACTTTAAAACAGCATTTCTGGACTTTTGGTATAATAATGAGTCATGGGATAACCCTTTAAAGATTTCGCAGGGAATTTAGTTTAGTGGCATAAAAAGGTCCCAAATTTTGGCGCATGCCATATTTGCGCTAAAATGTGTGAGCTTTTTTTTTGTCCATGGGGTTAACTGGGAGAAGGTGGGGCAACCAACGAACAAGCATATTTATTATTAAGAATGCAGGAAAAGTGGCTCAAATTATAGCGCAAAACTACTGCAGCATCCATGGCCGCGGGCCGTCGGGTTTACTCACCTCCCGACCATGGGTCCGTGAGTGCTGGTCCCCATCTCCGTCCTAGGAGTCGCCAGCGCTCAATTCCGCTCCGGTCTGCTGTGCCCTTTAGGGTGCGTGTGCACGCTCGTGCCTGGCCTTAAAGGGCCGGCGCGCACAAAGGAAATCGTCATCATCATCAACTGCCACGATTTCCTGGTCTATAAGAAGGCCCCAGGCCTTCTGATCCTTCCCTGAGCATTGTTAGTTTTCCCAGTCTGTCTTACAAATGGTCCCTTAGTGTTTCCTGTTCCAGTTGTTACCCGTGCCTTGTTTCCTGTTCCTGTTTCCCGTGCTGTGCCTATAGTATCGAGTCGTGCCACGTCCTGTGTCATCTGCCACATCCGGAGGAATCCGCCATGTCCTGTGTCATCTGCCACATCCAGAGGAATCCGCCACGTCCTGTGTCATCTGCCACGTCCAGAGGAATCCGCCACGTCCTGTGTCATCTGTCACGTCTGGAGGAATCCACCACATCTGGCGCAACCTGCGGCACCTGTGTCATCCACCACGTTTGGCGTTATCTGCTGCACCCATCTCCATTTGTGCCAGAGCTGCGGCCACTGTCTGGACTATCCAGGTACCCTTGTGCGGGACATTGTATTGCTGGGGTTTCCTGTTTGGCCAGCTGCCTCCTCGCTACGGCGGTACGGCCTAGTGGTTCCACTAACCCGCTTCGTGACAGTACACTCAGGCCATGGACCCGCTGGTCAACCTGAGACTTTGATGACACAAGCCATGCTGGCCGAGATGGAGGATCTGCAGTCACGACAAGACCAACTCCTCCTGTCGGTGAACGCCATAGCCCATCGGCTGCTTGCTCCAACCACAGTCGTCACCGCACCCATTTCTGCTGTTCCTCCTGCTACACTTCCTGTCTGTACCAGTGCCGATCCCCTTTGCTTCTTGCCGCTACCTCCACGCTATGACGGAGATCCGAGGTCCTGCAGGGGATTTTTGAATCAGTGCCTGTTGAACTTCAGACTACATGCCAGGTCCTTCTCTTCGGATGACGTCAGTATCGCCTTCATCATCTCTCTCCTTACTGGTAAAGCCCTGGCATGGACTAATCCTCTGTGGGAACATCCGGGACGAGAGACCCGTGACTTGCAGTGCTTCTTACAGACCTTCCGTTCGATCTTTGAGGAACCTGGGAGAGTTTTTTCGGCTGCTGCATCCTTGCTGACCCTACATCAGGGAGACCTCTCAGTGGGCGAGTATGCCATTCTGTTCCGTATCCTGGCTGCTGAATTGACCTGGAACAACGAGGCTTTGGTGGCCATATTCTGTCAGGGACTGTCTTCAGGGATCAAGGACGAGCTGGCTGCTTGCGATCTGCCATCTACCCTGGACGATCTTATCCTACTGGCCTCCCAGGTTGACATGAGGTTCCGGGAGCGTTTCCAAGAGGTTCTCCGAGAGAGAGAACTACCTAGGCTGGATTCCACTTTTCAGCAATCCTCCTCAGTCGTCCCACCAGAGGATCCCATGCAGAGTAACTATGTCAAATTGTCTACCCAGGAGAGACAAAGCAGACGCACTTCTGGACTTTGTCTGTATTACGGCCTCGGAGGCCATATTGTGCGCCTGTGTCCCCAGAGGCCAGAGAGACCCCAATGCCTCATTTGGGAGACAACCCTATATGGAACAGTACCTAATAAAGCATTCTGTTCCAAGCTGACTATTCCTGTGACCCTAGTATCCGGCGAGAGGACGCATCAAGTTTCTGCCTATCTTGACTCTGGTTCTGCTGCAAACTTTATCCAGAAAGAGCTTGTGGATCATCTTCAGTTGCCCACAGTTCCCCTAGAGACGTCTTTGGCGGTTGCCTCAGTTAATGGACTGCCTCTGCCTGATCCCATCATTTCTTATTACCAAGCCGTTGAAGCTCCAGGTTGGAGTCCTTCATTTTGAACTAATTTCTTTCCTTGTTTTGCCCAAGGCCATCAATCCTGTTCTACTGGGCCTGCCTTGGCTTCGACTACATGCCCCAGTCCTGGACTGGAATTCTGGAGAAGTCCACCAATGGGGCTCCAAGTGCCATGGTCGTTGTCTGTTGCAGATCTATCCTGTCAAGCCTGCTCTGCCTCAGTCATTGGCGGGACTGCCTCCCCAGATTGCTCAGTATGCAGATGTTTTCAGCAAAAGGGAGGCTAAGACGCTGCCTCCACATCGGACTTATGACTGCCCCATTGAACTGGTTCCTAATGCCTCTCTCCCCCATGGTTCAGTATATCCTCTCTCCTTGCCAGAGTCTCTATCCATGTCGGCCTATATCAAGGAGAATCTGGAGAGGGGTTTCATACTAAAGTCGTCCTTCCCGGCCAGGGCTGGATTCTTCTTCGTTAAAAAGAAGGACGGATCCCTTCGACCCTGCATTGACTACCGTGGTCTCAACCAGATCACGGTCAAGAACAAATACCCGTTGCCATTAATATCTGAGTTGTTTGATCCCATACGAGGAGCCAAAATTTTTCTAAGATAGACCTGTGTGGGGCTTATAATCTAATCCGGATTCGCTGGGGTGATGAATGGAAGACGGCATTTAACATCCGGGACGGGCACTATGAATACCTAGTGATGCCCTTCAGACTGTGTAACGCTCCCACAGTGTTTCAGGAGTTCGTTAATGATATCTTCTGAGAACTCCTCTATGTCTGTGTTTTTGTTTATCTCGATGATATTTTGATTTTCTCCCCAGATCCGAAGACTC
This sequence comes from Rhinoderma darwinii, assembly GCF_050947455.1. Taxonomy (NCBI): domain Eukaryota; kingdom Metazoa; phylum Chordata; class Amphibia; order Anura; family Rhinodermatidae; genus Rhinoderma; species Rhinoderma darwinii. The sequence goes on along the minus strand of NC_134690.1, from coordinate 191,843,484 downwards.
ATAGGAGGCATGTCCGTCAGGTTCTACTACGATTAAGGGAGAATCATTTATATGCCAAGCTGGAGAAGTGCGTGTTTGAGAGGAGTTCTCTGCCCTTCCTGGGCTACATCATCTCGGATCAGGGCCTCAAGATGGATCCTGAGAAAGTGAAAGCTGTCCTGGAGTGGCCACGTCCTCAAGGCTTAAGGGCCATACAGGGGTTCCTGGGATTCGCCAATTTCTACTGTCAGTTTATTCCCAACTGCTCTTCTCTGACGGCTCCCATCTCTACCCTTACCAAGAAGGGTGTGAGCGCCAAGGTGTGGACTCCAGAGGCAGAGTCCGCATTTATTAGCCTCAAGAAAGCCTTCACTTCAGCTTCGATCCTCCATGATCCTGACGTATCTCAGGAGTTCTCACTGGAAGTGGACGCTTCCTCTGTTGGTGCAGGTGCACTTCTGTTCCAGAGGAGCTCCAAAGGAAAGGCAGTAGTATGTGGCTACTACTCAAGACTTTTTTCTTCTGCTGAGCGCAATTACTCTATTGGAGATCGGGAGCTGCTGGCCATCAAATTGGCTCTGGAGGAGTGGAGATTTCTTCTAGAGGGCACTGCTCACCCTATCCTGATCTTCACCGACCACAAAAACCTTACCTACCTTCAGTCTACACAATGACTGATTCCCTGTGAAGCCAGGTGGTCGCTGTTCTTCACCCGTTTACAGTTTGTGCTCCACTACCGTCCCGCGAACAAGAATGTTAGGGCCGATGCCCTGTCCAGATCGTTTGAGACAGAAGATACGGTGGAGTCCCTTCAGACTATCATAGACCCGTCCTGCATTGTCACTGCTAATCCTCTGCAGGTTAGAGACATCCCTCCTGGGAGGACTTTTGTTCGGTTGGCAGACAGGAGAAGAATTCTCCGCTGGGGACACAGTTCTAAACTGGCTGGTGTCCGTAAAACCTGTGACCTGATTGCTCATCACTTCTGGTGGCCTATGCTACCTAAAGATATTCTGGACTTTGTCTCTTCTTGCACGATGTGTGCCTATAACAAAGTTACTCACTCCAAGTGTGCCGGCCTGCTTCAACCTCTGCCTGTACTCAATGTCCCCTGGCAACACATTTGTCACAGACCTTCCCCCCTCAGCAGGATGCAACACCGTCTGGGAGGTGGTGGACCGGTTCTCTAAGACTGACTGGCCTAGCTTCTGCTCCTCGACTGGTGAGTCTCTTCATTCTACACATCTTCTACATCTTCTACACATCTTTCGCTTGCATGGCTTGCCCCTACACATTGTGTCTGACCAGGGGGTTCAGTTTACTTCAAAGTTCTGGAGAGCCCTCTGTAAACTCCTGGATGTGAGATTGGACTTTTCCTCAGCTTCTCACCCCCAGTCCAATGGACAAGTTGAGAGTATCAACCAGATCATGGAGCATTATCTCCGCCACTTCATCTCTTCACAGCACGATAACTGGGTACAGCTTCTTCCATAGGCCGAGTTCTCTTACAACAACCACACAAGTGAGTCCACCACTTCCACTCCATTTCACATTGTATAAGGTCATCATCCTAGAGTCCCTCTTCCAGTGTCGACCACATCTCAAGTACCCGCTGCTGACTCTGCTTATGGGGACTTTTTACAAATCTGGCAACAGACCCTGTCCTCTATTTTACTGCCAGTCGAGCGCATGAAGCGAAAAGCAGATACTAGGAGAAAAGAGCCGCCTCAGTATCTTCCGGGAACTAAAGTCTGGCTGTCCTCTCGGAACATTCACTTGAAGGTACCCTCATACAAGTTTGCTCCCAGGTTAGTTGGTCCTTTCGAGATTTTGCAACAGATAAACCCTGTCTCCTATAAGCTGCGGCTGCCTCCTACCCTCAGAATCCCCAACTCCTTTCATGTGTCCCTCCTGAAGCCAGTGGTCCTGAACCACTACAGCAAGACTTCTAGTTCCACAGTTGCTCCCAGCGGTTCTTCTGATATATTCGAGGTGAGGGAGATCCTGGACTGCAAGAGGGTAGGAGGAAGAACCTTATATTTGGTGGACTGGTAAGGGTTTGGTCCTGAGGAGAGGTCCTCGGAGCCAGAAGAGAACCTCAGTGCCCCTGCGCTTATTACGAAATTCCTCTCTCGCTCTGGCCAAAGAAGAGGGGGCGTAAGAGGGGGGATACTGTAGCGTCCATTGCCGCGGGCCGTCGGGTTTACTCACCTCCCGACGCCCGCAGCCATGGGTCCGTGAGCGCTGGTCCCCATCTCCGTCCTAGGAGTCGCCAGAGCTCACTTCCGATCCGGTCTGCTGTGTCCTATAGGGTGCGCGCGCACGCTCGTGCCCAGCCTTAAAGAGCCAGCGCGCGCACTAAGGAAATCATCATCAACTGCCACGATTTCCTGGTCTATAAGAAGGCCCCAGGCCTTCTGATCCTTGCCTGAGCAAGAATCGGAAGTGAGCTCTGGCGACTCCTAGGACGGAGATGGGGACCAGCGCTCACGGACCCATGGCTGCGGGCGTCAGTCTGTCCTGCAAATGGTCCCGTTGTGTTTCCCGTTCCAGTTGTTACCCGTGCCTTGTTTCCTGTTCCTGTTTCCCGTGCTGTGCCTATATTATCGAGTCGTGCCATGTCCTGTGTCATCTGCCACATCCGGAGGAATCCGCCACGTCCTGTGTCATCTGCCACGCCCGGAGGAATCCGCCACGTCCTGTGTCATCTGCCACGTCCAGAGGAATCTGCCACGTGCCACGTCCTGTGTCATCTGTCACGTCCGGAGGAATCCGCCACGTCTGGCGCAACCTGCGGCACCTGTGTCATCCGCCACGGTTGGCGTAATCTGCTGCACCCATCTCCATATGTACCAGAGCTGCGGCCACCATCTGGACTATCCATGTACTCTTGTGCGGGACATTGTATTGCTCGGGTTTCCGGTTGTTTGGCCAGCTGCCTCCCCTCTACGGCGGTACAACCTAGTGGGTCCACTAACCTGCTTCGTGACAGCTACACCTGCTCATGTCTGATGCCCTTTATAATTGTGAATACAAAACTGGACTGTAACTTGGGCATAATAAAAAAGTAGTAATACAATGTATTTACAAACTTTAAAATGCTGTCCAATTGTAGATATGGGTTTTATATATATCATATTTACCAACTCTCAAGGTGCCCATACACATTAGATGAGTCGGCTAAAGCTGCCAACTATCTAATGTGTATAGGGGTAACCTGGCAATGCCTTGAGTGCAGATATGCGGGGAAAGAAAGATCCATAATGTTGGATTTGAACATGCTCAAGCCTTTGTTCCTGAGGGAGATAAGCCTCTGCCATAGGTGTTTCCATCTCCCAGTGAAAACACATGCATGCACCGCCAAACTAATGTGACTGTGTATAGGGGAGTTGGGAGGAATAGCTTGTTCGACCAACAGCTATCTATTGTGTATGGGTAGCTAAGGTGCACAATGTGATATCATATGACACATGCTATATATTCTCACACACCCCAGATAATATTTTCTGAAGATAATTGAAATGTTGCTGCATACTAAAGCACAATGTGCCTTTTTGCCTTGCTTTGAGTAGTGTTTTTTTTTTTTGCATTGTAGGGATCCACCAATGGCCATACACAATTTGTCATTGAGCTTATTGGAAAAAATAAAAAATAAAAACATTTTAATTTGCAATATTCTGATAATTCCTCAAAGATACAGTTAGAAAAAGGCAATTCGGGTCCATGGAATATCTTATGTAAATGTAAATCTACATTTATAATAAATTACTCAAAGACAAACCACGAGAATACATAAAACATGGCAAAGCTCCTGCATTTGGTTAAAACATGATAAGATTCACAAATAATTGATATAGTCTCTTGCAGCATCTGGTATATCTCCATCACACATAATTAGGCCCACTAACATGTGTTTAAACTCACTATGCGGGAAATTAGAGCGGTCTCAGGTGTTTACCTTAATTCTTGCTCAATCACTTTTCTTAATAATGACTGACAATTGTTTTGACAGCTTTTCAAGTCTTCTTAATTACCATCAGGCCATTCAATTTTCGCAGGATATACTGTCTACCTGAAACAAAAACAAACATATAAGTTTTTAAACAAACTGATTTAATTGAATCATAAGAAATGTTTATAGAGGCTTAGGTGCTGGCTGGGATTTTCCTTTTTTCTAATTTATTGTATTTTGATAGGTGTCTCATTAAACACGTTTTATGTATTAAATGTATAATCTCTGACTTTATATATATATATTTAATGAGTAATTATGTGCAGCTTATTTCCTACATAGGTGTACGACAGTAATATAAAATAGAGATATTATATTAGAAATATATATATATATATCCATTTCTCACCCAATATTTCAGTTTAGTCATAAACTTGCTTTCAACCTTAGAATCCTGCTCTTCACGCTATTAGATTATATTTGAATATTTAAAGTAGTCCTATCATTGGGTCCCCAAATAAATTTTATTTGGGATACTATAAGTATAACAACGCCGGCTTGCCACAAGATAGCAGAACTAGGCTTCACCTATAGCAATCACCTTGTCTGGGGACTAAAGTGTCTCCCAGTATTACGTTATCACCAGGATTTACAGTAGGGTCAAATTTTGAGCCAACTTGTAAAGGGAAATATGGAGCACCTATCACAATACTAGCCGGCAACAGGAATACAAGAAGCAGAAACTCACGGATAGAAAACAGGTAACAAGATGATGATGTTAGACAGATAATGGGAACAAACGGGTGATGGGTAATGATAATAGTGGAATGATGGTAAAAAACAGATGATGGGTGATGGTAACAAGCTGACTAACTCTAGCTTGCCCTATATTTTTCCAGGATCCATCCTTGAGAACTAACCCTCACTGTCAAAAACACTGTCTTTAATGACGTCCATAATCTGCAGGCATTGTTCCTGAAAACAACACCAGAAAAATACTAGGAACTAAAGGCAATGGTAACAAACTGAAACAGATGCAAAACCCAGTGAAACAAGGTAAGCAGAAGAGAGAAAAATTGAGAGAGGATAAAACTCAACAACTTAACAAGAACAAACACTGAAGCAAACAAGAACTGAGGAAATACAAAACAGAGCTGAAAAAACACAAGACTAGGCTGGTAACACACAAGTGCAGAGAAGCACAAACCAACACGCACAGCATACGCTATAACCGACACCCTAATGCTGAGACGAGGGATTCTTAAGGAGAGGTAGACCAATAAGGTTGCTCTCTCCAAACGAGCCTCAGTGGCTCATGTCAGTGTGGTCATCTGACCTGCACTGATGAATTAGCTGTATAGCAGTTGTCTTTAGCAACTGCCCCAGTAGCTGAATAACAGCTAGGAGATGACAAGCGTGCAGAAACAGATCTGATGTTTGTAACAAATAGTGCATTATCAGCGGAGTACTATTCCACCGGGATTGTGTCATTTTTCTCACTCACAATTCCTAGTTTAGATACACATTTGCCTGTCCAGTATTAAGTACACCTGTATTGAGTTCTTCCTCTTTTGGCGGATTAGTTGCTCTCATTGGGTGAAAATTGTCTGAGTGTTTAGTACAGGTATATGTGAGTCTGGGCCCTTCTATTATGGGTCTCTGAAATGGAGAAATGACAGCCTGCCCAATAGTGAACAACATGTTTAAGAGAAATTGTTCTCTCCAAGGTGAACAGGGCTTCTTAGAAACTTTTGTGGCTGGGGCATAAAATATTCAAATATTTATATATAGTGTTAGGTGATATTCATAATATGTCATCATATTTGTGTAAATAAGGAATAAAGCTATTTCTGATTATTATATGACTTGTTCATGGCATTTTTTTTAGCTTCTTTTTCCCCCCTCTGCAGGCTTTACCTAGTTCTCTGTTTTCTCTGAACTAGTGGGTGAAGCCTAACTGCTATCATGTCTCCTATACACTGCACACAGAGAAGAGTAGAATCCTGCTCTCCTATCTCTTTCTATCACATATATAGAAGCAGCAACAGCAGGGAGGAGATTACACAGTAGTAATGAGCAGTGTAGCTGTGAATCCAGCACTGGGATGAGTTAAAACACATACCAAAAGCTACGGCAGCAGTGTCTATATCAGTGTCTATTTTTGGCCAACTAGATCAATAAATGGGTGTCCAAATGCTTTTCTACATGCTGTATGCTTTATCAGGGGTTCACCAGTCGTTATGTGACTGGCTCTATAGAGTCATTAAAGAGTTAGTTCCATAACATACAGAAATGTTTTATCTGTTAATATATCCTCGATTAAGTATTCATTGGATAAGTCTCAATAAAACAAGGCAAAAAAGATTTACTTCGCTCTTAAAAACAAAGCACGTATGCCTCAATTATATGGCCCACAACTTGGTGTGAACAGCCTTAAAAACATGTTAAAAGCCACCCAGAAAATTTCAGGAGATTGTCAGTATAAGCCAGTTTTCTTGTTTTGTTTTTTTCATAGTTTCTTATTAAAGCAGTTCTAGGAACATTTCCTAGAACTGAATGTTTTTTTTTATGTACTGTGATCAAGCAAAACCACAATGAAAAATACTATAGCTTCCTTCGGCTGACCGCCGGCATCTGCCTCCTATGGCCGTCCGTCAGTTTACCATCGCCGGCATCTCCCTTCCCAGAGATGCTGGTGCTCTTTGCTCCCTGCCTCTTCTCCTGTACAGTGACCGTAAGGTGCGTACGCATGTTCTTAAAGGGCCAGCACGTGCACCAGTAAAAGTGTCCCCAGCCTATCTGTAATGTCCGTGGTCGCGGACCACGAACTCCTTCCATCCATTCGACGCCCTTCTCTCAAGAGATGTCTGCACATAATGTTCCACAGTGACCACCAGGGTGCGCTCGCGAGCTCAATCCAGACTTAAGAAGCCAAAGCGCACGCAGGTAGGAGATTGGGCTGATTGCTCCCAGAGCACCCTGGGCTATAAGAAGGCTGTACCCCTCCCTGCAATGCCTGAGCATTGTTTGTCGTATCCAAAGTTGGTCTATGCAAATGGTCTCCTTGTGTTTTCCAGTTCCCAGTTCCCAGTGTTCCCCGTACCTGTATCCTGTATCCTGTGCTATCCTGGTCAAGTGCCAGGCTGAGCTGTAGTCGTGCTGTGCTGTATTCCACGCCTGTCCTGCTACTCTACGCCTGACGTGTACCTGCTGTCTAGTTCCGAGCCGAGGTTGCCTTGCTACTGTACGAACTATAGACTGACCTGCGCCCTGTTGGCCAGCTGCCATACTGTTACGGCGGACGGCCCAGTGGGTCCACGAACCCAACATGACACTATCCTTGCAAAGCTAGGGCTTTATAAATGTCCCTGCTCCTTGCCTCAGGATCCCTACCCTGTATCCAGAGTCCGTTACCTGTTGGTATCCTGTATTCCGAGTCCATTACTTGTTGGTATCCTGTATCTTGAGTCTCTGTTAAATATGATGCTCGCCAATATAATTCTGCAATCCTTAATTTGGGATAAGAAATACACAAGGGTGAGCAAGAGTAAAAATATGCCTTCAATAAAAGCAAAAGTTTTTAATGCTCACAAAAAAATAGGAGAACCAGCAAATTGACAGAAAATGGTTAATACAACAGATTAAAGAAAGGTATGCTTGCAAATGAGTTGTTGGAAGGTTTTAGAATAGATCTTCATGGGGGAGGGTCCAAGGTGTTGTAGATTGACCATAAGAGAGAGTGACCAGCTGTTAGCTTCCTCCAATGTCTCTTCCCCACCATAGCTTTTGAACTGCTTATATATTACAAAAATCCATAAAAATCCATTGCATCCCAATTTTAACTTCCAATGTACTAATATGGTATGAGAGATCTGGTAAGAAGAACATGAGATGATCTCATGGTCGTACACCACGTAATTCTCTATTACCATATGGCCTTCCTCCTAGACCTGCCACAATTGACATGAGAAACAAATGTAATTCTCAAATAGTTATATTAGCACTGTTAGGAATTAATGGATGACACAGGTTATCCTTACATGGTCTTAATATTTAATTTATTATTTTACATTCTGTTACCTGGCGGTATCCCGTGCCCTGTGGATGCTTCCAGTAATCCGGTACCAGCGTGCTTCCAGTAATCTGGCGCTACTACCACCAAGGTACAAGGAAAAACAAAGAGATGGATCCAGCGCTGTGTCCTTGAGGTTTGTTTAAAATCGGAAACTATTTCCAAGTTTTAATGAAAATATGTATAAAAACAGGTAGTGTTACAAATAGATATTCTCAAGTAGGTAGTAGGATTTATGGCAGTGTGAGCGGTGCCTACGCGTTTCTGACGCATGCAGCGTCCTTAGTCATGGCTTCTGCTCAGAAGTACCACCAAGGTACTATATGCCTGTCTCCTCCTAGCTTCTGTTTCGTCATCAGCTACTAGGCTGGGACCACCTTAAGAGGTAGTGACCTGGCAGTTTTCCTGCAGCGAAGACCAGATCCATGAGAGGGGTTAAAAGGTGAAGACCGGGGAGGCTGCTTAGACAATACCCTTAGAGGAAGCCCTACCCAAATCCGCAGGAGTAGCCTAGTGGGTCCACAAATCTGCTGGTCGTAACAAAGATGTTTTAAGGTGCTCTATTTGCTCTAGTTTTTGGGGTTCATCTTTGTGCCAAACTACTAGCTCCAATTTTAATCTAGCAAGGTTAGCTTCCTATTTTGACCACTGCAGAAATCGAAATTCCTTTTTGCGGTGTCAGAATTCACTGATTGTAAACTTTCCACAGCATCTTACTGCAACTTGTAGTATGCAACAAATTTCTGTGTAACCTTCCTGTAAAATTGTCATGAGAATTGAGACATTCAGAGGGGATATGGGCAGCAATTTAGCACATTGGTTGTAACTAACAATTATATAAACTATCAAATATTTCATCTTTGGCATACTGTCTGACTGTCAAAGCTTTCCTTTGCATGTAATTGTGTAGCATCAGCATTCAACAATCACTCAGCATTGAACACCACACTTATTGTAGGAAGAATAATAGCATTACAATGCCATCTATTTATCTGTGATTTATTTGATAATTCCTAGGCTAATCATCTCATCCTGTGCTATAGGTATGGTTATAATTTACACATTTTTCACACTCTGGTAATCCACAGCTCAGGCTGCATGGACAGAATCAGCTCTCAATGACTCGATCCAACAATGGCATCACAAACTAATGAGGAACCTGTCAGAAGTACTGCAGTGTGTGGGAGGAATAAAATGTTTCGATCACCAGATGAGATGAAAGCAAATCAGAAAAGATCTTTTTGACATGCAGCTCTAAGTTCCTCTGGTATATCAAGAGTCCTGTTTTTATCCAGAGAAAGGTATAGTCTGCAGCACAATCCCATTCTTAGAATCTATTCATTCTACATACCCGGTAAATGTTGTAAAGCTTAGTTCTCTGTAGGTCAATATCAAATGTAATGAGGGAAATATATAAATAAGCCTAAAAGAAAGGACCAAGATGTTCTTCTAGATTATGTCTAGCCACTTGTAATGCTCATTGCTAAGTGCAAATGAATTCTCATGATTAGTATATATATATATATATATATATATATATATATATATATATATATATATATGAAAAATATATTTCAGCATAACATTTCCTATTTTGCAAATTATTGTACTTGGGAATAGAGACTTGAAAGACAGTAACATAACCAGGCATTAGATTTGCATACTGTACTAATGCACTTGGTTGTGATGCGAGATGGTTCAACCTCCTGCCAGCCCAAGAGCTCTTAATTATCTCAGCAGGCTATTTATACTAATATGATCCCATCAGGTGTCAGACTATAAAAAAGATTGTGCTTTTTTTTTTTTAAATAAAATTGTTGCTTGAGTTGAATAATTTCAGATGCAGAATAGTAAATTATCATCAAGAACCAGAATGCAATGGCACGCATAATATAATGTTTTATCTAGCAGAATTATAGATGAAATCCAGTCAAAAGGATCTACTAATATATCAGTGATACATATGAGACGTTCACATCGGTAAAGTCTGTGATCTCACACCATCCCGATTTGAATTAAAGTACTACAGCACTACTCAGAGTTCCCTGTTACTGCAAATCTGGCCAAACACATGACTTAACGGTCAACTGAAGGCTCATTGAGCCGACAGCTTTCTTTCCCAACTCCACCATAAACATGAACTTGGTTTGACTATTTCAATGCTGGGAGGGGAATAAGCCACATCCAGACACCACCGAATTGGACAAAGCTTTGGACATGTTGAAATCCTACAAGCCTGATCCCTCCCCATCTGCTGTTGGGGGACCATCTGGAGGAACTCCTACACATAAGATTATTGGAAGATCCTGCCGACGTTGCCATGTTCAGGTGACTTTTGTCTTAAGTATATGACAAGTTTTGCCATACATACAGTGAAGGAAATAAGTATTTGATCCCTTGCTGATTTTGTAAGTTTGCCCACTGTCAAAGACATGAACAGTCTAGAATTTTTAGGCTAGGTTAATTTTACCAGTGAGAGATAGATTATAGAGAAAAAAAAACAGAAAATCACATAGTCAAAATTATATATATTTATTTGCATTGTGCACAGAGAAATAAGTATTTGATCCCCTACCAACCATTAAGAGTTCAGCCTCCTCCAGACCAGTTACACGCTCCAAATCAACTTGGTGCCTGCATTAAAGACAGCTGTCTTAAATGGTCACCTGTATAAAAGACTCCTGTCCACAGACTCAATTAATCAGTCTGACTCTAACCTCTACAACATGGGCAAGACCAAAGAGCTTTCTAAGGATGTCAGGGACAAGATCATAGACCTTCACAAGGCTGGAATGGGCTACAAAACCATAAGTAAGACGCTGGGTGAGAAGGAGACAACTATTGGTGCAATAGTAAGAAAATGGAAGACATACAAAATGACTGTCAATCGACATTGATCTGGGGCTCCATGCAAAATCTCACCTCGTGGGGTATCCTTGATCCTGAGGAAGGTGAGAGCTCAGCCGAAAACTACACGGGGGGACTTGTTAATGATCTCAAGGCAGCTGGGACCACAGTTGCCAAGAAAACCATTGGTAACACATTACGCCGTAATGGATTAAAATCCTGCAGTGCCCGCAAGGTCCCCCTGCTCAAGAAGGCACATGTACAGGCCCATCTGAAGTTTGCAAATGAACATCTGGATGATTCTGAGAGTGATTGGGAGAAGGTGCTGTGGTCAGATGAGACTAAAATTGAGCTCTTTGGCATTAACTCAACTCGCCGTGTTTGGAGGAAGAGAAATGCTGCCTATGACCCAAAGAACACCGTCCCCACTGTCAAGCATGGAGGTGGAAACATTATGTTTTGGGGGTGTTTCTCTGCTAAGGGCACAGGACTACTTCACCGCATCAATGGGAGAATGGATGGAGCCATGTACCGTCAAATCCTGAGTGACAACCTCCTTCCCTCCACCAGGACATTAAAAATGGCTCGTGGCTGGGTCTTCCAGCACGACAATGACCCGAAATATACAGCCAAGGCAACAAAGGAGTGGCTCAAAAAGAAGCACATTAAGGTCATGGAGTGGCCTAGCCAGTCTCCAGACCTTAATCCCATCGAAAATTTATGGAGGGAGCTGAAGATCCGAGTTGCCAAGCGACAGCCTCGAAATCTTAATGATTTACAGATGATCTGCAAAGAGGAGTGGGCCAAAATTCCATCTAACATGTGTGCAAACCTCATCATCAACTACAAAAAACGTGACTGCTGTGCTTGCCAACAAGGGTTTTGCCACCAAGTATTAAGTCTTGTTTGCCAAAGGGATCAAATACTTATTTCTCTGTGCACAATGCAAATAAATATATATAATTTTGACTATGTGATTTTCTTTTTTTTTTTTTATATAATCTATCTCTCACTGGTAAAATTAACCTAGCCTAAAAATTCTAGACTGTTCATATCTTTGACAGTGGGCAAACTTACAAAATCAGCAAGGGATCAAATTCTTATTTCCCTCACTTATACCAGGAAAATGGTTTCTGTAATTTGTATAAGGCGCAAGGAGAGGAGAGACCAGCACACATTATTCATACACTTGGTTCAATTGTAATAAATACTTTTAGGCGGCAAGAACCATTTTTTCTTTTTGCTCTTGGACTTTTTCCTTTATGTGTACCAATGCAAGCATAAACTTTGTGTTGTATCAATAAGTTATTAAATAGTACAAGTAAAACATCTTCAAGGCATGCACTATAACCGAGATCCTCAACCTGTGGTATGTATAACTCAGGGCGTGCATAACGTGTATCTAGGGGTACCTGCATGCTCTATTATATTCTTCTTGATGTTATATTAAAGTGAATTTTACTATTGACGAAAGTCTAGCATTTTTCTACTTTAAAATCATTATTTATTTAGTCATTTTAACTTTTATGTTATCATTGTTGTTTTAACCCATACAATGAGTGCCAAAAAATATTCCTCCAATTTCACCAGGTATATCTATGCCAAATATGTGTACTTTAACATCTGACAATGTTGTAGCTTTTCAAAACAAAGATCCCTAGTTTAGTTTTAAAGGGGTTGTCCTATTTGGGCAATTCCTATTTAGTAGGAGTCCGACGAAAATTAATTGATCTGTAATGATAGGGGTAGGGAAACGGACAAGTGAGCCCTAATCTACCCGCCACTCTGTCCCTGCCTACTTGCAACGACCCGCCCTAGGCGACGGGGTACAACTGGGCAGCGGTCCCTACGCTCAGTAAGTGCACAAGACAAACAGACAAGCGTACACAAAGCTAAGGGAAATGGGGCAGTTGCCCACGGCAACACCGTGAGCAACAAGAGTGGTGAACGAGCCGAGTCAAACCAGGAGTGCACGAGGTACCAAACGCAGAGCAGGAGAGCAGTCAGTAAGCCAGGGTCAGTATGGAGCAGGATCAAATAGTTAGAAGCTGTAGCTGGGCCAGGTAAGCACACGAGAAGAATCACAAGCAAAGGAGGAACAGGAAAAGCAGGTATAAATAGACAGAGGGCGGGAGCTAGCTCCATCTGGCCAGGCTACGATAGGCTCTCCCACTCCTAAGCCTGCCATCCTGAGTGGTGGAAGATGGAGTCAGTCTCGGAGACTGAGACTCAGGTGCAGACTGATTACCTATGGGCGTATCCACAGAAGTTGTGCCTGGCAGATCCTTTACATGATCACTGAGAATCCAACTTCTGGGTCCGCCAGCGGTCACCTGTAGTCTGCAGGGGAACCTTCTTGCAGCAGCATAACAGGGAAACTGAAGCATTACATGGTGCCCATTAAAATAAATGAACTGTCCATGTATTGCAAGTCGGACCCTCAAGATTAATAATTACGGTGGGTGGATGGGAAGGAGTTAATTAAAATATGACAAAAAAACAGCAAAAATAATGAAAATAGATTACAAAGATGATAGCTTTTAGAATTGCTGAATGTCACACAATGTCCCCTGTACGGGAAACCTGGAGCCAAAAACCTGTACTTTGAAATTCTTAATGAATGAGTTTACAGCAGCTACCATGACTTGTATTTTGGTATTTGTGTTGGCTACTCTCAGCAGAAATATTGACACATTTACATATGAACAAACCTACACACAACTGATTGATGAAATCAATATTGTGCTGTTAACAGAAGTGGAAAGCATTGTCTGAAAACAAATCAGCAAAGCATATTAATTATTAAAAGAGAAGTATTCATGTACGAAAATTATAAAAAACTTTTTTTTCAATATGTAAAATGAAAAGTAAAACTTACATGAAGCCACAGAGGGTCATTGACTATCAGATCAGGGCATTATACTGTGTAAAAAAACAAAAACAAGGCGTTTCTTCAATGCCCAATTGTGCCTCGCAGAGAACAATATCTATTGAGCTGCTGAGCAATGTAGAGATGTACAAATACCTGTAATTGTTCAGTTGATATACTGAATTGGATGAATGTAGAGATGGTCCAAGCTAAATTAAATAAAATAAATGTGCACAAGGCTCCGGGACCAGATGGGTTACACCCTAGAATTCTTAAAGAGCTTAGTTCAGTTATTTCTGTCCCCCTTTTCATAATATTCAGAGAATCTCTAGTGACTGGTATAGTGCCAAGGGACTGGCGCAGGGCAAATGTGGTGCCTATTTTCAAAAAGGGCTCTAGGTCTTCCCCGGGTAATTATAGACCAGTAAGCTTAACATCCATCGTGGGGAAAATGTTTGAGGGGCTATTGAGGGACTATATACAGGATTATGTGACAATAAATAGCATTATAAGTGACAGCCAGCACGGTTTTACTAAGGACAGAAGTTGTCAAACTAACCTAATCTGTTTTTATGAAGAGGTGAGCAGAAGTCTAGACAGAGGGGCCGCTGTGGATTTAGTGTTTTTGGACTTTGCAAAGGCATTTGACACTGTCCCCCATAGACGCCTAATGGGTAAATTAAGGACTATAGGTTTAGAAAATATAGTTTGTAATTGGATTGAGAATTGGCTCAAGGACCGTATCCAGAGAGTTGTGGTCAATGATTCCTTCTCTGAATGGTCACCGGTTATAAGTGGTGTACCCCAGGGTTCAGTGCTGGGACCACTATTATTCAACTTATTTATTAATGATATAGAGGATGGGATTAATAGCACTATTTCTATTTTTGCAGATGACACCAAGCTATGTAATATAGTTCAGACTATGGAAGATGTTCATGAATTACAGGCAGATTTAAACAAACTAAGTGTTTGGGCGTCCACTTGGCAAATGAAGTTTAATGTAGATAAATGTAAAGTTATGCATCTGGGTACCAACAACCTGCATGCATCATATGTCCTAGGGGGCGCTACACTGGCGGATTCACTTGTTGAGAAGGATCTGGGTGTACTTGTAAATCATAAACTCAATAACAGCATGCAGTGTCAATCAGCTGCTTCAAAGGCCAGCAGGATATTGTCGTGTATTAAAAGAGGCAAGGACTCGCGGGACAGGGATGTAATAATGCCACTTTACAAAGCATTAGTGAGGCCTCATCTAGAATATGCAGTTCAGTTCTGGGCTCCAGTTCATAGAAAGGATGCCCTGGAGTTGGAAAAAATACAAAGAAGAGCAACGAAGCTAATTAGGGGCATGGAGAATTTAAGTTATGAGGAAAGATTGAAAGAATTAAACCTATTTAGCCTTGAAAAAAGACGACTAAGGGGGGACATGATTAACTTATATAAATATATTAATGGCACATACAAAAAATATGGTGATATCCTGTTCCTTGTAAAACCCGCTCAAAAAACAAGGGGGCACTCCCTCCGTCTGGAGAAAAAAAGGTTCAAGCTGCAGAGGCGACAAGGCTTCTTTACAGTGAGAACTGTGAATCTATGGAATAGCCTACCGCAGGAGCTGGTCACAGCAGGGAAAGTAGATGGCTTTAAAAAAGGGTTAGATAATTTCCTAGAACAAAAAAATATTAGCTCCTATGTGTAGAAATTTTTCCTTCCCTTTTCCCTTCCCTTGGTTGAACTTGATGGACATGTGTCTTTTTTCAGCCGTACTAACTATGTAACTATGTAACTATGTGTTTGTGCGCAGGATAAGACTTTCTTGGTTTGGCCGCCATTTCTTTCACTTGATACCAAGCAGCCAATTCTCACTGCAGAGGTAGAATTGCTGCCTGTCCAGAAGAGAGGATGACTAACATGTAGAGTATAGCTGGAGCGTTACATGTAAAGTTAGCAGTTAATAATTCCAACTAAACATAGAATACATGGACAACAAATACGGCACTTACATGTGTTTTAATGTCAGTATTTTTTTATATTTTGTCATTGTTTACATTTTCATTCATAGTTGGTTATATATTAACATCCCTATTTATTCAGTATTTATTACTTCCAGGTTTCTAAAACACCTACCTGATGAAATCTTGATGAAATCCTGATGAAATCCATGCTAAAATCAATAAAATATTCGAGTTGCATATTTTACACACATCCCATTGACTTCAATGGCGTGCAAAGTTAAATAATATGCCATGCAATATGGCATGTTGCGATTCTGGCATTGTGGCCAAAAGGTATGACCTAGTATTAAGGTAGGCCCTAGGATCCATGCATTCTTACTGAAACCTTGTAAAGCTACAATATCCCTATTACGGTATAACTCACTCTGTGAAGATCTAGTGGGTCTTTGAGAGAAAGTTTAAAATCAGAAGTTTAATTGTAACACTGTAAAAAAAAAATCACTAAAGAGCGTACACTCGCACAAACAAGGAGGCTCCTGCCCGTCACCTGCCAATGCTCCTGCCTTCACTAAAGTCAAGGCCCTCTCACATGCCTCTCACTTCCAGCAGCTTGTTCTTTATGAGCTTTTCCCATGTACGGTACTCAAAAAATAAATATTTTTTAGAGAAGCTCAGTAGAAGTTTACTATTTAAATTTTGTTTTTTTTTTTCTCTGTCTACCGACATTTCTTTCCACTGCAGCATAATCCCCTATCTGGTTGTTATGGTTTATTTCCTATGATATCCTGAACCTCTAACCAGATCTCAAATGGTCATTGACTGCTTCAGCCTCTGAAGTGTCAACCTCAAAAGTTGAAAAGGAAAAGAATTGGGGGTGGAAGCCATAATTACAGAAAATGGGAAAGTCCCAATAGATTCTTGATAACAATTATTTAGAGCTAATTTTAAGGGCACATTCAGACGTGGTGGAATTGCTGTTGAATTCCGCTGCGGACAATCCGCAGTGGAATTCTGCAGCAGCCGTTTTTTACATTTCTATCTATACATTTTTAGGAAACTTAGTTCAGACGTTGCAGAAAATTAGGCTGCGGTGCAGATTTTTCCCTCCGCAGCATGCTTGTTACATTGCAGAGAAGAAGCGGAACTTCACTACGGATTTCAGCCTTTGCAATGCAAAAACTGAAATCTGTGGCAAGTCCGCTGTGATATCTGCAACGTCTGAATTACCTGTCAAATATGCAAATGTTGGTGCAGATTCGTTGCGTAATTGCCCCGAATCTGCACCAACATTTTCAACGAAAAAATTCCGCCATGTCTGAACATGGCCTAAAGCAGGAGATATAGTGTTCAGACACAAAGCACCACAAATGTTGATCCAAAGTCTGACTCTGGCACTCAGTTTGTCCGTTAGTCTCTGGCTGATATACAGAGGAGAGAGACTGTTCAACACTAATTCTAGCACAGAATGCCCTCAAGGACTTAGAAATTAACTGGATCCCACGATCTGAGACATTATTTAGTGGGATAAGTTTTGGCCTTCTGTCGGAGCTATATGTTGGGAGTACTCCTGAAGTATACCTCCAACGGAAGGCAAAAATGTAATGTAAAGGAAGCCTTAGCAAACAAATGATTCTCTCACAACTTCTGTAACACATGACTGACTAGATCAGCAGAAAAAAATAAACAAATGAATATATGCCCCGACGCATTTAATATCATTCATGCCAGAAACTGTCGTAAATTGTAGCAGAAATATACGCCAGCTCCTGGTTGGCGTATATTTCATTCTGTGTCGCAGGGACAGCTGAAGATGCCTCTTTCAATTTGTCGCATTTTACGCTATCTTTTTTTTATTTAAACTGGCGCAGTAGTACGTCTCCTCCAATGACTTTAAAAAAAACGAAAAACATGGATTCAACTTGCATAGAACCCACCAGGACATAAATTTCAGGGGTAACAAAATCAATTATGTCTTGACTAGAGATGAGCGAACTTATGAAAAGTTCGGTTCGGCTAGTTCGCCGAATTTCACGAAAAAGTTCGATTCGGACCGAACTAGTTCTGAACCTGTAATTTTCGTGCGCTGAGCATGGTACTGTCCAGGGTGCTGAAAGAGTTAATGGGCTGCACTAACTCTTTCAGCAACCTTGACAGTACCATGCTCGGCGAGCGGAAAATACAATTTTAATGTAATAAAAAATAAATAAAAATACGTTCATACTTACATTACTCCTGTCCGGCCTCCAGCGATGACGTTTCATCCATGTCGCCGCTGCAGCCAATCACAGGCTGTAGTAGCGGTCACGCACGTCACGTGACCGCCTCTGCAGCCAATCACAGGCTGCCACGGCCGCTGCAGCCAATCACAGGCTGCCGCGGCCTCTGCAGCCAATCACAGGCTGCCTCGTCAGGAAAGAAGGTCGGACTGGAGGAAGAAGAGGGACTCGTCACCAAGACAACGACGGGGTACGAATGAAATGCTTTTTATTTTATTTTTAATCAGCAGCCTCTTTTCTCTATCAGTGATTGAGGAGTATAATATTTTTGTAATGTTTTTTCTGCCCGCCCGGGTTCGGTCAAAACGTGTTCGGCCGAACCCGGTGAAGTTCGGATTCGCTGCGAACCGAACTTTTCGCGATGTTCGGACCGAGACCGGGTTTGGTTGTCCCGGTTTGCTCATCTCTAGTCTTGACACAGCAGGGTGTTATTTACAGCAGTAACATGGAAGGGACATAGCAATTTAATGAGGGGTAAAAATTAACATATTGACTACACTCACATCAATAAAGATAGCAGGCGCTCCACTATTGAGGATTGACCTAACCCAAACAATACTGAAATTATGTGACAGATTGACACGCAACAAAATTATGGAATAATCAATAGTGACTGTGCGCCTACAGAAGAATGCTACCCTGGACTCATCTAAGTGATAAGGTTTTCCGACTGTCATTTCTTGGGACAGACGTTAATTCGATAACCAGCCTCACTGCAGTAGAAACAGAGATCTAGATTCCTGCAAGGAGACAGTTCATCAGGTGTAGGTTTCATTGACTCAATTTGCATAGGTTCCCCAGAAGACAACTGAGCCACCTCAGCTGCTGGAGCAGAAATTAACACCATTCTTGGCGGCGTTCTTGTACTCTCCGATACAGTCTAATAGACGGGGACATGGCTGCTTTGAGTGACTCTGGTGGTGGATAGTGGACTAGCATGTCCTGGACAGTATCAGAAAGGCTCAAACAAAATGAACTTCTCAGAGCCCGGGTCATACCACTGGAAGTCTGTAGCCCAGCGTCTAAATTCAGTACAATACTTCTAAACTGGGCACTTCCCCTGATGCAGTGAGAAGATCTTTCTTTCAGCAGTGGACATAAAATCTGGGTCATCGCACTGTAGGTCCATAGCTGAAAAGAAGATGAGAAGAGAAGACAGTTCTTGAGAGTCGTTAGGCAGTGAGAAGGCTGACATCTGTGAATCTTCCTGAAGCAAGGACATAACAGACAAAGTCGCTGCTGCTCAGTCCCAAAAGAATGAGGATGAAGTTTAAAATACAAATGGCAACAAATTCGTTATTATTAGTAGTAATTTACATAGCATCGCTATATTGCACAGCGCTGTACAGAAGTTCTCATCACTCACTGTCCCTAGTGGGGCTCACAATCCTAACTGCCTATCTGTATGTATTTGAAGGGTGGGGAGAAAACTGGAGTGTCCGAACCCATGAACCCAGTGCTGCAAGGAAGGAGTGATAACTATTGGGCCACCGTGCTGCCTTGCAGTTACATTAGAACTGATCAAGAATCGGGTGAGCAGAACATGAGCTGGAGAAGCCTCTTGCAGAGTCAGGGGTTCAGACAGTTCATGCACCAATTGCGGTTCTACACTTGATCCACTAACCACCATGCTGGCTCCATGGTTGGCCATTTATGTTATGGTCTAGTTTCTATGATACCCAGAGAAAAAAACTAGACAACACATTTCACCTACAGAAACCCCCTTTCCCACAAGTTCACAAGTTCAGTTAGGGTGAGAAACTTAACTAAAACATTTTTGAATAGAACATTAAATACAAGGTTGGAAATTAGACTTTTAGGTAATTTTATACATAAACTATAGAAAGTCACTGTAATAGCCACTTTACACAAAATATCAATATAGAATTCTAGGTACATTGACATGACTGTTTCTAGAAAAATCCTGATTCTTTTTTCAGTAGTACGTTTGGGAACTATCACTGTCCCCCAAAGGAATCCAGGCCTAACAGGGTTAATCTAGCTATAATTTTTCTGGTGGAGCTTCCTTTATTTTTTCTGTAAATATAAACTCTCAAAAGAAGAATAAAAGGAGAAAACATTTATATATTACTTTAACTACTTCTGCAAATCTCAGGAAAAAGAGGAAAATGATATCAGGACATAGAATTTGCAAGTTAAAAACCAAACTAGTAAAACCACCAGATGGCAATGTTCTCTTGAGAATCACGTAATGGTTTTATATTCTGTAACGCAACTGAAGGCATTTGCTCTTGTCCTCAAAGGATATGAAGGGCTGATTAAATTGAAACAACTACTTTCTAAAAAAAATGCTGATTTGCGGCCATTAATAAATAAGCAGTACATGTTTCCATTCCAAGCTACCACCAAGCTGAAAACAATATGACAATAAGAAACGCATTATTTGCTAGATGAACCCAGACACAAAATTAACACGGACCATTTGTCAGTGGAAAACATGCTTGCTAGAAATGCATTTGGGAATGAGAACTTCTTCAAACATACAATAAATATACCCACACACATATCCTAATGTAGGTTATAGTGGAAACTGATAGCGTTTGTATAGTCTAGTGAATACAAAAGGCCCTTTTACACTGGCCAATTATCGGGCAAACGAGCATTTATAGACCCGATAATTGCCCTGACTCAACTGCTGTTTTTTATTTTACTTTAATGTTTACAACATTTTCATTGTCATTTATATGGGGGGCCATATTGTAATGTCCTCCAAGACCTTACTTGTGAGATAATGTGTTGTAATGTATTTTATAACATTTATGCACTTTTAGGTACTGTCACAGTACTGCCTATGCAGGAGTGGCTTAGACTAAGAAGTTTCCAGAAGGTGGGAGGAGTTTAGGACATAGGCGGGGTCCAGTGGCAGTAAGTGGCAGTTGGAGTCAGTTAGCAGTAGGAGTCGGTTGGAGAGGAGTTGGTGGAGGATGAGAGTGGTACCTGGGTCCATCCAGCAAGGATCCAGAGACCGGCTGCCCTCATCATCAGGCCATAGTAAAGCTCGCAGGAAATAAGAAACAGCCTTAAGAGAATGAAATCTTTTGAAATCTATTGAGAGTAACCGGAATCCATTCTGTGGACAGTGAGCAATGTCACCTTATAAAGTTTGTGAGTCTCATCCTTCACATATACATGTTTACTACCCTTACTGACAGGCTGAGAGCCATTACACAGAAGCAGAAAGTTGCATTTATGGACAGATATCTAATCGTACCACTGAATTGACAAGGGTAAGAAGCCACAAGGAAAGTAGAGAGAGAGAGAGAGAGAGAGGGGCCTCCGCTCCTGCATCTGGCGCTTCAGTGTATTACAAGGATTGAGTTATGTGTAAAAGATGTGCCTCCATATCATATGGAAGAATGTAACCGCCATTTTATGTGGAAATCTTAAAGGGAACCTGTAATCAGCATTTCACCTATTGAACTCTACTCACCCCTTGCTGGCCACTGCTGTCAAAAGTTAATCTGCGTTATCCCCTCTCCTAAACTCCTCCTCCGACCGTAAATAACGGTCTGAAAACATTTTGCGCCATTTATGGTAATAATCCGGCAGTCTCGTTTGTTTCTCTTTTTTACCCGCCCACCAATGAAAACTGTCTCACCCTGTATGCTGTCAATCAAAAGTAAGTGGTCACTCAAAACGGTGTGGGAACAGTAAAAAACTGAATACTAAAGCTACAGAGCCGACTAAGAAGACGATTATAGGTTATATAGAAATGATTTTTCTCCCACTTCCACCAAGTATTGCAAGTTTAATAGGTGAAATGCTGGTGACAGGTTCCCTTTAAGTAAAATTGTGCCCCAAGCAAGCCTGTTAAACTGCCACTCTTCAGCCTCCTCTTATTTTGCACCCATAACATCAAGGACACCCCCAAACAACGTCAGGACAGGAGCAGACACAGGGAGTGTCCCGGGGGATATCAAGAGAGCAGGCCCTGAGGGGAAGGCCTATTGTCCATTGTGATCCACACAGAGAGCCGAGCCGGCTGCCAATTTGTGGACCTACGCTTTTCCCCTTTCTCATCGCTCCTCGGGTCACCCGCTCGCACGCTACAATATCACTGTCTTTCAAGACATTTTGGCAGCAACAAATCTTTCATCAGAATCAGGCAGTCCTATGTTAAGGGGAGTCAAGGCCACAATTTCTGCAATGTACAGTAATAGGATGTCCATTCAAGACGAAGTAAATAAAATTAATGTAAGAAGCTTTCAGAAAAGAGCAATAAAATGCGCTCGCTAACAATTATTAGTAAATTGTTTGTACAGCAATTATGGGTATGTGGCTCTACAATGATAATCTACAACTACATCCGGAGATGTCTCATGATGTATAAAAAAAAACCTACAGAAATGGCTGTTTTTTCCTTTTTAGTTTTTCACACACTTGCTGTCATAGATCAGGCAGTACCTTGAATTATGTGTAAAGCCTGGCATAAGTAGTCATAAAGAGAGTAGAGAGGAGTGGGCAGTATAGAAAGCAGGGGCTATGCATTTCTGTGAAACCTCGGTGACTCTGTGACTAAATGAGCACTACTTATTGACCCATGGAAGGCAAAGAGGAGGATATAAGCATTAATTGGCTATTCTAGGGAGTTCTCAGTGACAAAATAGTTTTCAGTAGAGCTAAGTCTTGAATTGTGAGCAAAGATTCGCTTTAAAGTGGTTTCCAAGGGTTATAAAAAAATATGGCCGCAAAATATGTTATTCAATAAAAAATAACACATTACTGACCTGTTAAATCCCCCTCGCTGCTTCTTTGGTTCCCCACCAGCTGTAAATACTTGCATCACAGCTGTGGTGATTGTCTACAGCAGTCACGTGCTGTTATGGCACCTCATTGCTTCTTGCATGTAAACAAAGACTGGCGGGGGATCACAGGTTCATTGGTGCTGAGTATTGAACAGGTTATTTATTTTTCTTTGTTATTATATTACATATTCTGTGTCGCAAAACTCTTGGACAACCCCTTTAACCCCTTAGTGACCACTAATGCGCCTTTTTACGTGATTCACTAATGGGCTTTAGGCTAGGCTGACGCCTTTTCACGCCAGCCTAGTCTAAGTCCTGCACGGGTCTCCCGTGCAGGCAGGAGCCGGGGCTCTGCTGTCTGATGACAGCTGAGCTCCTGCTCCAACGCCCGCGATCGAAGTTTACTTCGATCGCGGCCGTTTAACCCGTTAAATGCCGCCGTCAATAGCGACCGCGGCATTTAACTTTGTTTACAGAGGGAGTGCGCTCCCTCTGTCACCCATCGGCGGCCCGCGAATGCAATCGCGGGTCTCCGATGGGGTGTCATGGCAGCCGGGGGACTGATAAAAGCCCCCAGGTCTGCCCTGGACATATGCCTGTTAGGACGCGCCGGAGGCACGTCCTAACAGATTGCCTGTCAGATTTACACTGACAGGCAATAATGCTCTGGTATACGAAGTATACCAGAGCATTATAGCAGCGATCGGAACATCGCACAGTAAAGTCCCCTAGTGGGACTAATGAAATAAGTCATCAAAGTGAAATAAAGATTATTAATAAAAAGTACAGTAAAAAAATAAATAAAACCATTTTTTTCCATAAAAAGTGGTTTTATTTAGTAAAAGTGTAAAAAAAAAAAAAAAAGTACACATATCTGGTATCGCCGCGACCGTAATGACTCCATTAATAAAGTTAATATGTAATTTAAACCGCAAAGTGAACACCGTAAAAAAAAAACCGCAAAAAACTATGGCGAAATTGCAATTTTTTTCCATTGCCCCCCAAAAAAGTCATAATAAAAATGAATCAATAAGTCCCATGTACCCCAAAACAGTACCATTCAAAACTACGTCTTGTCCCGCAGAAAACAAGCCCAAAAAATCACTACATTGATGGAAAAATAAAAAAATTACGGCTCTTGGAAAGCGACGATGCAAAAACAAATAATTTTAGTTCAAAAGTGTTTTTATTGTGCAAAAGTCGTAAAACATAAAAAAACCTCCACATATGTGGTATAGCCGTAATCGTACCGACCCATAGAATAAAGGTAACATGTTATTTACGTCGCATAGTGAACGGCGTCAATTTAAAAACGCATAGAACAATGGCGGAATTTCATTTTTTTTTATAATCCCCCCCAAAAAGGTTAATAAAAGTTAATATAAAAATTATATGTACCCAAAAATGGTGCTATTAAAAAGCACAACTAATCCCGCAAAAAACAAGTCCCCATACAGCTATGTAGACGAAAAAATAAAAACGTTATAGCTCTTTGAATGCGACTATAGAAAAACGAATAAAATAGCTTGGTCATTAAGGCCTAAAATGGGCTGGTCACTAAGGGGTTAAAAATATTGTTCTGTTAAACAAATGAAACGATTTAACTGTATTAATCTGGCAGCTAATAACGGGTGGTTCTTTAGTAATCACAGAGTGTTATAGTTTCAATAACTTTATTAAAGTAGATTTTCAGGTATCAATTTCCATGCGGTCGTAACTGGGGTTAGGGATCTCAACCTCTGCAGAGGTCCCACCAGGTTAGGTCGCACCAGACTGACCGTCAGCATTTAGCACGTCATGTCATGCCATGCCGCTATGAGTCTCTGAGAGGTCACTCTTTGCTACCACCTACCCACCCTATACACTACCATAGGGTTGCATCAGTCACTGAGTATTGTGAATGCCCTGCACCCCATGGGTCCTTCTGGCCTTTTACCACTACATTTCACCTATTAAGCCTTTGTGATAAGCTTATTGTCATGGGACCCTTCAAGCAAGTAGGGATTGTCCAAAGCCAACCTGTCTTTATTGGTGCTCTAGGTGGCTACCTATCCTTTGTCCTGGCCCTGATCGGTAGTATCTATTTACAGTTGTTTTAGTATTAGTGCTAATAGTCATGGGAGTAATGTTGGGCTAGATACACAAACTACATTAACACTCTTTTTATTAGCATTTAACCCATTGGTGACATCCGTACTATAGTGTTTGATGTACACCATCACTATATGGTGCGGTCTCAGGAGCTGAGCCCGCACCATAAACGGCTGGTGCCGGCTGTGTTCAAACAGCTGACACCAGCCTTGCAATGGCCATGGTCAGAGATAATCCCTCAGATGCTGTTTAATCCCTCAGATGCCGCAGCTAATAGAAACCATGACATCTGAGCAGTCAGACAGAGGGAGTGTACCACCGCACAAATATTTTTTTTTTCAGTTTTCAAGTGCATTATATAGTACATTAAATGGTGTCCCGCAAAAAAACAAGCTCTTATATGGCTATGTTGACCAAAAAATAAAAAGGTTATGGCTCTTGGAATGCGACAATGGAGAACGAAAATGAAAAAAATAATATTGGCTGTGTCTACAGGAAATTAATCTACATCTGGTGGCAGCAGTTATTTTTCAACTTACATGACTAAATAATTCAGACTTGCTTCTAATGTGCCTGCTGTAAATAGAATGTTATAAGAAAAGAAAAATGAATATAAGATCAGTAAATCAAAACAAATGTTGTACTCAATCGGAATATAGCAAGTCATTGTGACAGGACTAAATACCAAGGGCAATGTTCAACTAAAAAAATAAAAGTAACACTTAACAGGGAGAAGATTTTGCAGTACATTCTTTTCCAAACATTGAGAAAAGTCTTACATTAGCATGCGGATTTCTAGCTATGCTTTTTAAAATCACTTATTAAAATTCATTAAGTCAAAGTCTCCTATCTTGCCTGAACTCACATCATTTTTTGCTTTCATTGTTTTCGGTGAGTTGTGCTGATTTTTAATGTGCATGTAATAACATTTATACTTTATGTATTTGAAAATGAGCTGCAGCTTATTTCATTATTTGTGCAGCCAATTCATCTTCCAAACATCTTTAGGGCTTTTCCCAATCGTTCACATGAAATATACAAGGCAGAGTTCATTTATTCATATTACACTGAGATTTACATTGTTATGGTTCCTGTGTTTTACTAATAAAGCCTTACAGTGAACAAATAATTCTATTTCTGATGTTAACGAATATCATGGCGTCAACATAGCGACTTACAGTTTTTTATTCCAATGTCTAAATGGTCTTTTACATGTCTTACTATTTATATACGATTTCATAAAAAATGTATTTCTCTATAGCATGTTAGGTAATAAACTATCATAAACTGGCCATCTAAATTACAATAAACTGCTGAGGATCAGGCAGATAAGAATTCCCTTTAGGCTTTTATTATTAACATACAGTAACAGTCAAAAGTTCGGGAACACCTACTCATAGAAGGGCTGTTTTTTTTTTATTGTACCTTTTCTACACATTTTAGAACAGCGGTCCTCAATTGGCGAACATATATCCTAATCCGGAATGGGGACACCAGTTGTCTGGACCTTACAGCCCTACCATCATAGATGCATTGGTGGAAGGCAGTGACTCTTCCAAAGCATCTATCTGGGCCGGTTTTAGACAAAGTGTGCCCATTGTCAAAATTAAAAGTGGGGCCTCATTTTGACAAAGGCCACATTGTGATGGCTAGATGACTGGGTCAGAGCAACTCTTAAATGGCAGGACTTGTGGGGTGTTCCAGGTATGCAGTGGAAAGTACAGGGGCAAAACCAGCATTGGAATCATTGTGCAATGCAATGAATTTCAGTCGTTTGCCACTCCCTTAAATATGCAAACCACACCAATGAAAAGTGGAACATAGAAATACCAAATCACATGCTAAAGGACAATTGCCACTATTTCAGTCAGGGACAATCATACACTACCGCTATTGTTGAGGGGCTGAATAGTGAATTAGCTTGTCTATATCTATCTCCCTCCCTCTCTCTGCTCTCTTTCACCTGTTGGCTAGCAAACTCTTTGTTTCTGTCCACTATTAGGGTATGTTCACTCGCCCTATTTACGGACGTAATTCAGGCCTTTTACGCCTGGAATTACGCCTGGAAAAACGGCTCCAAACCGTCTGCAAACATCTGCCCATTGAATTCAATGGGTCTTACGGTGTTCTGTGCAGATGGGCTTTTTTTTTTACGTGCCGCTGTCAAAAGACGGCGCGTAAAAAGACGCCCGCCTCAAAGAAGTGCATGTCACTTCTTGGGAAGTAATTGGAGCCATTTTTCATTGACTCCAATGAAAACCAGCTCCAATTAGGTCCGTAAAAGACGCCGCGTAAAAACGCGTGCACTTGTCAAAACCGCCTGAAAACAGCTCCATAATTTCAGACGTAATTGTCGTTGCCGTGTGAACATACCCTCATTCCACAGACAAACTGATTCAGCATTCCCCACTAACACACTGCATTACCTGCATCTTACCTGCATGTGACTAAACCTGCATGGAGGGTGTGCTGGGTTTATATAGGATGCACCTGATTAATACCAGGTGAGGCAGAGCTGCAGCCACACAAAGTATATGTATCTTTCTTTTGTATGATTTGGCTATGTGTATAGAGATTGTAAGCTCTTTTCCATTTTAAAAGGAGACAGGCAGTATAGAATATGAATAATATATGGTTTATCTATAATATGTATGTTTTTGAAATTTAAACACAAATGTGTGTGTCCCTTTAAGACTGTAGAATTCTGGGAAATAGAATATTGTGTATATAAGTGCACCCAGAGGAGGGTGGGACAGGTTCGGTTCAGTTCAGAGCATATGAGCTGAGGATTTGGGCACTGCTTGATATGAAGGTAGCTGCAATTTAACCCCTAATGTACCTGCTTTTTGTTATTTTACTTTTGTTATGCATTTGCTCAAAATACAGGTTCTGAGAGCCAGCGAGTGGGTATAATTATGTCCCGGCTCCAGGACGGCCCCTCCTTGGACCCTGACGCCCCTGAACTCTCTTCTGTTGACCATTTTTTTCGGCCCTCGGACTCATCTATGACGAGACTGACAAGACTGCCTTTCCCGAGAGTCAGCTGGTGACCTTACGTCAGGGTAAGAGACCCGTTGAGGAGTACTGTTCTGACTTTAGGAAGTGGTGTGTAGCTTCTCGGTGGAATGACCCTGTCTTGAGGTGCCAGTTTAGATTGGGTTTGTCGAACGCTCTGAAGGACCACCTGTTAGTTAGTTAGTTAGTTATCCCTCTTCTGACTCTCTAGATCAGGTTATGGCTTTAGCGGTACGTCTTGACCGACGTCTCAGGGAACGACGACTTGAACGTTTTGGTGCATTCTCCTCTGGCTCCCCTATGATGGCCCCCGAGGCTCAGTTGCCTCGTTCTTCAATGGAAAACTCGGATGAACCAATGCAACTCGGGCCTCCATGTCTCCCCAACAACGTAGAGAGTTCCGCAGGAAGAATGGTCTCTGCTTCTACTGTGGGGATGGCGAGCTTCAAGTGAATGACTGTCCTAGACGTAAGAATAAGCAGCCGGAAAACTTCCGCGCCTAAGTGACCATCGGGGAGGTCGCTTGGGCGTACAGGTATTTCCCGTATACATGAAACCTAATAAGATCTTGCTTCCCTTTCAGGTCTCCTTTTAAGGTAGGTCTGCCACTGGCAGTGCCTTCGTGGATTCAGGGATTCAGGGTCCTCTGCTAATATTATGTCTGTGGAATTTGCTATGTCTCTAGCTATGCCTTTGATTGATTTGCCTAAACCTGTCCCAGTAGTGGGTATCGACTCCACCCCACTTGCTAATGGTTATTTTACGCAGCATACCCCTGTTTTTGAACTCATTGTGGGCTCCATTCATTCGGAGCAGTGTTCAGTGTTGGTGATACAGGGATTATTGTCTGATTTGGTTTTAGGCCTTCCTTTGTTGCAGATGCATAATCCCACGTTTAACTGGAATACCGGGGATCTTACTAAATGGGGTAATGAATGCATGACGTCCTGTTTTTCCATTAATTTGGTTTCTCTCGCTGAGGAGGTGAACACTCTACCTGAGTTTATTCAGGATTTCGCTGATGTTTTTTCTAAAAAAGCTTCTGAAGAGTTACCTCTTCATAGAGAGTACGATTGCGCTATCGATTTGGTACCAGGAGCTAAACTCCCTAAAGGTAGGATATTTAATCTCTCTTGTCCCGAACGTGAAGCCATGAGAGAATATATCCAGGAAAGCCTGGCCAAGGGTTACATTCGCCCCTCTACTTCTCCGGTAGGTGCTGGCTTCTTCTTCGTAGGGAAGAAGGGTGGTGGTCTTAGGCCGTGCATCGATTACCGAAACTTGAATAAGGTCACTGTAAGGAACCAATATCCCCTTCCTCTGATTCCTGATCTCTTCAATCAGGTTCAGGGGGCCCAGTGGTTCTCTAAGTTTGATCTTCGGGGGGCTTACAACCTTATCCGTATCAGAGAAGGGGATAAGTGAAAGACTGCGTTTAACACGCCCGAAGGTCATTTCGAATACCTCGTCATGCCCTTTGGGTTGTGTAATGCTCCCGCGGTCTTCCAAAATTTCATAAATGAGATTTTAAGAGACTACCTGGGGGTATTTCTTGTAGTGTACCTTGATGATATACTTGTGTTTTCCAAGGACTGGTCCTCCCACATTGAGCATGTCGAGAAGGTGCTCCAGGCCCTTCAGGAAAACAAACTCTTTGCTAAAACCGAAAAGTGTGTGTGTTTGGGGTGCAGGAGATACCATTTTTGGGTCAAATCCTCACTCCTAATGAATTCCGCATGGACCCAGCCAAGGTTCAGGCTGTGGCAGAATGGGTCCGACCTACCTCCCTGAAGGCTTTACAGTGCTTCCTGGGGTTTGCCAATTATTATAGGAGATTTATTGCTAACTTCTCGGTCATCGCTAAGCCTCTTACGGACCTTACCCGCAACAGTGCCGATCTCCTCCACTGGCCTCCGGAGGCGGTCCAGGCTTTTGAGGTCCTTAAGAGGGGCTTTATCTATTTCCCAGTGTTAATTCAGCCTAACCAGATGGAGCCATTCATCGTGGAGGTTGACGCCTCCGAGGTGGGAGTGGGTGCTGTCTTGTCCCAGGGTACTAGGTCTCTCACACATCTCCGTCCCTGTGCCTACTTCTCCAGGAATTTCTCCCCCACTGAGAGTAACTACGACGTTGGCAACCGCGAACTCTTAGCCATTAAATGGGCATTTGAAGAGTGGCGCCACTTCCTAGAGGGGGCTAGGCACCAGGTAACGGTCCTTACCGACCACAAGAATGTGGTTTTTCTAGAATCTGCCCGGAAGTTAAACCCGAGACAAGCTTGATGGGCGTTGTTTTTTTACTAGATTCAACTTTGTGGTCACCTATAGGGCTGGGTCTAAAAATATTAAAGCTGATGCGCTGTCATGTAGCTTCATGGCCAGCCCTCCTCCTCCGGAGGATCCTGCTTGTGTTTTGCCCCCAGGTATAATCATATCCTCTATGTATTCTGACTTAGTCTCCGAAATTGCGGCTGATTAAGGTTCAGCTCCCGAGAACCTTCCTGAGAACAAGCGCTTTGTTCCCCTGCAATTCCGGCTAAGGTTACTCAGGGAGAATCATGACTCTGCACTATCTGGCCATCCAGGCATCCTGTGTACCAAGCAACTCATTTCTAGAACCTATTGGTGGCATGGGTTGCTTAAAGACGTTATTGCCTACGTCACTGCTTGTGAAATTTGTGCTAGGTCCAAGACTCCCAGGTCCCGACCAACGGGCTTACTATGTTCTTTGCCCATTCCCCAGAGACCTTGGACCCATATCTCCATGGATTTTTATCATCGATATGCCTCCATCCCAAGGTGTGGGTTGTAGTAGACCACATCAGTAAGATGTGCCACTTTGTGCCCCTCAAGAAACTACCCAATGCCAAGACGTTAGCTACCTTGTTTGTCAAACACATCCTGCGTCTCCATGGGGTTCCTGTCAATATTGTTTCTGACAGAGGGGTACAGTTTGTTTCATTGTTTTGGAGGGCTTTCTGTAAGAAGTTGGAGATTGATCTGTCCTTCTCCTCGGCCTTCCATCCTGAAACTAATGGCCAAACCGAGAGGACTAATCAGTCTCTAGAACAATATTTAAGGTGTTTTATCTCTGACTGCCAAGATGATTGGGTCTCCTTCATTCCCCTCGCCGAATTTTCCCTCAATAACCGGGTCAGTTACTCGTCAGGGGTCTCCCCCTTTTTCTGTAATTTTGGATTTAATCCACGGTTCTCCTCCATTTCACCTGGTGGTTCCAACAATCCCGAGGTAGAAGTCGTTCTTCGGGAACTGTGTTTTTTACGAGATTCAACTTTGGGGTTACCTATAGGGCTGGGTCAAAAAATATCAAAGCTGATGCTCTGTCGTGTAGCTTCATGGCCAGTCCTCCTCCTGAGGAGGATCCCGCTTGTATTTTGCCCCCAGGTATAATCATATCCTCTGTGGATTCAGACTTTGCCTCCGAAATTGCGGCTGATCAAGGTTCTGCTCCCGAGAACCTTCCTGAGAACAAGCTGTTTGTTCCCCTGCAATTCCGGCTAAGGTTGCTCATGGAGAATCATGACTCCGCACTATCTGGCCATCCAAGCACCTCATTTCCAGAACCTATTGGTTGCCTGGTTTGCTTAAAGACGTTAAGGCCTACATCGCCGCTTGTGAAATTTGTGCTAGGTCCAAGACTCCCAGGTCCCGACCTGCGGGCTTACTATGTTCTTTGCCCATTCCCCAGAGACCCTGGACCCATATCTCCATGGATTTTATCAGCGATCTGCCTCCATCCCAAGGCAAGTCGGTGGTGTGGGTTGTAGTAGACCGCTTCTGTAAGATGTGCCACTTTGTACCCCTCAAGAAACTACCCAATGCCAAGACGTTAGGTACCTTGTTCGTCAAACACATCCTGCGTCTCCATGGGGTTCCGGTCAATATTGTTTCCGACAGAGGGGTACAATTTGTTTCATTGTTTTGGAGAGCTTTCTGTAAGAAGCTGGAGATTGATCTGTCCTTTTCCTCGGCCTTCCCTCCTGAAACTAATGGCCAAACGGAGAGGACTAATCAGTCTCTAGAACAATACTTAAGGTGTTTTATCTCAGACTGTCAAAATGATTGGGTCTCCTTCATTCCCCTCGCTGAATTTTACCTTAATAACCGGGTCAGTAGCTCGTCGGGGGTCTCCCCCTTCTTCTGCAATTTTGGGTTTAATCCACGGTTCTCCTCCGTTACACCTGGTGGTACCAACAATCCCGAGGTAGATGTCGTTCATCGGGAACTGTGCACAGTCTGGGCCCAGGTTCAGAAGAACCTTGAGGCATCCCAGAGCATATAAAAGGCATTCTGCTAAACCCTTGTTTGTGGTCGGGGATCGGGTGTGGCTGTTTTAAAAAAATTTGTGCCTTAAAGTTCCGTCCAAAAAATTTGCTCCCCGGTATATAGGGCCGTACAAGGTCATTGAGGTCATTAACCCTGTCTCCTTCCGGCTGGAGTTACCCCCGTCTTTTCAAATACACAACTTGTTCCATGCCTCCCTCCTGAAATGCTGCTCCCCGTCCTTGGCTACCTCGAGGAAACCTCCGGTCCCTGTTCTCACCCCTGAAGGGGTAGAATTCAAGGTGGCCAAGATTGTGGACAGCAGGATGGTACAAGGCTCTCTCCAGTACCTGGTCCATTGGAGAGGATACGGGCCTGAAGAGAGGACTTGGGTACCCACCCGGGATGTTCACGCCGGGTTATTACTCAGGAAGTTCCATCTTCTGCTAGAGTGACTCAATCTGCTACCACTCAGGCTGGTAGGCTGAGGAGTGGGAGAGCCTATCGCAGCCTGGTCAGACAGTTCTAGCTCCCGCCCTTGGTCCACTTATACCTACATTTGCTGCTTGTCCTTTGCCTGTGATTCTCCTTTTTCCTGGCTCTGCTGTTCCTGCTGTTACTATTGACCTCTGCTTCATATTGACCCTGGCTTGACTGACTATTCTCCTGCTCTGCATTTGTTACCACGTACTCTCCTGGTTTGACTCGGCTCGTCCACTACTCTGTTGCTGACGGTGCTGCCATGGGCAACTGCCCCACTTCCCTTTGCTTTTGTGTTCCCTTGTCTTGTTTGTCTGTCGTGCACTTATTGAGCGTAGGGACCGTCGCCCAGTTGTACGCCGTCGCCTAGGACAGGCTGTGCAACTAGGCAGGGACTGAGTGGCGGGTAAATTAGAGCTCACCTGTCTGTCTCCCTATCCTGTCATTATACCAATATAGCCAATAATACTGCTAACAGTGACCATATAGTGGTCAGATACCAGTTCTACACTGGTAGTCTGCTGAGTTTTATCACGCTGCAGACCATACGAGATAATACAGTACTGATCAGACACAGTTACAGGCAGAATAAAGAACAATTAGAGAGGACCTCTCAGCTCTCCTGACACGTCTGTTTTAGTACATACTTGTATTACTCGTAAAATAACAATTAGGGTATGTTCAACACGATTAACAAAATAAGTCTGAAAATACTGAGTTGTTTTCAAGGGAAAACAGCTCCTGATTTTCAGACGTTTTTTTTGAGCAACTCGCGTTTTTTGCGGCGTTTTCACGGCCGTTTTTTGAGCTGTTTTCAATAGAGTCTATGAGAAAACGGCTCCAAAAACCTCCCAAGAAGTGTCCTGCACTTCTTTTGACGAGCCGTCATTTTACGCGCCGTATTTTGACAGCGACGCGTAAAATGACAGCTTGTCTGCACAGAACATCGTAAGACCCATTGCAAGCAATGGGCAGATTTTTTAAGACGTATTGGAGCCGTCTTTTCAGGCGTAATTCGAGGCGTAAAACGCCTCCATTACATCTGAAAAGAGGTTGTGTGCACATACCCTTATGGAGGACTGTTTCTAAGAACTCTGCGTTGTGGAGTTCCTCTGTTATTCCTCGTAAAAAATATATGAATAAATTGCCAACTGGGTGTTACCATTCCCTACACACTCTGACACTGTCCAATCATCGCTGACAGGATCAGACAAGGGGAATGGTCTGATATTAGGGTGCTTGTTTGCTCCATTTATTTCAGCACTTGTTTGCTCCATTTACATGGAGCAATGATCATGAATATATGGGGACGATTGATCAGTAATACAATCGTTTGTCCCCATAGTTTGCATATTGCCGGGAGCATATCCCCTGTTTACAGTGGGAGATGTGCTGCTGAGAAATGATCATTTTTATAGCTGCATAAAAGATCCGAACACCTGATGAATGAGTTTTTACTCATCTGTCAGCTGATCAATGCCATGTTTAAATGAGCTTATAATCGAGAACAAGCATTCATTTAAACACTTGTAAACACTTGTTCACTCGATAATGAGTCCATGGAAAAGAGCCTTGTTTTGGCCTTAAGGCTCAGAGCCCATTTTTCAAATCTGACATATTTCACTTTATGTGGTAATAACGTCGGAATGCTTAAACCTATCCAAGCGATTCTGAGATTGTTTTCTCGTGACACATTGGGCTTTATGTTAGTGGTAAAATTTGGATGATATATTCAGTGTTTATTGGTGAAAAATTTCAAAATTTAGAGAAAATTTATAAAAAATAGCATTTTTCAGAATTTAAATGCATCTGCTTGTAAAACAGACGGTTATACCACCCAAAATAGTTACTAGTTCACATTTCCCATATGTCTACTTTAGATTGGCATAGTTTTTTGAACATTATTTTATTTTTCTTGGACGTTACACAGCAATTTCTCATTTTTTTAAGAAAATTTCAAGAGCCTTTTTTTTAAGGTACCTGTTCAGTTCTGAAGTGGCTTTGAGGGGCCTATGTATTAGAAACCCCGATAAAACACCCCATTTTAAAAACTAGGCCCCTCAAAGTATTCAAAACAGCATTTAGAAAGTTTTTTAACCCTTCAGGCATTTCACAGGAATTAAAGCAATGTGGAGGTGAAATTTGCAAATTTCATTTTTCTTGCTGAATTTGAATTTTATTAAAAAAAATTTGTGTAACACGGAAGGTTTTACCAGAGAAACACTACTAAATATGTATTGTCCAGATTCTGCAGTTTTTAGAAATGTCCCACATGTGGCTCTACTGCGCTCGTGGAATAAAACACAAGCCCCAGAAGCAAAGAAGCACCTAGTGCATTTTGAGGCCTCTTTTTTATTAGAATATATTTTAGGCAGCATGCCAGGTTTGAAGAGGTGTTGAGGTGCCAAAACAGTAGGAATCCCCCAATAGTGACCCCATTTTGGAAACTACACCCCTAAAGGAATTAATTTATGGTTGTTGTTATCATTTTGACCACACAGTTTTTTCACAGCACCAATTTTAATTGGGCTGTGAAATTAAAAAAAATTAATTTATGATCAAAATGTCCTATTTTCACAGGGAACAAAATACCCCATTTTTTCTGAGTGCGGCAATGCCCCATTTGTGGTGATAAACTGCAGTTTGGGCCCATGGGAGGGCTCAGAAGGAAAGGAGCGCTATGTGTTTGTTGGAGTCCAGATTTTGCTGGATTGGTTTTCGGGTGCCATGTCACATTTGCAGAGCCCCAGAGGTATCAAAGCAATGGAAACCCACCAGAAGTGACCCCATTTTGGAAACTACATCCTTCAAACAATTCATTTATGGGTAATGTGACTATTTAGACCCCATAGTTTTTTCACAGAACTTATTTGAATTGGGCTGGGAATTAAAACAAAATTATTTTTTCCAATATTATGTCGTTTTGGCTGAAAATTTCTAATTTTCACAAGAAATAAAATACCCCATTCTGTTGCCCAATTTGTCCTGAGTGCGGCAGTACCCCAGTTGTGGTGAGAAACTGCCGTTTGGGCCCATGGGAGGGCTCAGAAGGAAAGGACCACCATTTGGCCTACTGGGGATTTTTTGGTGCAGAAGCCCCTGAGGTACCAGTACAGTTGAAACCCCCAAGAAGTGACCCCGTTTTAAAAACTACACCCTTGAGGCATTCATATAGAGGTGTAGTGAGCATTTTGACCAGAGACATACACCCCATAAACTGTAATGTGGGTTCTCACGGGTACGTCAATACCCTCAATGTGGCTGTTATCAGCTGCCTAGGCACACAGCAGGGCTCAGAGGGGAAAGACGAGGGGGGATAAGCTGTGCGGAGTACATCAGGGTAAGTAAAACTGGGGTAGATTAAAAATCAAGGGATGTATGATACATTTTGAAGCACTCTTTCATACGGAGCCTTAGTTTTTCGGGACACGTGTCACATTGATATATTGTGTCCTTCCTTATCCCCCTCTTATAGCAGACTTTGTACCTCTTTTGACTTTTTCCTTTCTTGCCAGTTTGGGGAACTTCTCCTGGAAAGTGTTGCCCTGGTACGATGCTTGTGGCCTCGCTTCCAGAAGTACTGGGTGCCCCCCCTTCTTGGTCCCTAAAAATTAGTTTCTTGATAACCACCTCTTGAAATTCCAGGAAAGTTCCCATCTGGCTTGTACATCGATGTAGCACGTACGCGTTGTACAATGCCATCTGTATGATGTGCCCGGCCAGCTTCTTATACCACACCGCATGGCGCTGTAGGTCTTCAGGACTTGATCTGACAAGTCCACCCCTCCCATGCACCTATTGTAGTCCAGGATGCAGTCTGGTTTGGGGGTCTCTGTACTGGTACCTCGTACAGGTACATGGGTACTGGTGTGACATCTCTCTTGTCCTTGTACTTGACACACAATATGTTGCTGCTGGATTGTGCCCTGCTCTCACCCCTTCTGGGTGTTTGCCCTGCAGAGTCTTAGGGAGGCCTCTCAGATTTCTTCTAGCAGTGCCGCATGCTGCAGGACTTCTGCGAGCGAGGCAGTTGAAGAGTTGGACGCTGGTATAAAAATTATCCAGGTAGAGGCGGTAACCCTGGTCCAGCAGTGGGTGCACCAAATCCCACACACTTTTTGAATTAACTACCAGTAAAGGGGGGGGGGGGGCATTCTGGGCGCAGAGCACTGGTGTCCTTCCCTTCATATATCCTAAATTTGTAGGTATACCCTGATGCTCTCTCGCCGCTTATACATCTTTACGCCATACCTTGCCCTCTTACCCGGCAGGTACTGGCGGAATTGAACCCTCCCTTTAAAATGTGCCAAGGACTTATCAATGGAAATACACTTCTCGAGGGTGTATGCTTGGGAAAACCGGGCACTGAAACGGTCTAATAGGGGTCTCCATTTATACAAACGGTCAAAACTGGGGTCATCTCGGGGTGGGCACGGCTCATTATCAGTATAATGTAAGAAGCGAAGTATTGCCTAATTTATTTATTTTTTTAGGTTCCAGTTCAGTTCTGAAGTTGCTTTGAGGGGCCCATATATTAGAAACCCCTATGAAACACCCCATTTTAGAAACTAGACCCCTCAAAGAGTTTTTGATCTCTTTTTTTTTACCATTTTTTGCGAGGTGAAGTGACCAAAGAATTGTGATTCTGGTACGGTTTATTATTATTTTCTTTTATGGCGTTCACCGCGCGGGATAAATAACGAAATAATTTTGTAGTTCAGGCCGTAACAGACGCGGCGATACCAATTATGTATAGTTTATTTTTTTGTTTATATATTTTTATTAATAATAAAGGACTGCTAAGGGAAAAGGGGGAGATTTTTACTTTTATTACTTTTAAAACTTTTATTTTCTTATTTTTACACATCTTTTTTTTAACTTTTTAACTTTGTCCCACTAGGGGACTTGAGGGCAGGAGGCCCTGATCGCAATTCTAATACACTGCACTACATGCGTAGTGCAGTGTATCAGAGCTGTCAGCTACTCACTGACAGCAAGCATAGTGAGTCCTGACTTCGTCAGGACCCACTAGGCTTCCGTCGATGGCATAGCCGGACGCCATTGTTTGGTGTCCGGTTGCCATAGTCACCATCGCCGGCCACTATCGTGTAGCAGGCCGGCGATGGCAGCTTAACCCCTAAAAAGCCGTGATCGCTATTGAACACGGCTTTTCAGGGGTTAATCAGCGGGGACACAGCGATCGGTCCCCGCTGTAGGAGCTGTGACAGCTGCTGTACGAGGCAGCAGCTGTCACAGCTCCTGTATGTGTCGGGAGGACGGCCGAAATGGCCGTTACTCCCGTGACGTACTATTCCGTCATGGAGCGCGAACAGGACGGTTTCCATGACGGAATAGTACGTCACTGAGCGTTAAGGGGTTAAAATTAATTAGCTTCATTTCAAAATGTCTCCATGTAGGAAAAGATGCTCCAGAATTGTTATTTCATGAAGGATTTAATATAACAGACATGTCAAGAGAGGTGACAGGTCCTCTTTAAATCCAGTGACTCACAGGTGAAGTCTTCTCTGAATGTAGATGTTCTCTTTTTTCTTCATCCATCCCAGACTGTTATGACGACTTCTCCTGCCGATGGCAGAGTTTGCTGCCCAGACTTTAGCCCCTCGTTTCTTCAGCCATCCTCAGCCTCGTTTTCAGCACAAATTAATTCAGACCTTATAACAGACCCCTAAATTAATTTAGACCCCAGTACAGAGCCCAAAATTACTTCAGATCCCAGACCAGACCCCAAAACTAACTCCTGACCCTTATATAAATTCAGACCCTGACAAGAACTCTATATAAATTCGGACCCCTGACCAGACCCTTATTTAAATTTAACCAGTCCAAAAAACTGATGTCCCTGATAGTGCATAACATGGTATACCACACAGAATCAACACCTATAATGGTATACCACAATCCTTTATAATAATCCATCACATAACTGATACAATTTACCATTATTAGATCAAGTAACAAAATATAACAACAGCTGTCTTATTAAAATCAGTTAAAATCACATAAAACAAACTGAGGTGGTCACATGTACAATGTAAAGTCAATAGTTATATAGTGCAATCAACAGGTCCCAAATATATATGCTGTGAGACAGAAATATCAATAAAGTGGCAGTGCTCCCAAATGGCATGATATATGGGTTGAAACTCAACCCCAAATAGGACACAAAAAATTCACACAAGAAAATACGTTCACATTAATATAAGCTAAAATGTAAATTTATTAACATAACCACACTAAATAGCTCGCACACAAACTAATAGAATGGCCAAAATATACTACGGACCCATATTAGGACAAGTTCCAGAGCACCACTAAAGAGCACCACCTCAGGACCCCGACACGCAGTTCGCCGTCATCTTTCTCAAGGGGTTCTGAGTTGGATGGGGGAAGAGGGGGGATTTTATAATGCAAGACTTTGTGGGAAGGTCTAGATATGGCCAATAAGATAGTAGAAAGAATGCATACCTGTATTGATACGTATGCGACCAGCTGGTAGGTTGTTTAATGCTGCTCATCAATCAATACAAGGGCCGCACATGTTATTTGCATGGCGCATGAGTGACCCCAGCATTCAGCTGCCCCTCATCGAGTCTGACGTCTGGAAGACCCAGAGTGTGCATGTCATTCGTCGTTCAGGTCATCATGTCTGCCCAAGCCCGGCATGGCGTCGTGCTGGCGTGGTCCGCATACGCTCCATGGAGTTTAACAGTACAATACATTGGAGGGAGCGATGGCCATCTTTAGAAAGGGCAAATTGCCCCAATGGACCAGTAATATCCATAGACATATATTTTAGTCCCGTAAAGACCAAAGTACATAATTATATTTGTATGGGCATACATAGCTGATGGACCCAGGTGACAATTTAATAAATAATAATAATAATAATTAAAATAATGATGAATAAAACTGTGTAAAAACAAAAAGCCGTTCAAAAAAAAAAAAAAAATAGGGGGTTTGCCACCATATTGCCCATACCTACAAAACTTAGGAATTATATTAATTTATCTAACCAATATTTAAAGTACAAAAAGTAATGGCTCCTTCTTACTCCTAGAATGATGCCAAACAGTTTGTCACAGATCACAGAAGTTAAAATCTGCTGAAAAAAGGGAAAATATTTAAATTTAGACCCCAGACCCGACCCCTAAATGAATTCAGACTCAGATCAACCTCTTAAGTAATCAGAACCCAAACCAGACCGCTAAATTTATCAGACCCCAGACCAGAACCCCCTAAATTTATCAGACCCCAGACCAGATTCATAAATTAAATAAACCCCAGACCAGATCCCTAAAATAATCCTTCCCCAAACCTCTGCATATACTTACCCTCCTGGATTATTTTCAGATCCTAGCGCTGCTGTACTGGGTCCTGTTGCCATCCAGCATCAGGACCCAGTGTGTCAGAGCCCAGAGCTGAAGGATACTCAAGAAGGTAAGTCCAGGAGCTGAAAAGGAGGTAAGTATACTGGCGCCCCTAGTCTACCTTTATGGTAGAGTAAGTCTCTGCCTGTCACTGCTTTTCAGCTGTCCACCCACTTGCTTCCACTTAAGGATGGGCAGCTAAACAGCAGTGCTGAAGCAGGGGGTCCCTAACCCTGGCCATGGCATCTACAACAGCAATTCTGCAGTCAGGTGCCGAACTACCGCCTGGCCCAGGACACAAGGTCCTAACACTGACCAGCAGTAGGACGTTGTGTAAGGCAGCGTCTGGAAGTAAAGAGGACCCAGGAGCGATAAGTACATATTTTTCTATTTTTTTAAATTTGGTCTGGGGTATGATTAGATTAGAAGCTGGTCTGGGATTTTATTCATTTTAGGGCTGGTCTTGAGACTGAATAAGTTTAGGAGTCTGGTGCAGAGTCTGAATGAATTTTGAAGGCTGGTCTGGGGTCTGAATAATTTTATGGCTTGTTTCTTAATTAATTGTAGGGGTCTTGTCTGAGGTCTCAACGAACTTCTGACTCTTTTCTTTGAGATTTCCAGCAAGGGAAACAAAATCTCGTTTACCTCCGTAATCTCGCGAGATTACGCGTGACTTGCGGGAATCTCACAGAAAAGATTCAGAAGTGTCAGGATTCTGAATACACAATGACGTCCAGGCTGGATTTCATGTGTATTCATTATCAGGACACTTGATTAACGTTAATCTCTGTGTATGTGGCTGCACATCGCTCCTGTGTAAATGAATGGAGATGAGTGTATGACGCTGACTGGTCATTGATTGGTCAGCGTCATACACGTAAACACACCCAGTTAAAAACACAATACACGCCCAGTTGGACATAACGGGAAAAAAAACGCCCAGTTGTCCATTTCAAAGCTCATTTGCATATATATAAAATAGCTCATAACTTGGCCAAAAATGAACGTTTTTAAAAAAAACATTACTGTTATCTACATTGCAGCGCCGATCACATGCAATAGGAGATAGGGATTTGAGAATATGGTGACAGAGCCTCTTTAAGCTAAGGTTAAGAACACCTTTAATTCTGTACAGCTCGCCAATAAGTCTCCAGCACCACACCCCCTCCTTTATGCTTCACTGTGGGGACCACACATTCAGACATCAACAAAGATGTTGGCGGTTAGAGCCAAAAGTCTCAAATTTGAACTCATCAGACCAAATGATTTCCTCTGGTCTGATGTCCACTACATGTGTTCCTTGTCTCAAGCAAATCTATTCTCGTTTTTGTCTCCCTCAGTAGTGTTTTTTTTTTGCAGCATTTCTTCCATGGAAGCCTGATTTACGTAGTCTCCTCTGAACAGTTGATGTTGAGATTTGTCTGCTGCTTGAACTCACTGAAGCATTCAATTGAAGTCTATACTGAGAGGTTGTCAACTTACGATCAGTGGCGGATTAAGTAGACCATAGGCCCTGGGCTGTTCCACAAACTTGGGCCCCCTTCCCCACCACTGCTCTGCCGTGTCTATAGTCGACACCACCTTTCTGTGTGAGCGTTGACAAATGGGTGTTACGATTCGCCTTGTCAAAGGGCTGTGTCCCTACATACTGACAGTCTCCAACCATCGCTGACAGTATCACACTGTGTAGGGTCCTGACAATGGGAATGGTAGCACACATTTGTCTATTAGTCCTGGGTACACAAAGATATGTTGAATACAAGGATTTCCTACAACAGACATATCAGGAGAGGGGACAGATCTTCTATAGATCCAGTGACTCACAAGTGACGTCTTCTCTGATAGGAGTCATTTTCTTTTCTTCTCCATCTGATGCAGACCGTTATGGCGACTTCTCCTGATGAGACATCTTTGCCCATCACTTCTGCAGCCATTTCCAGCCTTTATAGAAACACACAAATTTAGACACCAAGGCCTAGGCCCATACATTAAAGGGGTTGTCTGGGCACTGACCATTTTTTATACTGATGACCTATCGATGTGCCTGGACAACCCCTTTTACTCAGACAAATAAATTTGGACCCCAGACTAGATCATAGAATACATACAGACCCCAGACCTTCTAAACTATTGCAGTCCCAAGACCAGCCCCCCCTAAACAAATACAGATCCCAGAACAAGCACCCTAAATAAATACAGACACCAGACCTGACCCCCTTAATATAGACCCCAGGCTAGACCCCCTAAACTAATACAGACCCCTAAATAAAGACCCCTAAACTAATACTGACCCTAGACCAGGCCCCCTAAATACAGACCCCATAAACTAATACAGACCCCAGACCAGACCCCTAAATACAGACCCCAGACCAGACCCCCTAAATACAGACCCCAGACCTCAAACTGATACAGACCCCCTAAATACAGACCCCAGACCTGACTGCCTTAAGTAATACAGACCCCAGACTAGACCCCCTAATCTTATACAGACCCTAGACCAGACCCCTAAATACAGACCCCTACATACAGACCCCTAAACTAGTAGACCCTAGAACAGGCCCCCTAAATAGACCACATAAACTAATACAGACCCCCAGACCAGACCCCCTAAATACAGACCCCAGACCTCAAACTAATACAGACCCCTACATACAGACCCCTTAAACTAACACAGACCCCTAAATATATAGACCCTAAACCCCTTAAACTGATACAGACCCCTAAATACAGACCACAGACCCCCTTACACTAATACAGACACCAAACCTCCTAAATACAGACCAGACCCATTAAATACAGACCCCCATACCAGACCCCTGAAATACAGTCCCCCAAAACAAATCCATCCCCTTATACTTACATAGCAGCTCGCCTCAGTCTTCTCTGTGGAGTTTTGCTGCTCTTTAAAGAGGCTCTGTCACCAGATTATAAGTGCCCTATCTCCTACATAATATGATCGGCACTGTAATGTAGATAACAACAGTGTTTTTTAATTTGAAAAACTATCATTTTTGACCAAGTTATGAGCAATTTTACATTTATGCTTATTACTTTCTTAATGCCCAACTGGGCGTTTTTTAACTTTTGACCAAGTGGGCGTTGTGTAGAGAAGTGTATGACGCTGACCAATCAGCATCATACACTTCTCTCCATTCATGTCCATTTGTACTCAGCACAGCGTGATCTTGCTGTGCTGCCACATACACCCACATTAACTTTACTGAAGTGTCTTGAGAGTGAATAGACATTGCCTCCAGCCAGGACGCAATGTCTATTCACACTCCCAACACGTTTCTGTGGGACTTAATAGCTGCACAACGTGATCTCGCCAGATCACGCTATGAATGACAGCACAGCGAGATCACGCTGTGCAGCGATTAAGTCCCACACAAACTTTACCGAAGTGTCGGGTGTGTAAATAGACATCGTGTCCTGGCTGGAGGCAAAGCCTATTCAATCTCAAGACACTTCAGTAAAGTTAATGTGAGTGTATGTGACAGCACAGCATGATCTCGCTAGATCACGCTGTGCTGAGTATGAATGGAGAGAAGTGTATGACTCTGATTTGTCAGTGTCATGCACTTCTCTGCACAACGCCCACTTGGTCAAAAGTTAAAAAATGCCTAGTTGGGCATTAAGAAAGTAATTAGTATAAATCTAAAATTGTTCATAACTTGGTCAAAAATTATCGTTTTTCAAAATAAAAAACACTGTTGTTACCTACATTACAGCGCCGATCATATTATGTAAGAGATAGGGCACTTATAATGTGGTGAAAGAGCCTCTCTAAGGAACTGCCGTCATGTGACCAGCAGGTCTCTAAACAGTAGTAAGAACTTCAGAGATGAGGTCATGTGACCATCAGGTCTCTAAACAATAGTAAGAACTTCAGTGATAAGATCATGTGACCTTATGTCTAAAGGTCCTTTTGCAGGACATACACAATGCAGTTTCGTAGCGTTTTTTTGCTGCTTTTCACTGTAAAATTGCGGCAAAAACGCGACAAAACTACATTGTACTTTGGGCGGCCATGGGCCCTCCGGGAGCCTCGGGCAATGGGCGGCCCCCCAAAACGCCCTATTATAATCCGCCATTGCTTATGATTACTAAGGCTGGTGACCCAAAAATATACTTGTGCAGTAGTGTTAAATCTTTGTCTGCCTTTTCTGTGGCGATCTTCATTAGAACCTGTTTTAGCAATGGGTTTTGCCACTGCACTTGAATAAACTTTCAAAGTTCTTGCAATTTTCCATATTAACTCACCTTTCTTTGCTTAGTTGAGTTGCTCTAGACAAACTGTGGATTACTACAAAGAGAATGGCCCAAAAAGGGCTTTTTAAGACATTGTTGACACTGCTAACTGCCATTAGCCATGAATGAAGTACGACATTCCACAATTGAACTCTTAAAGGCATACACTAAGGCCCAGTTCACACAGAG
Source organism: Rhinoderma darwinii (assembly GCF_050947455.1). NCBI lineage: Eukaryota > Metazoa > Chordata > Amphibia > Anura > Rhinodermatidae > Rhinoderma > Rhinoderma darwinii. The sequence continues at coordinate 191,799,065 of NC_134690.1, read as the reverse complement.
TTGTTTTTTTACATTGATTTTGACACGGAAACCGCGTCGGTATCAGCGGCTAAAAACGGCTGAAACTGTCTCCAATTGATTTCAATTGCATGCAGAGACGTTTATTTCCGTGGCGGTTTTTAGCAGCTTGCAGCAAAAAAAAGTAGGATTCTCTTTCTTGCGGAGGTTTGGCCTTTAACCTCCCATTGAAATCAATGGGAGCCAAAAAAAGCATTTTTCCGCTGCGTTTTTTGCCCACAGCGCTCAATGGCCGTGGACGAGAAACTACGCGAAATTCACGGCAAGAATTTGCAGGCAGGTCAAAATCTGCCACAAAATTCGTGAAGGAATTTTGAGGCGAATTTTTCTGCCTGCAAAAAAAACTCTATGTGAACAGAGCCTTATCTGTTTGATGACTGAAGAATTGAGGTTCAACATTTTCAACAAAATGAAATGGAAGCATTTAGAAAAAAAAAAATTAAGATTATGTTTATCTCAACAAACGTACAATTTATGCATTTGTAGGCATCAATTACAATATTTAGAATTATTAAAAAAATTATTTAAATCACTTACAGTAATCCATAAACCTTTAGATTAAAATGTCTCTGAATTCAGGGCCTGTTCATATCTGTGTTCGCTTTCCGTTGAGGGGTTCCGTCAGAGGTTTCCGTCGTGGAACCCCACAACGGAAAGTCAAACGGAAACCACAGCTTCCGTTTGCATCACCATTGATATCAGTGGTGACGGAAAAATTGCTAATGGTTTCCGTTTGTCACCGTTCTGGCAGGTTTCCATTTTTTTGACGGAATTAATAGCGCAGTTGACTGCGCTAATTTTTATCCCATGTCATGAATGCCGTAATTTTTTTTTCTTTATAAAAAAAATTCATAATTTCTTATCTTTGGTCACCCTACTAACAAAAAAATTAAAAGAATATAAATTTGGTGTCACTGTAACCATATTAACCCGCAGAACAAAGATAACATATCATTTATACAGCATGGTGAACACCGTAAAAAAACAAAACAAAAAAAACATTGCCGTATTGCCGTAATTTTTTTGTCTCTTTAGCCCCCAAAAAATGTAATAAAAAGTGATGAAAAAGTACCATGCTTTCCAAAATGGTGTCAATAAAAACTATAGTCTGACTCGCAATAAGCAAACTATTATAAAGCTCCAGCAAAAAAACACAAAAAATGAAAAGTTATAGCTCTCAGAATATGGTGACACAAAAACATGATTTTTTTTTCAAATAAAATTGCTATTATTGTGTAAAAGTATTAAAACATAAAAAAATATATATAACTTGGTATCGCCGTAATCATATTGACCTGCAGTTGTGCTCTGCTGGCTCAATATCTGTAGAGTTACAAACCTCCTCTGGCATTAACATCAGTACAGAAATTGCGCATCGGGAGCTTCATGGCATGGATTTCCAAGGGCGAGCAACTGCATGCAAGCCCTACATCACCAAGCACAATGCCCAAGCGTCGGATGGAGTGGTGTAAAGCATGACACCACTAGACTCTGTAGCAGTGGAAACGTGTTCTGTGGAGTAACGAATCACCCTTCTCTACCTAGCAGTCTGATGGATGAGTGTGGATTTTTTTACAAGTGCCAGGAGAACGTTACCTGCCTGACAATATTGTGCCAACTATAAAGTTTGATGAAGGAGGGATAATACTATGAGGTTGTTTTTCAGGGGCTAGTCCCTTTGTTCCATTGAATGGAAATCGTAATGGTTCAGCATACCAAAACATTTTGGGCAGTTGTATACTTCCAACTTTGTGGAAACAGTTTGGGGTGGAAGAACTTGAATTACCCGCACAGAACCCTGACCTCAACCACATCAAACACCTTTGGGATGAACTAAAATGGAAATTGCGAGCCAGGCCCTCTCATCCAACATCAGTGTCTGATGTCACAAATGCGCTTGTAGATGAATGGACAGAAATTCCCACAGACGCACTTCAAAATCTTATAGAAAGCCTTCTCAGAAGAGTAGAAGTCGTTATAGCTGCAAAGGTCAGACCAACTCCATATTAATACATATGGATTTATAATGGGATGTCATAAAAACTCCTTTGGGTGTAATGTGTAGGTGTCCCAATACTTTTGTTAATCTATCTATCTATCTATCTATCTATCTATCTATCTATCTATCTATCTATCTATCTATCTATCTATCTATCTATCTATCTATCTATCTGTCTATCTGTCTATCTGTCTGTCTGTCTGTCTGTCTGTCTGTCTGTCTGTCTGTCTGTCTATCTATCATCTATCTACACAAAATAGGTATACATTGTGATGCTGAACCAGTTGATAATTAAGCATCAAGGGCTGAATTTCTTTAAACACTAAAATCATTTTACAGATCTGATAGCAAATGTCACATGAAAATGTCAAATAGATAGGAGAAAAAGTGCAGCATTTGGGACACGGCGCCTGGCAGGTAATTATTCCAAAAGAAGTATATTTTTCTTAGGTATACGTTTTATTGTCACACACTACGCGTTTCAAGACCGGACAGGTCCCTTCCTCAGGCTTATACAATGGTACAGAGAATAGTACATCCTTTTATACATACAAAAAGACCAGGAAAAAAGGTTGCATCTTCCACACATGTTTGCGATACTACTAAAAAAATAGGAGTAATAACTGGATTGCTTTTATTCGATTTTCATCACCATTGTTAAGGAATACGTATAGGAAGAACATGAAAATATACACATAATAACAGCACAATAGTGAGATGAACACTTATTGGAGCGGTAAATGACTGCCTCCCAAAAATACATGCAGCTAACTTCTTCATTCCAGCAGAAGGCGACCACTACACATTGTTGATGTTTCTACACTGATAATTGACGTCAGCTAATTGATAACTCTCTCACTCCTCCCTCTTTTTTCAAAATGAAGTGTAACTGCTTTCCAGGAAAAACTCAACCTTTTTTCCTGGTCTTTTTGTATGTATGAAAGGATGTACCATTCTCTGTACCATTGTATAAGCCTGATGAACGGACCTGTCCGGTCCTGAAACGCATAGTGTGTGACAATAAAAGGTATACCTAAGAAAAATATACTTCTTTTGAAATAATTACATGCCAGGCACCGTGTCCCAAATGCTGCACTTTTTCTCCTATCTACTTGATTCCTTCTCCCCGGGCACAGTGGATTCCACCCGAGGGATAGCAGTGGGTGGCAGCCGGCACCTAAAGAGAGATCATCATTGATATCAATGCAAAGCAGTAACTTTGTGCCTTTACTTGCACAACAAAACTAGGTGAGTAAACCAGCTCACTATGCACTGTTATCTATATATACCTTCAAAACAGTATTACCTTAGAGGAGCGCCGTTTGTCCTCTTCTCTTCTTTTTTTCCTTTCACACGAAAATGTAGCACTTGCTGTGTCTGTACAGAGTATTATTGTTATTATTATTTTGACTTTACCATTACAGCTGAAATAAAATTTTACACCTCTTTTATATTTCATATGTGTGTTCCATGTATGTGAAAAATCTTAACAAATAAGGGAGAATGGAAAATAAGGTCACGTGTCTTGAAAAAGCTCTAAATTTGAAAGAATTGTAAAAGGGCCTACTGAAAAAAAAAAAAGCCTTCTGTCTTTGTATAGTGTTCCAGAACACCCTTTTCCCAGGCTGCGGTACTTTTAAAATTCTGTCAGGAGTGAAGACTGAAACATAACTTGAGTTACACTTTGAGAAGGCAGTCTCCGACATTCTCCTCCATTTTAATGGTTATAGATCTGAAGGCTATAGACATTGTTGTTCACTTTTGGTCTTTGGTTGTTAATAGGGTGGCAGCAGAACTGACATGGATTTTTATGCATCCGTTATCTTTGATGTCTTTAGTTATCTCCGGACGTTGTATATCATGGTCTTTTTATGATGTCTGTGCTGGAGTGAAAGTTTTTCTCGAACAGTGAAGGATGATAGAGAAGCACCTATCAAAAATGGAAAAGGAACACATGGATCCTTGTGTATCTAGATGTAGATGGTGAGACGAGGGTTGTTAAATTGCTATCGGAGGGATCTCCTTCAAGGCTTTGTTCCATAGCAAGTGGTATCCTTGAACCATTTGTGTTGTTTTACCTTGAGAAAATGTTGCATCTCTACAAAGCTATGGGACTTGGAAGAAGTGTTTGATCCATTTCCATTTTCTCTAGGAACAGTTTCCAAGTAGGTGACTAGGGGATGAGCTACTTCTGCAAACTTGCTTATTTGGTGGTGGTTGGAATAAAACATAAAACTTCTGGTTGAAGTCTTCCGGTATTGGTTTTAGTGTCAATGGACTTATTTCTGGACAGATTCTTCCCCTGCATTTCTCTGAAGTGGGAAACAGCTGCCTACTGGTGAGTGAGCAATACACTGAAGAGGACCTGCTCCCTCTTGGGTGAATGGGCTGTTTGGCTTTCTTATATAGTGCATTTTGAACTGTATACAAAGCAAAACATACAGTATGCAGGTACCTTTTAAATCAAGTGTGAAAAGCTGTAGGCCTATGCCAATGTTTTTGTTTTTTCTAACATGGCCCTCTTTGCTCCATAAATATGCTTGAAAATATTTTTTTGGACCTTTACAACACATTAAGTGGAAAATAAAGTTGCAACTATCTTTCATTTATGCACCATTGATTTATCACTTTCTAGTAAAACTTGTTTGTAAAAAGTGAAGGTAAATTGTATTCTTTTATAAAACTATACACAAAGAAATGCAATTAAATCTGCTGTAAAATGGTCTCAGGATGCTTGTATGTATTTTGTATTAAAGTTTATGGATTCTATGTTACTAATAATAATCTAAACAGTTGTAAATGTACAATGAAATTACAAAAATGTGGAGTCCTATTGTAATCCCAGTTTATGGGCAACATGGAAGCACAGTTACACATTGGCTTCGGGGATTCACAGTTGCTTAGTGATTATCACTACAGCCTGGCAAAACTGCTGTTCTGCCTTTAAAGCCAGTCAGGGAACATCTCCATGCAGTCTGTATGTTCCCCCCTATTCATGTTTTCCCCCATACTCAAAAACATACTGATAGGTTAAATAGTTTCCTATGGAATTAGTTGTAGTATGTTTGCATGCTTGATTTAGGAGTGCATTCTCTTTGAACACACTGCAGAATATGTTGCCACAATCTAAAAGAGGAAAAAAAAAATTATGGTTCTGTACTACTGGTAACTTGTTTGCTTATTTTAGAAGTCCAATTCCATGATCTGGAAATGCCTATTAAAAGTTGACATTTGTTTAAAAAAAATATAAATAGGATCAATGAATAACAACTTACGTGTAAGATTCCCTGGTGTCCTTTGAGGGGAGGTAGTAGAATGTCATTTGAGGGCTGAGTTTTATTTGATATTTAGTAAGGTTTCCTTCCCCCTACCCACTAGGAAGGTAGATATATAATCCTCTCTAATGTAAGAAAGGATGGGCAAGATAGCTGACCTGTAGTAGTGATGAGTGGTAGGGTATGTTAGCTCATATCCAGTAGGTACTGTAGTTATGTAGGTTACCGGGTACCCAGTCATAAAGGTAGGGAATAGTAGATACTTGAATATCATAGGCAACAGCTGTTTTGCATGGACACGCTTTCTCAAGCCCTCAGATATTATGATCTGAGGGCTTGAGAAAGCGTGTCTACGTGAAACAGCTGTTGCCTGTGATACTCACTGTCTATACTCGCTTGTTCTTTTTTTTACTATTAAGCAATTACAGTAAGAAAAGTCGACTTGGGTGAGTGCCGCTCTTTTGTATTTTACTTCTCTACATTGAAAAATATGGTGTTCAAACTTTGAGCCATATATTTCTGAAGCACCTGTTCCACTTTTTCCGACATACCAGTCGTGTAAAGTTGGCAAAGCTTCAGAGCTGTGCAGAGCACATTGTTTTTTTTATTAAACAGTCCCTTCACTTTTCTACTTAAGATAAACATTAACTTAATAAAAAAAAATTGTAGATTTGTTGGAAAAAGGTTTTTCTATAAGGCCCTATGATTTCTGTGTACGCCCCTTCATGCCTAATGTAGTGTAGGTCCCTCTTGTGCTGCCAAAACAGTTCTTACCTGTCGAGGCACAGACTTCACAGGACCTCTGAAGGTGTCCTGTGGTGTCTGGCACTAAGATGTTAGCGCCAAATCTTTTAAGTCCTGTAAGTTGCAAAGTGGGGCCTCCCATTGATGCTCAGTTGGATTGAGATCTTGGGAATTTGGAGGCCAAGTTACCACCTTGAACTTTTTGTAATGTTCCTCAAACCATTCCTGAACAATTAATGCGGTATGACAGGGCACATTATCCTGCTGAAAGATGCCGCTGTCATTAGGGAATACAGGTGACATGAAGGGGTGTACTTGGTCTGCAACAATGTTTAGCTAGGTGGTACGTGTCAAAGTAATATCCACATGAATGCCAGGACCCAACGTTTCCCAGTAAAACATTTTCAAGCGCATCACACGGTTTACGCTGGCTTGCCTACTTCCCATAGTGCATCTCGGAACCATATCTTCCCTAGGTAAGCGATGCACATGCACCCGGCCAACCACATGATGTAAAAGAAAACATGATTCATGAGGCCATCTTTCATTGTTCCATGGTAAGGTTCTGATGTTCACGTGCCCATTATAGCCACTTTTGGTGGTTCGCAGGGGTTAGCATGGGTATTATAAACCAGTTTACAGACACATAGCCCCCAAACACAACAAACTGCGATGCACTGTGTGTCCAGAAACTTTCCTTTCATAGCCAGCATTAATTTTTTCAGCAATTTGTGCTGCAGTAGGTCCTCAGTTGCATTGGATTGCAACAGAGTGTCCTTCACTCCTCATGCAGATCAGTGAGTCGTGGGTGCTCATGACACTGTCGTCAGTTCACCGATTCTCCTTCCTTGGACCACTTTTAGTCAGGTGCCAACCAGTGCATAATGGGAACACCCCGCAAGACCTGCTGTTTTGGAGATGCTAGACATCACAATTTGGCCCTTATCAAAGTCGCACAGATCCTTACACTTGCCCATTTTTCCTGCTTCCAATACATTAACCAAGAACTGACTGATCACTTGCTGCCTAATATATCCCATCCCTTAACAGGTACCATTACCAAGGTAATCAATGCTATTCACTTTACCTGTCAGTGGTTTAAATGTTATGGCTCATCGATATATATATGTATATATATATATATATATATATATATATATGTGTATATATATATATATATATATATACATATATATATATATACATATATATATATATATATACATACATATATATACATACATATATATATATACATACATATATATATATATATATACATACATATATATATATATATATATATATACATACAGTGAAGGAAATAAGTATTTGATCCCGTGCTGATTTTGTAAGTTTGCCCACTGTCAAAGACATGAACAGTCTAGAATTTTTAGACTAGGTTAATTTTACCAGTGAGAGATAGATTATATAAAAAAAATAACAGAAAATCACATAGTCAAAATTATATATATTTATTTGCATTGTGCACAGAGAAATAAGTATTTGATCCCTTTGCCAAACAAGACTTAATACTTGGTGGCAAAACCCTTGTTGTCAAGCACAGCAGTCAGACGTTTTTTGTAGTTGATGATGAGGTTTGCACACATGTTAGATGGAATTTTGGCCCACTCCTCTTTGCAGATCATCTGTAAATCATTAAGATTTCGAGGCTGTCGCTTGGCAACTCGGATCTTCAGCTCCCTCCATAAGTTTTCGATGGGATTAAGGTCTGGAGACTGGCTAGGCCACTCCATGACCTTAATGTGCTTCTTTTTGAGCTACTCCTTTGTTGCCTTGGCTGTATGTTTCGGGTCATTGTCGTGCTGGAAGACCCAGCCACGAGCCATTTTTAATGTCCTGTTGGAGGGAAGGAGGTTGTCACTCAGGATTTGACGGTACATGGCTCCATCCATTCTCCCATTGATGCGGTGAAGTAGTCCTGTGCCCTTAGCAGAGAAACACCCCCAAAACATAATGTTTCCACCGCCATGCTTGACAGTGGGGACGGTGTTCTTTGGGTCATAGGCAGCATTTCTCTTCCTCCAAACACGGCGAGTTGAGTTAATGCCAAAGAGCTCAATTTTAGTCTCATCTGACCACAGCACCTTCTCCTAATCACTCTCAGAATCATCCAGATGTTAATTTGCAAACTTCAGATGGGCCTGTACATGTGCCTTCTTGAGCAGGGGGACCTTGCAGGCAGTGCAGGATTTTAATCCATTACGGCGTAATGTGTTACCAATGGTTTTCTTGGTGACTGTGGTCCCAGCTGCCTTGAGATCATTAACAAGTTCCCCCCGTGTAATTTTCGGCTGAGCTCTCACCTTCCTCAGGATCAAGGATACCCCACGAGGTGAGATTTTGCATGGAGCCCCAGATCGATGTCGATTGACAGTCATTTTGTATGTCTTCCATCTTCTTACTATTGCACCAACAGTTGTCTCCTTCTCACCCAGCGTCTTACTTATGGTTTTGTAGCCCATTCCAGCCTTGTGCAGGTCTATGATCTTGTCCCTGACATCCTTAGAAAGCTCTTTGGTCTTGCCCATGTTGTAGAGGTTAGAGTCAGACTGATTAATTGAGTCTGTGTACAGGAGTCTTTTATACAGGTGACCATTTAAGACAGCTGTCTTTAATGCAGGCACCAAGTTGATTTGGAGCGTGTAACTGGTCTGGAGGAGGCTGAACTCTTAATTGTTGGTAGGGGATCAAATACTTATTTCTCTGTGCACAATGCAAATAAATATATATAATTTTGACTATGTGATTTTCTGTTTTTTTTTCTCTATAATCTATCTCTCACTGGTAAAATTAACCTAGCCTAAAAATTCTAGACTGTTCATGTCTTTGACAGTGGGCAAACTTACAAAATCAGCAAGGGATCAAATACTTCTTTCCTTCACTGTATATATATACATACATATATATATATATATATATATATATATATATATATATATACATATGTATACATATATGTATATATATATTTTAGACCATGCACTTCAACTTGGAAAGAGGGCAACAACAGCTCTAGGGATAGTATTTCACTGTTAAGGAATGAAGACCAAAGAACACGTAGAGGAATTCCATATACATTGTTTAGAAGCACAGAATGCTTCCTAGTACCTGAATTAGCTAAGTGACCTTGGTGTTGAATGTCTCATTCACTTCCATAGATAGGACTTTAGAGGAAACTAGGGGCTTTTCCTATTTACAACTGGCAATACAACAAGCAAGTACTGTTTAGCTTTCGGAGTTTGCAGGCATTTACTGCCATAACTGATGGTAGGATTTTCTCTATTCAGGGCAGTTTGCATGGGGTCATGTTGAAAGAATACCAGTAAGTTGAACAAGCTGTGTAATGCTTTTATGTTGTTTTCTTGAGTACATAACCAGTTATATGATGTGCAACTTAACTGCTAACTAAATTGATTAATCATAGATAAATAAGGTATAATGATCTTGATATTATTCTGATAAACTATTTAATAATATGCTTGAATGATATAATTTCAGCTCTATTGAATATATTTATACATTGATTATATCATATATTAAACCCAAACTGGTTTGATGCTTGGCATAGATTAACAGATTGTAGTTAGTTACAATTACAGGTAGTTGCAGAAGCATTAGTTGCAATGTTAAAGCAATAAACTGTATTTGTATAGTAAAGTGTTATATGAAAATGTACATTTCACAAGTAGCTGTATGAAGGAACACAGGATCAGTGATCCATAGTAAGGAAACAGAGCGCTGGAGGGTATTTACATATATTGCGAAAATGCTACTAAATGTACCTGCAACAGTTTTCATTAACTGCTTCCTGCACCTAGAAGTGCGTGTATTACATATAACTATATATTTAGCAAAACATTCACATTGCACTGCTTCTTGTTGCATGTGGGTAATGAAAGTTGATCCACAGGCTTCCTATATACCAAAAAAAATATTCACCAGTTCAAGTCACAATTTTTGCAGATTGGTCATAAATACATAATAATCGATGATAATTTGTGCGAAGGATTCAAAATAGTCAGTTTTGGACAATATTTATCTTATGTCTACGGCCAGCTTTAGAGAATGCTAATGTGTGATTCAATGAAAATTTGCCTCAACATATGGTTTATGGCAAGGAGTCGTATTTGCAGAATATAAGACAATAGTGGTATGTGAAATGCTGGAATATAAATCTGTATTTCAACCTCTACTGTTTCATATGTGGCAAATTCATCTCTATAATAGAAACATTTTACTAATTTGCTCATCTGTAGGATCACAATAATTTGTTAATTGCAGGGGAACCACAATGTCAGCGCTAGTTGATGGCACAACTCCTTTAAATTTAGGGTTAAGTGAGAACATTTTACCACAATGTATATGGAGGTAGCTGGTAGTGATATATACCATATACATAAGTCTTAGTCTCCATGGCCACAATTGGTCACGCAAGAGTTGCAGTAAAATTGCTGAATTACCATGACCACAATTTCGATGTTCTCTTCTTGGAAAAAAAAAAGTAGAAAGCATGTCAGATTTTTTGTGATGGTGACAAAGTTACTTGTGATTTTTTTTTCCGCATAGGAAACATTGAAATTGCAATGCGAATTAGTAGTGCGATTTTACACTGACTTGCATGGAGCCCTAGCCTAAAAGAGCACTCTGAGGGTATGTTCACACGCAGTGTTTTCAGGCGTATTTTGGGGCGTTTACGCCTCGAAAACCGCCTGAAAAAACGGAAGCTGAAAGCCTACAAACATCTGCCCATTGAAATCAATGGGAAAAACAGCATTTAGTTCATACGGGGCGTCTTTTTACGCCTCTGTTTAAAAAAACGGAGTGTAAAAAGACGCTCCGTAAAAAGAAGTAGCATGTCACTTCTTGAGGCGTTTTTTGGAGCTGATTTTCCATTGAACACTATGAAAAACGCCTGAAAAACCCTCAAAACACTCCTGAAAAGAAGACTCAAAAGAAGCTCCAAATTAAAAGAAGCTTAATTTTCAGCTTCAAAAAAGCCTGAAAATCAGAGGCTGTTTTCTCTGAAAACAGCTCCGTATTTTCAGACATTTTTTAGTAAGCATATGAACATACCCTAAGGCTGGATTCACACGAGCAAGTTTGGTCCGTAAAGGACGGAACGTATTTCGGCCGCAAGTCCCGGACTGACCACACTGCAGGGAGCTGGGCTCCTAGCATCATAGTTTTGTAGGACGCTAGGAGTCCCTGCCTCTCCGTGGAACTACTGTCCCCTACTGAAAACATGATTACAGTACGGGACAGTTGTCCTGCAGCGAGGCAGGGACTCCTAGCGTCGTACATAACTATGATGCTAGGAGCCCGGCTCCCTGTGGTGTGTTCGGTCCGGGACTTGCGGCCGTAATACGTTTCGTCCTTTACTGACCGAACATGCTCGTGTGAATCCAGCCTCACACGATGCTTCCCAGAAAACAACATATTCTAAAAGAGCACGTGGTAAACTTGCTTAACATTGACTAGTTTGATGGTAAAGCAATCAACTGGTATTATTCATTCTAGATTGTCTGAAAATAAATGAAAATGAAGCAAATCACATCATTTGTAGGAAAAATATTTTTATTACCACAAGTCTAGAAACGGAATATATATTAATAGTAAACACAACATAAATATTGTATTCCTTATATGAGACACAAAAAAAATAACATGAAATATGAACTACAGTATGTAGGTATATGGATATTGTAATTAAAACATCTGTGTCTGCTAATGACTTCAAATTCAACTTTATGATATGAATAGTAGCAGCTATTGTATATAGAATAGAAGTATAGCCTGCTATGGTGGCTGACATCATCTCACCAATTACTATTTCCCTTTTGCTTCTTTAAGCAGGTCAAATAAAAAGAATTAAGTAAAAAAACTGCGACTTTGTCTACAAGAATATTTTTAAACTTCAAGGTTCACAACACTTTGAAATAATTTGTAGTTTGAAACAGGTTGCCCTAGATAAAATAAACAAATGTATTTATATTCTGTATACTCATAGACGACAATGAAGCAAGAGGAAACAATAAAGGCGTTATGTTCGTAACATTTTTATTGCATTGCTCTGAAGGAAAGTAATTGTAAATGCCAGACCATATTTTAGAAACCATTGTGGCCTACAAGGGATACATGAAAACAAGAGAACACATTTAATATCACAGTTTGGCACTTTCACTCATGGTTTAGCAAGAAGCATTAAACTACCAGTGCATCAAGATAAATCAGTCGGATAGCAACCCATTCAGCTATATTTGCAATTGTAAAATGCTACAGATTATTAATAGTGCATTAACAATGTATTGATGATGAATGGTTGGCAATCCACATGAAGCCACCTGTCAAAAAATAAATAGTATGCTATGGATAGATAGATTGAATCCAAACCCCAAGTCAATATTTAATTGACAATTTGGAAACAATATATAGTGAACCTTGCTTCCATCTTCCTCCAAGTTGCGCCTTTAGTTAGGGTAGGTCTGATGGATTGCAGGAATTGTCTTGGTTAATATTTTTTCATATACCTTTTTTAATGAAAGAAACAATATGCTCTAAACATGGTGTAACTAGAGTCTGAAATAGTTTCAAATAAACGGGGTTCTAAACATTATAACACATAACTTTTATAAATTAAACAATAGAACACATAGCTTCTATAATCACACATAAAGTACCTGTGATATTCTTTGTGTTACAATTGAGTCCTTAAAGAATTCCCTTAGGGACTGTTGCCCAGTACTGTTTTTTTTTAAATTGAATTATATACCCTGTTTCCATACAGAAGCTTCATGACTGTGATGCTTACATAAAGAATAATGTAGGTTTCCCATCCATAGAGCAAACTATACAATACAACATTACAACGTTGGTGGACTGAGTGAGTATATCATCTAAATTTATGTAAGCTTTTTGAATTTAGTTAAAAAAAAACTATTTTTTGTAAAATTTCTCTGTACAAATTACCCCTTTAACTGTGTATAACTTTTCATAGATAGTTGTTTCTATGATATCAGTGAAACATCTGCTTGACCTCTTGTGCCCCTGCTATTTCCGTATTTTTTTCTGTCACAGGGGGACTCTATTCCTTCACTTGTATTATGAGTAAAAATGGATTGCTTTACATTATGTAGTAAAATATCTTTTCAGCGACATCAATCAGTGCTGATCTTCAGAAGTGCTCAGTATAACCCGATTACAGAGCAGTTTGTTATATTGGGAAGAAAAAATAGTAAATCTATGGCCATTATGTAAAGCATATTCTAAGTACCAAAAGAGGCCTATGACTCCAACCTTCAAAACATGGGAACAGCAACTTTTGTACATCTAGAAAAAGTAAAAAAAACCTTTTACACTGCTGCTGCTGCCACCACCATGAACTGAACATATTTCACACCAAAAAAAAATAATGTCCCAAATCTTTCATAAGCCCAAAATCCCATGTAGCTAATTAGCAGTCCTTAATTCTTTAATATATTTATTTACTCATAATATGGTACCTGTAATCAGAAGAAAATATTTACAATAAATATACCGTTAAAAAACGAATTAAAAAATAAATAAAACATGTTAAAAAACACGATTACGCTTCATAAACACGACATTATTATGACTCCCATAGAAAGCTATACTAAGACCCTCTGTATGCCTCCAATTTCATATAATGTATTTTTCTGACAAATTCATATAGAATCTGCCAGAAATAAAACTGGGACATGTTTTTTTTATTGGATGGCATATTATTGAGGTATTCTCCCCTAAAATCATTGCTTCTACAGAATATATATCACCGTAGTAAAAGGTGGTATGAAGTCACCATACAGCAACACATGGAGAGGCTACAGCTCTGTAGTCCACGTCTGAAGAGACTCAGTGTGCTGCCGTACAGGCTCCGTGCGCATGGCTCTGCCATGTGTATAAGGCCTTAGTTATGATTAAAAGAGTAAGATATTAACTGCGAAATATCATATTTTGATGAAACAGTTACTGATATTTTATCAGCACATGACTTTCTACTAATAATCTATATTTCCGATAATTTCATGAATTACGCTTAAAACAAAACTGGAATCCTATAATAAAATGAAGAATAAAGAGTAGACCACATAGGTGATCTTGATGTCACCTTCAATTTCTAACTAAAACAAAAAACAACAGAGCTCAAAACGTAAAACTCTTATACATATAATGGGATAATACACTAGAATTAATAGGGAGAAAAAAAATAACAGGAATTATCTAATCCAACATTGTTAGGTCCTGCCAATTACTGACACATATTATGTTTGAATCATTTTTATGAGAGAACAGGAAAAACAACATCTTGTGATATCCACCCATACACTGTAATTACTGGTCTCCTCATGTTCCCAATAGAGTAAGAAGATTGCAGAAGAAGATGGAGAGTGTTATAGGGCCAATATTGGTTGGCACAGTCTGTATATCCACAGAGAAAACTCACAATTAGAACAATGCCATGTCGAATACATCCGTGCACCTGGAGCTAAACCAGGGATATAGTACCATTACTTAATACAAATACTAAATCCTACAAATCCAGCACACACATACACAACCTACAGTAACAACACTGCTAGCACTCTCTAAGATGTTCACTCCATCTACTAAGACATCTGGCCTTCAGCCAGCAAACTAATTTATCTAGGATCCTAAACAAGTGCGTGTATTTGAATTCCAGTTTATAGATTTTCCCAATGGTGTAATTAATTAAGTGTCCATAAATAAACATGTAGGAGGTGTTTTTTTTTTCTAAACCGGTGCAGGAAACAAACACAAGCTCCTGATAGACAAAACTCAACATATTGAAGGCAATGTTAAGCTTTTAGCAAGCTGTTAAGTGGATGGCTTGAATTTACACTGTTGGAGCATTTCTGGAAATATCAGCAATAAAAGGTTTTCTGGTAATGCTGTGTAAAGATTTATACAAGCATTCGGTTACAGTATATAGTCCTTTCCTAGTACAAGTAAAAGCATTTTTGTTATTTCTTTCTTTAAATAAAATAATGCATTCTGTGTTATTTTAGTTTTACACAGAACGGTAATAAGAATTTGGTTTTACTGCGCATATTGTTACAATAGCATGCTAATAGAGGGAAAATATATGTCTGGTGTATTGTAGAGTACACACTTGACCGTTATTGTAATTGCTGGGCCAAAGGAGCGAGTATTGGCTTTAGCCTAAACATTCCAGAACAGTATTTTTCAAGGCTCATTGTGATTTACTTATCTTATGTCCAAGGTGTGCTATTATTGGAGCTCATGGAGACTTTGTGTTCTAACAACAGACCTTTTTTTTTTAATCAAATCACAAAAGTGCAGTAAATAGAAAACCAGGAGAACAACAAAAATAGAGCCAGCAATAAATGTATAGTAGTATGCAAAAGTAAAAAACAAGGAAGAGCAGGATATCCAGCACTCTTTGTAAAAGCTAGCTATGATTAAGAACCCTAAAGGTTTGAAATGCGTAAGCGTGGTCCCGGGATTATCATTTTAATTGTCCGGTCTTTTTTTAAAATGTCCAAATAAATGGTTTCGTTTACAAAGAGTGCTGGATATCCTGCTCTTCCATGTTTATTGCCTTGAATACCTGCTATTAACTCAGGACTTCTCCTTGGTTATCTACTCATAATGTGGTCTGGACAAACACATGGAATAAACGCAGTGGAAACGCGGTGAGCGAACCCTTGTATATACATTTTTTCTATTTAATACAGTATGTGAAAGTGACTAAAGTCTAAAGAAAACTGCAAATGTAAGGATCATTGGAATAAAATCTCTGTTGTAGTGAGAAAAATAAACTTCTGGCTGCTTTTGAACCCCTAACTCTTAGGCCAGGGCTACACCTAGACTTTTTGTAGTACTACATAATTGATTTTAACTATTGAGTGACAGCTGTAGTCAAAGATTGCATGCAACTCAATGGACTAATTTGGACTTCAGCAGTTACTCAATAGTTAAAATCAATTTTGTAGTACTACAAAAAGTCTAGGTGTAGCCCTGGCTTAAATAACCATAAGTCCTCCTTATTTTTCATACCTGGAGTTTATAATAACTCACTCAGGTTGCCTTTCTCACTAGCAAGAGGCCTTAGGGAACAAATGTGTTATGTTTCATTCCTGTTCCTTGCATAAGCAAAATACAGACTCTACCACGGAGTGTGTTAAAAGCTAGGTAAACCTTTGAATTACATACTTTTTGAGATACAGCTTCCCTGTATTCTCTATACATAGCAGCTGTATCAGTTGCTAAATTCTGTTGCCACCCGGTCCCATCAGGTTACGGGTTCATAACTTAGATGTGATAGATTACAAGTGGATCCTGCGTGTCAGAGACATGTAGGACCCGCTGACACTGAACCCGCCAGGTGTGCGGAGCTGACGGATTCAGATTATAGCAAACGATACAGCTGCTCTGTATAGAGATTACAGAGAAGATGTATCTCAAAAAGTAAAAAGCATTTTTAATAAAAACTATTTATAAAGTTGCACTAATCACACTGACTTACATTTTGATTTTAAAAAATGCCATTCAAAGATTTACATAGCCTTTAACAATTTTTCAGTTCTAGGGCCACATTTTCAGATTGGAGGAGCTGTACTAAAATGTTGTCATAACATATTCCACCACAAACCGATAGCACGTTTATTGCTCAACTAATTGAGATTTAATTATCTAAAACTGTGCATCTACATTAAGTGTTTTCTAGATCCTTGAGAAATGTTAGGTCTTGATGACAACATGAGACACGTCTTGTTTCAGCCAAAGCTTTGTGTCATATACCATAGCAAACAGCAATGTGGCTATGACAAGATTAGGCATTGTAGCCATGCATCAGTACAACATTGACTCATTAGTGGGACAAGCTGGAGAGCACTGACCATTCACACATTAGGCCAGTGCTCAATGGCCCATAGCTACAAAGGACCCACAGCCCCTGAGTCAGATGCATTAACTTTTAAGTGAAGAGTCTATTAAAAAAAAAACATAAAGTTGAATTTGATACAATATGCTCAAATCCATTGCAATGCAACCTGATTGTTAAGGAGCCCATGACTAATTTTCCATGGACTCCCAGCCAGATCACTCTGTTTGCCCATGGGGACAAAAAAAAAAATGCTATGGCAACAACAAATGCTTCTTATGCTGCCAGTATTGATTAAAACAACCAATGATACAATGTATCCCTAGGCTAAATGCTAATGGAACTACTATATCAAGCTCCTGTCTCTGCTTTTCTGCTTAGTCTCTTCTCCTAGGCTAGAAAAATTGGGCTTTAGCAAGTCATTAAACCTTTGGGAGAAATGAATCGAAACTGGTTAAAAAAGTGGAGATGTTGCCAATAACAACTAATGAAGTCCCTGTTTTAATTTTAAAAAGGACCTCTAAGAAATGAGAGCAGTAATGTTACATAGTTACATAGTTAGTACGGCTGAAAAAAGACACATGTCCATCAAGTTCAACCAAGGGAAGGGAAAAGGGAAGGATTGGTTCCTATAGGCAACTGCTCATCTTTTCCTTGCACCAGTTTAGATGAATTTCCTCTATTGTCTATTGTGACTGTCACTCCTGCTGAGGACTGTACAGAGATGCATTATGGACTGCAAGATTACATGTATGCTCCGCAGGGTCCAGGACCTTGTGAACACAGTAAAATATATATTTTTTACACAGGCAATAGGACCAATGCATTGCATGTTTTCTTTCCTGGTCCTGATTAAAGATATGAGGGCAGCCTAAAGGTGTCAACAGTAGAAGCAAGACTGCAAATGAGTCTTAAGGGAGTATGGGCTTGAAGATCACTAAAACTCTAGTTAATTCATTTGTAGATTTAGTTGGAGTCCTCATTTAATACTCTTGACAATCTACTGCAGTTGCTATGCTAGAAAGATTTTTCTTACCAATTATAAATTATCGTGAAATGAGACATTGTTCTGAATAAAATACATTCCATATCAGCCGGGAAAATTATTCAAGGCTATAGCTGCCTAGTCTGAAATGAATGTAAATAAACAATGAACTGTTTCAATGTGTTTGCTCCTTACTTTGAGGCATTTTTATTCCTAGACTATTTTGTCTCCTTTTTTCCTTGTCTAGTCTCCTTATGTAATTTAGTGTACTGTTCTCCCTGTATGTGGTCTGCTAGAGTACGTGATTGTTGCATTAACCTTACATCACAGTACTTTTTAATATTCCGATGGGTTTGATGGTTTTGAAGAAGTCTTAAAATACACCATTTATTATTATTATTATTATAATAATTATTAAACATAATATAATCTGTAAAATATGAATAGTGATCCAATGGGTGTTCTGTACTCATTGGAAAAAAGTATCTTTTATTTAAGCAGATTTATTAAAGTCCATACCAATGATGGTTAATTTAAGAACATTATAAATATGGACCTATATCACTTTTTCTCCTAGTCCAAACACATTTTCCTTTCTGCTGCCTAAGAGCATTATCATAATACACTATGTTTCAGTATACAAAGATTTATTAATATTCAGTTAATATAATGTTTGGAAACACACAGCCATATTCTGATTTTAGTTTAATGCAAATTACTTTTTACAATCATACTTTAAATGATCATTGAAGCAGAGTTAGGTTGGGAATCTGCCAATATATGGAAGTATTACATTTTAGTAGTTGTAGTTTTCTTCTAATACCTCTACATGTAACTGCAGTTGAAAGTGAACAAATATAAAATGTCAAAAGTCTCTAAAAGTGTACAAAAAAAAGTTTAATACACCCTAGCAGTGAACAATGAAGCCAGGTACAAAAAAGAAAAGTGCTATAATATAAGCCTAAAAAATCCTGGCACTTTTCCAAGGCCCTCTTCATGCCAAAAAAAAAGGTAACCCCCCCCCCAAAAAAACACATACAGTAAGTCATACAGGCAGTGGCGGTTTATGTGCAGTTTTTATTACAATTGATGTCTACGGGGAGAAGGTCCTCAAAAACGCCACGCCCACAGCGAGTTAGTAAGAAGTGTACCAAAGTGTGTCTTGGGAAATAAAAAACCTTCATTAGGCTCTTTCTTTGTGCCTTAATGTAAATCTAAGAAAAATGAAAGAAATCGTGTTCATACTACTTACATAAATTCTGTCTAAACTACAATTGTACATGCATAACCAGTACCATTGATATAAGTGTAGGCAATATTACTACCACTACTAGTACTACTTCTACTACTACTACTACTAATATTTAATAAAATGCAAAATAATAAGTACAGATTATTTAAAGTTTCTGTACATTTGAGGGGAACAATAAGCTATATATATATATATATATATATATATATATACATATATATATATATATATATTTAACTTAAAAAGAGTTTATATTTATATAGGGTAGTTAATTGCATTTATACAATTAATTAAACATGTATAGTTGAAAACTGTATTTTGCAAAACAGGACACTGTTACTAAACTACATTTGTTCAAGCAAAATAAAAATTAAAATAAATTTACAAAGTTTTAAATATTTAAAATAAAAAAATACAGAACATTCTTTACAATGTATATGTACATTCCCTGCACTCATGCAATGTGTTTAAACACGTTGCATCACTGAATGTAAATATAAAAGGAACAGAAAAGCAAAAAATATATAATTAAGACTTTAATAAACAAAATAACGTTTGACCATGTCTATAGTTTTTACACAATAAGGGCGGGTTCACACATGGCGGAATTTCACTTAAATTCCGCTGCGGACACTCCGCAGCGTTAATCCGCAGCGGAGCCGTTTCTCCATTGACTTTCACTTTAATTTAGCAGTGTTCGTTTACACGATGCGTACAATTCCGCTGCGGAGCATAGGCTGCGGAGCGGAATTTGGTGTCCGCAGCATGCTCTGTCTGTTGCGGAGCAGTGGCGGACTGGTTGCGGACTCATGGCGGAATTTCTCCATTGACTTCAATGGAGAGTCAAAATTCCGCAATGAAGTCCGCAGATCTTATGTGTGCTGCGGAGCGTATTGTTTTTACTACCATGACATTTCTTCATTCTGGCTGGACCTATGTATTTCTAGGTCTACAGCCAGACTGAGGAAGTCAATGGGGCTCCCGTAATGACGGGAGCGTTGCTAGGAGACGTCTGTAAATAGTCACTGTCCAGGGTGCTGAAAGAGTTACGCGATCGGCAGTAACTGTTTCTGCACCCGGGACAGTGACTACCGATCTCAATATACATGTATCTGTAAAAAAAAATATAAGTTCATACTTACCGAGAACTCCCTGCGTCTGTCTCCAGTCCGGCCTCCCAGGATGACGTTTCAGTGTAAGTGACGGCTGCAGCCAATCACAGGCCAAGCACAGGCTGCAGCGGTCACATGGACTGGAGCGTCATCCAGGGAGGTCGGGCCGGATGCCGAAAGAGGGACGCGTCACCAAGACAACGGCCGGTAAGTATGAATTTCTTTGACTTTCACTAGGGAAAGTGCTGTCCCTTCTCTCTATCCTGCACTGAATAGGGAGAAGAGAAGCACTTTTCCTGCAGTCCGCAGCGGCCAGTCCGCATCAATTTTCTGCACATTTTGTGCAGATCCGCTGCAGAATCTGCAACGCAGATTCTGTGCGGCATTGATGCGGACAGTTGCGGAGGAATTCCGCCATGTGTGGTCATGCCCTTACAGTAAATGGAATTTTAAAACCACATACAAAACCTTAATAATGATTAAAATAATTTGTGAGTTTGTACATTTGTACAGAGCTTCTATCTGTCGCATTCATATTTATCTGGAAAAGTCCATGACATTATATCAGATGTCATAAGTCTCGTCCATGATGCTCGTCGCGTGCTGTTTCCCTGTAACACTAAGCCAGAGAATCTACCGCAACATCTATATTACATACTGTTAGACTGTTGATGTTTTTTTTTTTAGGACTGAGGAGTTTTCTAAATATTTACAGAGCCTGCAGACGTAGAGAAGGGAACTAAAGGTTGTCGGATGGTACGAAAGATAATACTATATCCTAATAGGACATATTACAAAGTCTCCAAAAAATATATATAATGACAGTCATGCTTCAAAGCAACACTAAAACAATATAGCACTTCCTCCTTGAATATTTTTCTCTTTTTAAATCCTATTTTTTCCTAAACCTTTAATAAATATATAAAGTCCCTTCTTCTTCTAACAATCCTATCTTTGGTTCCAAGGGAGTATTCACATGAAATGCATGAATTTATAACGCGATTTACAAAATTGTGCCAAAACGCTTTAAAATGCATGCGGTTGTTTTGGTGCATTTTTCGGCCGTGCACCAAAAAACGCAGCAAAACCGCATCGCACGAATACACCCTAAGACAACTGGTTTGTATAAAGAACTTTCCGCCTATTGCTCTGTCTGCAATACACCAGGAGCTTTGAAGAGAACCTGTCATGTTGAACATGTTGCCCTAATTGCAAGCAGCATGTCACAGAGCAGACGAAGCTGAGCGGATTGATATATAGGTTTTGTGCAAAAAGATTTATGATTACCTGTAATAATTTCATTTAAATCTCTACTCACAGTGGCCTAAAGAGTCCAGAGAGCAGTCCCAACCATTAATTGACAGCCTTCACTGTATGAATGTAAATACATAAATAGCTGCCAATCACTGAGTAGGACCGCCCACTGGACTCCTAAGCCTATTGTCAGCAGGGACTTAAATCAATAAATTATAGGTTATCTTTTCTCACACAACTATATATAAATTTTCACAGTTCCTCCTGCTCTTTAACATGCTGTCCACAGATTGGACTGTATGCTTGACAAGACCAGTTCCCTTTAAGCCCCATCCCATTAGCTAAACTGCACCCGTTCAACAGTCTGCCAGCCAGAAATGGTTGAGGTCAGAAGGAAACTATTACCTGTGTTTTCTGCAAGATTTCTACAAGACTGTTTCAGTAACATTCAGAAAATCCTAAAACTAACAAGAACTGCAGGCCAGATTATTTCCTGTTTACTTTTTACGTTTGACTTTTTTCATTCATTTCTGGGTTTAGTGTTCCATTAAGTCTGTTGAACAATTCTTTGTTTAACTACTATTGTACTTTATTTAAATTTCTATCATTATTAAAGAGGACCTGTCACCTGACCAAAATCTCAGTTAGGCTTCGTTCACATCTGTGTCAGGGCTCCATTCTGACGTTCCATCTGAGCTTTCTGTCAGTATGGAGCCCTGACTGACACAAACGGAAACCATAGGTAGTTGACTACGCTATTGATTCCATCAAAACGACGAAACCCTTACACAAACGGAAACCATTGGCACTGGATCTGTCACCATTGAAATCATTGATGATGGAAACCTGTGGTTTCCGTTTGTGTCAGTCAGGGCTCCATTCTGATGGGAAGTTAAGACGGAACGTAAAAATGGAGCTCTGACGCAGAGGTGAACGAAGCCTTAGATTGCCGACGCCTCACAGATTCTGGCGCTTTTATTTTCTTTTAGTCCCCACCGTTCCAGAGATATAGTTCCCATTCGTTTTGGTGCCGCTCACTTGCCAACCACTTCACAGTCAAAGGCCTCATTTGCATATCAGGCACCAAAACTAATGGCACCGATATCTCAGGAACGGTGGAAGCTAGAAGAGAAAAAAAGCGCCGGAATCTGTGAGGCATCGGCAATCTAACTCAGATGTCAACTGCAGTTTTTTGGGCAGATGACTGGTCCTCTTTAAATTCAAAACTATATAACATTGTTAATTATAAATATTTGTCAATGGATCTATCTTTCAGAAAGAAACTGTTACTTAGTAAGGTTTTCCCGTCAAGGCATATAAAATCACCAACCCACATTTACTAAATTGTTATATATGAAGTATTTGAAATACTATGCATGGACAAACAGTATTAAAGAATGAAAACTTTAAGACTTAATCTCATAATGTGCAATGAGTAGAACACTAAAAAAAATACACAAATGTAAAATGGCAACTGCCTCAAAATTAATATATTTTCTTACTCATATGAAAATAGATATATGCACAGTATAAAAACTGCAAATCAATACATTAAATTATTATATGTACACCAGGAAGGTCAGCAACATTGAATTCAGTGCAAGCTTTATTAAAACCTTGGTGGTGATATGTAACTATTTATTGCATTTTCTCAAGCAGTTGCTGACCTTGCAGCTTATGGCTCCAGTGTTTTGTAGCAAAAGAGCAGTGTTTAATATCCACATTTGTATCCATTATATGTAAATTGACACAGTTTGTCCCTCATATGGTATACTTCCTTAATACTATGCTTTTTCTACCTTCCATATGAAATACTGTTTAACAAACTTTTAAGTAAACCCTTTCTAAAATGTAACAAGAATACGAAGAAAGTTAAAGAATAAATCTTGAAGATAATCTTCTGTGGATCAAGTAACAAAATATGGCATAGGAACCTGCTAAAGACAACACATGGAACCTTATTGTGGTGTAGTTCACATTTCTTTGAATATCTGATCTGTCTAGTTACAAAATATATATATACAATGTTTGTGCTAACAGAACCTTAACCCTGATCCTTATATCATGTAAGAATGTGATGTTTGGAACTTCCTATGAAGAAATGGTGCTTTGCTTTCACCATAACTGGAACAAAGTCAAACATCAGATTTGAGCTTTTCAAATGAAATTCCATGATATATACCATTTCTTGAAAATAAATAAAATGTACCAGGACCACATAATATTCCATTGCACCACCCAGCCATGTTTGCACAGCTATGATAAGTGTTTTCAATGTGCCACATTCAAGAGGCATAACTGGTAAGTACAACATATATTTAAGAAACCAGTTTATCTTCCATTTAATCTTGCTCGTCCATGAGCAGTTGGGTAATAGCAATCCACTGGGTTACACCTCCCACTTATACCAGTTGTCCCAGGGGATCCTTGAGCTCCTGGAGGACCTGGGTCACCTTAAAAAAAAAAATAATAATCTTATATGAAATGTATTAACTTTATGCACTACCCTATTGAAGATATAGTCAATGCATGCAAGAAGATATTGATATCACGAATATCATGTTACTGGAGACAAAGTTATGTAAACATTGGAAAGGATATATACACTACATATAGTATTTATTACATAAATGTTGTATAAAAAGTGAACGTTGATCGTATGTGACATCATTGGTTACTTTAGTTGCTCAAATCACTCTTTCTAGCAACGTTGTGTCTTTGTAATGGCCAACTGAACAGTTGTCATTATTCGCTGATTTACGAACTATTGTAATGATATTTGTTTACTGTAAATGCATAAAAAAAATTAACACTGAAACTATTATTGATCTACGGTAATACTGCACGTAGTGACATGTACTTTTACAATGCATATGCCTGCCTAGTACACGGATCTTTGACACCGCCCTTGGGGACCTCAGATGGTGGCCGTCAGATGCACAGAATGATTTTTCATACCAATTGTTCATTAAAAGTTTAAAAGGCTGTTAAGTTTGTAGCTTAAGGGACAATTGTTGATTGAAATATGAATAGATCAAATATGCTAAAATGTACATGTAAAGAGTTGTATACAAGAGCTGTAGCAAAAATAGTATTCGAAGTAATGAACAAGATTTTTTTTATAAAAGTATTTAATTCACATCATAAAAACATTGCCTAAGTCAGGCCAATAGAGCTAATTTGGATTAAGAAAAAAAACCAAAAACATAGAAGGCAATGAGAAGTGATTACCTGTAGGTCCGGTGGGACCTGGACTCCCTGGAAGACCAATCCCAAATTCACCTCTCTCACCTTTCTGTCCTCGAAAACCTATTAAAATGAAGAAACAAATAATACATGAAAGCTGAATGTGCACGAAATGCCTCTTTAACTGCTTCCATGTAGCTTCAATGTCACTGAACGCCAATAAAAGAAACTTAAAGACAATGAATAAAATGAACTGTGCACTGCAGTAATATCCAGTGACTGACTGACTTACGTATATACAAGACAATAACATTTAAGAAGCTGAGCATTGCACCGTGGTTTGTAATTGAGCCATTTAGAAAGACTGGTCATCATAAGGTGCCAAATTATACTAAATGTTATAACTCTTGAGGGAGCAACGTAATATTATACTTGAAACACAAAGTTGTTTTTTTTTTTTGCATGTTTCTATAGCTGTATTAGAAGTGGTAAATATTATAGCCAATGTTATGCAAACAGTAAAATCATAATAACACAATAAAACAAAAGAACGGACAAAATAACAATAAAACATATACAAAAAACGAGTAGTACAGTACTGCACAATGTAATGCTCAGAGCCATGGACATGCAGTTTTAGATACAGTGACTATAGAAAATATTTACCCCCTTGGACTTCTTCATACGTTCCACATGTAATAACATTCACTAATTAGACTCAAACAATGAATGTTGAATTGAATAAAATTAAATTACTATTAACATTCGTTACAATTAACAGACATTAATTTATTAATAAGAGTAAATTCACACACAGAGCAAAAGCAGTGTAATTCGCGGTAAAACATGTTCTATTTAGTCGCAAAGCAAAAAGACGGTGCCATTTGGCATGTGGAGTTACCCTTAGACCAGGGCTAAATCTAGACTTATTTTTTTGCGCTACTGATTTATTTTAACGCTTGAGTGATGCAGTCCACAAGATTACATGCAACTCAATGTATTCATTTGGACTGCAGCTGTAGCTCAATAGTTCAAATCAATCAGTAGCACTACAAAAAGTCTAGGTGTAGATAATCTGACGATAATCTGATGCAACTAAATTAACCATGGAAAGCAAATCGGTTTTAAAAGCCACATATTGATGCCAGATGTTCAGCTGCTGATTTTGCCACGAATTTGCAGCAAAATCCCCAACAAAATCAGCATGTAAGTAATGCGTATTTGTCCTCAGATTTGCAGCAAATGTCACACTTTGCATTTTTAAAGGCAAAATCCACATTTTTGCAACAGAATGGACATGTTGCAAGTTTGAATATATGCATTATGCCTGATTCCCATGCAAATTTTTTCCGATTTTGAGAACCCCAACCACAAGTAAAGTGACACAGAATTTTGGTGCGGAGTGCAAAAATCGCCTCTTTGTCCGCCTTGTGGGAATGTTCCTAAGGCCGAATTCAGACGACCGTAGTATACGCCTGTGTGACTGCCATTACAACAATGGCCGTCACACGGACGCATGTATTTCAATGGGGCTTTTCACACGGCTGTTGTTTCAATGGACCATGTGAAGGGTCCGTTGAAAAATAGAACATGTTCTATTTTCTTCTGTTTTCACAGATCTGAAAGACTCAAGTCTATGGGGATCCGTGAAAACGGGACTCGCATGGGTGCAACTCTGATGTGAAAAATTACAGTTTTTCATGTCCGAGTTTGTACTCGTTCGTGCGAATCTGGCCATAGCCAAATGGAAATCACCTGTGTGCAGTCATGGTGTTTTAAGTAATTGCAGTAAAAATACACCTATATCTGGAAGGTGCAATGAATAGAGTCAGGTTCTAAAACGACCACAGAAAAAAACAGAACACTTGAAACAATCTCGTTTGAAAGTTCAGAAAAATGCCAGTCACGGAATGGATACAAGATAATTTTAATGTCATTAAATATCATTTAGATTCCATCTAGATCAATTGTTAAAAAATGAAAAGAATATGACAGAGTGCCTTCCTCAATTCATCTGGGAATGTGTGGTTTAAATTAGAAATAGCTGTATACTCACAGTCCCCATTCAACTTGGAGTTTAATCTTTAAAAAGAAAATAATAAAAGATGGAGAAAAAAAGGAAGTCTCCACCATGGTTGCCAAGTGTCTGTAAATTCCAGGACAGTCCGGGAAAATAGGGGACTTTTGGCTAGTGTGTGCAAAAAATGTATGCATGTGTGATTTTTTTTGAAGCTGCCGGATTTTGTGCGGGTTATTATGATTGTAATTATCATCATTTTGCAGTTCACAATAAATACTGCTGATGTGTTCATGATGGTACTTTGAGCTATAGACATATATCACTTAGCTTTATAATTTATTTCAGTTTTCCATAGTCATTAAAAAAATATTGTCCAGAAAAAAAAGAGAAAAAACCCCTAGTGTTTACATGTGCAAAAATTAATAGGTGGTAATTGCTGTCAAAAGTGCCTATACGAAATTCTTACCTGAAGGGGTGAATGGTTATGTGTTTAACAATTGTAATGTTGGTAAGTGTAAAAAACAACACAAAACCTAATGAAAACCTATGGGCATGCCCAGACGTTGCGGAGTTCTTCTGCCACTGTCCGCATCAATGCCGCACAGAATCTGCGTTGCAGATTCTGTTGCGGCTTTGCCTAAAATGGGCATTAAATTGATGCGAACTAGCCGTTGCGTATTGAGGGGAAGAGGGCTTCCCTTCTCTCTATCAGTGCAGGATAGAGAGAAGGGACAGCCCTTTCCCTAGTAAAAGAAAAAGAAATTCATACTTACCCGGCCGTTGTCTTGGTGACGTGTCCCTCTTTCGCCATCCAGCCCGACCTCCCTGGATGACGCGGCAGTCCATGTGACCGCTGCAGCCTGTGATTGGCTGCAGCCGTCACTTGGACTGAAACGTCATCCTGGGAGGCCGGACAGGAGGAAGAAGCAGGGGGTTCTCGGTAAGTATGAACTTCTATTTTTTTTTACAGGTTGATGTATATTGTGATTGGTAGTCACTGTCCAGGGTGCTGAAACAGTTACTGCCGATCGCTTAACTCTTTCAGCACCCTGGACAGTGACTATTTACTGACGTCGCCTAGCAACGCTCCCGTAATTACGGGTGCACACACGTAGTCACCCGCAATTACGGGAGCCCCATTGACTTCCTCAGTCTGGCTGTAGACCTAGAAATACATAGGTCCAGCCAGAATGAAGAAATGTCATGTTAGTAAAACCAATATGCTCCGCTGCACACATAACATCTGCGGACTTACTTCATTGCGGAATTTTGACTCTCCATTGAAGTCAATGGAGAAATTCCGCAATGAGTCCGCAACAAGTCCGCTACACGTCCACAACAACCATTGTATGCTGCGGACACCAAATTCCGCACCGCAGCCTATGCTACGCAGCGGAATTGTCCGCAACGTGTAAACGAACCCAACCACAAAGCTGTGGAAGGCAATGGAGAAAGGTGTACGCTGCGGATTTCCACTGCGGACTGTCCGCAGCGGAATTACAGAGCAATTCCGCCTCGACTGGTCATGCCCTAACTGATACAATGACCCACTTTTATCAATGTATTTGCATCTTTTTTTTTTTAAGCATTATTCTTGAAAATAGTGTCTTATCTGCTGTTTGACGTATATTTATTAACCATTTCCAGGGGAAATAAGACAATGTGAATGAAGGGATTGGGGGAGGGGGGTGTACATTTTGTTTCCCCCTATTGATCCAGAGGAAAGCAAAAAACAAAAACATAAGCCAATCTACCCTAAGGCTGAGTTCCCACAGGTGTGATACATTGCGTAAAAATCACGCAGCCTGTCCGACCTGGAACTCGCAGTACATTCCGGCCGAAAAATCATACCACATTGCGGTTTTTCGAATGGAATTTCTGCTGCGGAAGAAAGCGCTCATACTTACCCCCTCCATCTTTTCTGCTCATAGTCCAGCCTCCTACGATGACGTTGCAGGCCATGTGACGGTGCAGCCTGCGATTGCCTGCAGCGGTCACATGAGATGAATCATCATCCCAGGAGGCCGGACTGCGGGAAGAAGGAGGGCTTTCTGGGTAAGTAGGATTTTTTTTTTATTCCTTAGTTGCGATTTTTCCGGCGAATACGCCGCAAATGACGCAATACTTGGCTTTCTGTTGCAGGATTTGCATCCCCATAAAACTCGATGGGGAAAACCCACAATGGAAAATCAGATTGACAGCTCCTCACCTTCCCCCAGCACACAAAATCCCGCGCTTGTGTATTGATGTCCTCTTCTGGTGTGTGCGCACAAAGGGACACCGGATTATTACGATAAAAAGTGCAAAATGTTTGCAGACCGTTATTTACAGTTGGAGGAGGAGTTTAGGAGAGGGGATAACGGCAATGAACTTTTGATAGTAGCGGCAAGTGAGGGATAAGTAAAGTTCAATAGGTGAAATGCTGGTGACAGGTTCCCTTTAAGAGGGAGAAATTTTCATCCTGATCCCAAGCGGCAATCAGGCTGGATCAACATTGAACAAGAATTCTATACATTGACATAGTCGCTGATATTTTTTTGTTCTAGGAAATTATCTAAGCCTTTTTAAAACCATCTACTGTTGTAGCTGTGACCTGCTCCTGCGCTAGACTATTTCACAGATTCACAGTTCTTATGGTAACGAAGGCTTGTCCCCTCTGCAGATTGAACCTTTTTTTCTCCAGACGGAAAGAGTGCCCCCTTGTCTTTTAAGAGAATTTTACATGAAACAGCTTTTTACCATAATTTTTGTATGGGCCATTTATATACTTATATAGATTTATCATGTTTCCTCTTAGATGTCTTTTCTCGAGAATAAATATGTGTAATTCTTTTAAACTTTCCTCATAACTTAGATCCTCCATGTATAAACAGAACTGAAGTGCATATTCTAGAAGAGGCCGCACTAATGCTTTGTAAAATGGTAATATTATTTATTTATAATATTATCATTAGTATTAGTATTATTAGATTATTTCACTGTCCCACAAGTCCTAACCTCATTTAATACAGAACAGCATATCTCCCAAACTTTCAAGTAGGCTTTGCACGTCGCCGCGGCAATTTTTTTTAATGTTAAGCCACGGCTCTTAGGGTATGTTCACACGCAGAGTCAAAAACTTCCGATTTTGGAGCTTTGGAAAATGGCTCCAAAAACGTCCCAAGAAGTGTCCTGCACTTCTTTTTTGCGGCTGTTTTTTTACGCGTAAAAAAACGCTCTGTCGGAACAGAACGCCGTTTTCCCATTAAAATCAATGGGCAGATGTTTGGAGGCATTCTGCTTCCGATTTTCGGCCATTTTTTGGGCGTTTACGGCTCGAAGAACTGCCAAAAATAGGCCGTGTGAACATACCCTAACCCCTACCAATCCATACCCAATCCATGTCCATACACACCCAGTTCAGCCAACACAATATAATACCCCCCGTAGTGACCCCACATACATTATAGTGTCCCATAGTACCCCCCACACAATATAATGCCCCTTGTGTGCCCTCCACACAGTATAATGCCCCCATAGTGGCCCTCCACACAGTATCATGCCCTCATAGTGACCCACACACAGTATAATGTCCCGATAGTGCCCCCTACACAGTATAATGTCCCCATAGTGTCCTCACACAATATGTCTTTAGTGCTTCCCCACAGTATAATGCCACTACAGTGCCCCTACACAGTATAATGCTCCTGTAGTGCCCCACACAAACAGTATAATGCCCCCATACTGCCCCAACACAGAATAAGGCCCCCTGTTGCCACCCCACACAGTATAATGCCCCCATAGTGCCCTCGCTCAATATCATGCCCCATAGTGCCCCCCAAAGACAGATAGAGCTGAAACCAGGACATTCTGCCGGCTGCCCAGGACAGCGGGACATCGCCCGAAATCCGGGACTGTACTGCAGGATGCGGGACGCTTGGGAGGCATTTTACAACAGTATTCTGCTGGAATTAGACTAAAAAACAGCATGCAATGTCAATCAGCTGCATCTATGATCTACAAATCTATGATCTACTGTTGTCTAAGACCTACAATACACCCAGATCCACGTGCCATGCGCGTCAGTTTGTAAAAGTGGAGTGAAAAGTGGGTGTGGCTTATTGTTTCTCGTGCAAATGAGAAAAACAATCACATACCACAGACTCTGCAGTAGAAAAAGTGCTGTCAGTTTGGCCCCAGTGGAAGTTAATGGCAGTGATGTATGTTGACATATTTGTCAAATAGGGCACATGCAGTCATAAATTTCTAAATATCTAAGATTTAACTTAGACATTAACTAAAATGATTCCTCTTTTCATAAATGTGGGCTATTATGTTTATACAATAAAATACATAAACATCCAAGGCGGGTAGGAGGTGGAAGGATTGTAAATGATGTGACCTTCAGAAACCAGAATACCTGGAGCAATCCATTAGTTACAGAAGGCCTATGGTTATAGGTTTTAGTTCTTTCCCTGCACTACATGCCTTCATGTCCCATTTATGTGAACTTAGATGAACTGATGCTAGAATTTAATGAGCTAGTGTTTACTGTAAGGAAGTAGCAGCTCTGACAAACTGTTCTTAGTGAAAATATGTCGTGCTTGACATAGGGCATAATTTAGGTTATGCAGGTTCTAGCAGTATATTTGGAGATTTCATTCTAATTCATTATTACATGTAAGTTTTTATAAGAAAAATTAGGTTTTGTACTGTTTTTTTTCTATTAGTATTTTAGCTATTAATTTTTTCTTTTTATAAACTTTCAGTGGTGCACACTCTTCCTCCCTGTAATGTCTGTATAGACAGTGGTTCAAGTTGTGTGCACTTAGGCAGCTGTAATGACTGGTATTTAGTTCTCAGAGAAATGTCAGATTATTATAGTCTCCAGGAAGTGACGGTATGCAACCCCTCACGCAGAGGCCAGGGAGTGACAGGGGACAGGCATATAGATCCTTAAATGTTTATATAGTGCGGCTATCCTGCCTTATCTAGGCCTCCAGCAGTGCAATACAGCTGTGATTAAATCCCCAATCTACACAGCAAAGCTGGCAAGTGAGATGCAGAAAACAGGCAGCTTATTGTGACTGCTCTAGTGGCCAATGTGAAAACTGGAATATTTTAAGATTTTTTTTTTAATGTGGAAAAAATATTTGTAATGAAAACCCGGCTTAAATAATATGTAATTTCCTGATTATACATTTCCTTTAAGGCCCCTAAAATGTTTCAAATTATTGTCCAAGCCTCGTCTGCACTATCAAAGCTTGTCTAGAGCAAAGTCAAATAACTTACTGTAAGTTGTCACACAACATTTTAATGCTCATGAACAAAGCTAGAATTAGATTTGACAGTAAGTTTAGCTTTTAGTGAAATGCATACAATGCAAAAAAAGGGATGAGCAGATAACTTAAGTCCGTTCCATATTTTGGAAATAAACCAATATGGCTGCACTTGATTTGCAAAATTATTGCAAAAATGGCATCTGCAACTGAAAAGAAACATTGCAATATCTCAGTAAGTTAGTGAAATATAATTACCAGTCTTTGGAAACTGCTCCTCTTACTGACTTACTAATATATGACCAGTCTATCTTTTGGCTGGAAATTCTCTAACAGTATTTTTTAATTGATTATCAATTTTAGCTACATTTTCTTTAGCTACATAAGTGGCATCAATCCATTAAAGACCTCGAACCTCTGTGGTGATGCTTGTATGGTACGGCATGAGACTGTGATTGTCTGCAGTGTTCACGTGGATGAATGACACATAATTTTTTAGAGTTTTTCAAACAATGAAATTAGTCTGAGACTGATAAGAAACCAAACCAAATATTAAATATGTAAATGTTCTTGGCAAAAATAGGAAACATGAGCACTATACGGACAAATGATTGTGGACAGATCCGATCCAGATCAACATTGGGTATCTGCACAAGAAGCTCATTTCAAGAAAAGAAAAAGAAATCCACACGTTAACAACAATTCACTATGATGTGTGTCAACTTTCATTCCAATGAGCACACATGGATATTTCATTATTCAATTTAATGTATTCCCTTTAAGTACAAACCAAGGATATATTCTGCCATCACAAAGTGACCTCTTAATCCATGCAGTCTTTTCATGTAACATTTTTTTCCCCAGTTTAGAAATCCTTAGAACATCACATCTTGCTACTGAGATTAAGGTCTCCATAAATCTTTTTTTCCCCAACATAAAAAGTAAAGTTTCAGGCCTTTGGAGCATTTGCTCAGTGAATAGATAAAAATTGAAAGTGAAAGGCTGTGAGTGACCATGCGGTGCAGTCAATTCATGTAACTTGAACTAAAATGCGCTCTGGCAGATTTCTGTCAAGTGAAGCCCGCAGCAGCGTAGCCTGGATTCCCAGTGTGAGTGTGTACCAGGGAAGAAGGGAGCTTGTATATTGACGATCTAAGACAAGTGCTAATGTCTGAAGTATATCTACATGTATTTCTGCTATTTACAGTATGTAACACAATCTATGCCTCACACAAGCATGCTACATTTGTAAAACAGTTTATCTGATCACACATGCAGACTACTCCCATGCAAGCGGGTAAGAGTTTGTTAAAACACCATTCAATATCATGCTGCAGTGTACAGTTTATACCGTACCATTGGGTATAGGCATTGATCATGACCAACATAGCTGTGTTTTTCATTTGGATGTACAATAAAACAAATATTTGTGTGCAGTAGCACTTTATGCACTTTCCACATCCTCTTTTGATACGGCATTGTTTTGTAATTGATTTATTTTTTTATAAATTGGTTATACTATGTCTCAGCCCACTGTCCTTAAAGTATTTTAACACCTTTAAACATATTTTTAATTGCATTGCATGTAGTTTTAGAAATGCAATTAGTTTTACTTAAAAATGTTTTCCGTTTCTGCAACTTGAATGCAATACAATACAATACAATATAATACAATGCACGCCTCACGATTCCGTCAGACGTCTCTCTGTCAGGTCAGTCTGTAGCTCCTTTCCCTCCTCTTCTGAATGCTAATCTAAGTTAAAATCAAATAAAATCAAATAAAATAAACTCAAATCAAATAAGATTTAAGCTAAGATTAGCATTTTGGAGAGGAAAGAAGAGGAGAGAAAGGGGCTGCAGACTGACCTGAGAGAGAGACACCAGACAGTTTGAGTACAGAGCAGTATCGTGCAGCTTGTATTGTATAGTATTACATGCAAGCTGCAGAAGCCAAATGGTAGAATTTTTTTTTATTAAAACCAATTGCATATCTGTTTTATTTACGTAAGTACTGTACATGTAATGCAAGAAAAAAAAAAGTACGCTGATGTCCATAGCCTTTAAATGAGGATCGTTGCTTTCTTGGATGAATGATGGAACTGGTTTATACAAACATCTTTGGGTAAGAAGGTTTGCTCGTTGGAAACGGATTATATGTAGTCTTTTATCGCTGTCAAATATCCTTGGGCATCGGTTATTTGGATAAATATAAGTTGGTCAATGATCAGGTTTCCTTCTAATTGTTTTCCATTAAGATAAGCAGTAGTGGAGGTGTCTGGAAGCACCCTACCCCTTGTCTCTAGAGGAATGCATAGATTTTGTTGTGTTGGGGGAGAGGGGAACACATTACTGCATGTGTATGGCCAGTTTAAGTGGTGTTATATACAATGGCAAACACTACCAAACCGAGTTTTCAGAAAAGGATGACCACACGCATGAATTTCCAGGAAACAGATTATATTATACAAGTCAAACTTTATTTCATGGTTTGGAGATACATGTTGTGAAATGCACTGACACTTATCAGGTAAGAATTTCTTAAAAACAGTATTTTATGTGCATTTTATTTCAAATATCTTAGAAAACATAGTTAAACAATAGTTAAACATTTAGAATTTTAGTTTAATCATTCATTGATCTACAGTATATATAGTAAAATGTTTGAGGCTCTGTTCACACTAGCATTTTTTGTTTTCTTTCAGGGGTTCTGTTTTTTTGGCTATTATAAACCATCTGTAAGGATTTGTTTGTATCCATTCAAAGGATCTGTCATAGCTTTCATGGCTCCGTTATAAATGGAAGCCATGATGCCAGGGTGAATAGAGCCTAACCCTCCCCAATTACACAACTTATGTATGACTAGTTTACACTATCCAGCAAACAACAATTACAGTATAGAATTTTTATGTAAAATTATAAATAGTAATTAAAGAAGAATTACCAGAAGTAATTTATAAAAATGAAAAGGCTATAGGATATGGTAAGTAAGTGCTTTGTTATTTAATAGGGAAGTCTACTAAAATCCGACACACCATAGATGTGGTAAAGTCTGTGTTTTTTTAGCACCACTTTTTTAGCACCAACGTCCAAAATCCTTTTGGCACTGTTCAGAGATCTGAATGTTCATTAGCTTAAAATGATGTCAAATATCCAGTAAAATGAATCATAGAGCAGTGCCAAATCGGTTTAAGCTCGCTATAGAGCCCTTTGATTCCGAACATGAGTGGGGTTAGAAGTCAGTCTTTACCAATGTGATCTCACAGTTATCAGATATCAAATCGTTTTGACTTGATTTCCCTATTAGGCACTTTTTATTCAAACACCTTTGCTATAATGTTCATATTAACCTTACTCATACACTCAATAAGGCACCTATAGTAACATTGTAAACTGTCCAGCTTCAGGGAAAGCTTGGTAGGCATACCGTACCAAGATGTAAACAGTAGACATTTGGAAACATTTTCATTACAGCGAAAACTTTTAGGATTTAGTTTTGGAAATTTTGAATAAAACATTCTAGAAAATGAACACAAACCCACAATAAATATATTTATTATCTATGTTAATGGTGGAGTTTAGTCAATTAAACATTAGTGGATAGAACCATGACTGTGTAATCAAAATCATATAATAGTTTTAATGAAGTGAATCGAAGTATCACATTATATAAAGAATTTCTTCACCTCAATATTTTAATAGGAAAGAAAACACTAATTAACAAACCAATTTGTGTTGGTCCAAAGTGACCGGACACTTTATAGCAATTTTGCGCACGTGCTGGTTTAACAGCCCTAACTTTTGATTTGTTGGCCTACCAAAATACGTTTTGCATTGTTTTATCTTGGGGACAAAAAGGACTTCTTTTCTCATGCCTTTTTTTAGATTAGTCTTTTTTTTTTTCTTATTTAGTTTCATTGGGGGTAAATTTTATAAAAAGTAAGGAAAATTAATTGAATTATAGTTCTTTATTTTTTTTATTTGCAAATTCACACTTACATAAAGTGTTAGAATGAGTTCCCCATTATTTTTGGCCATAGGATTTATAATATGTATATATTTAGTTTTTTTGTATTTATTTCTGTATAAGACATTCACACTTTATATTTTTATTCTCTATAGGAGCTCCAGTTACATGGGGAAAATGACTTCCTGTGGTGACATTAGTCACTGGCAGTTCTAATCTGGGTCTGCTAAAACTTAGCAGCTCTGCCATTGCCACTGCATTTATTTACTATACAACACTCATTGAGTGCTGTGTAAGCCGAAATAGAAAAGACCGTAGCAGCTACAAACTGAATCTGTCTTCTCTTTCGGGTCTCCGGCTGTCACTGACAACTGGGCACCCGACCTGCACCTTCTAAACAGACTGGTTGCTATAGACACATGGCCTATCAGCCTTTTCTGTGGTATTGTCGAATAGCACTTACTAGGAACCACTTATTAAGTGTGATTTCCATTGAGTAGGCCAAGAACACATGTACCGTAATGTTATAACATAAAAGTATTCTGATTATCTGCTATGCTCAGTGCTGATCAATTGCCATATTATGAAATTTACAAGGAACTGAATGTTTAAAAAGCTTTTTCAAGTCATCTTTCACCATTCCTCACAAACAGATTTTAAAGAAATTGTCGACCTAAATGTATTTTTAGATTTAGAAAAAATGGTAATTTGACAGTATGAGGTAGAGAACAGCATGGTTAAAAGCTATGTACATCTTTGAAACTTGATACAGCTGCTTTATATTCTATATACAGAGCAGCTGTATCGTTCGCTAAGACCTGAATCCATTATGAACTGAGATGTGATTGATAACAGGTGGATCCTGTGTGTCTGAGACATGCAGGACCCACTGACACTAAACCCGTCAGCCCCACGGACCTGACTGATACAGGTTTCAGCGCTAGATACAGCTGCTCTGTATACAGGATACAAAGCAGCTGTATCTCAAAAAGTAAAACAATTTTTTTATAAAATGTATTTAGGAAGTTGCACCAATCTCACAGATGCACAAGTGAAAGGTGTACATAGCCTTTAAATTCTGCAAAGTCTTTTTGGCACTTCTCTGCTCATAGTATAATGGCAATTCCGCAGATTTGAGTGATCTAAGACAGAATGGTTGATATGAACATCCTGCCTGACAGAACTATTAAAAAAATTGTCTTTTAGGGCCCATGTACATGAACGTGGCTTTTTTTCGGCCACAATTCACCCGCAAATCTGCGGGTGAATTGCTGTCCCATTCATGTCTATGGGCCCATGCACACGATCGTGGTTTCCACGGTCCGTCATTGCCCGGAAGTCTGGACCCCAAAAAGTTAGGATGCGTCTTATTACGGCTGCATTTTGTGGTCCAGGCTCATTGAAATGAATGTACACGACCATGTGCACGGCCGTGTACATGAGCCCTTAGTCTGTTTGCTAGGGGTTTACTGTTTGTCAGACATGACTCAGCTGTTCAGCCTAAAGCTGGATTGGCACTTTACTGACAGCAAAGAAAGAAAAAAGCAATGGCAGCAGTCAAGCCATTTTATTCACAATTTTAGGCTGCTGCATTAACCAGATTTTTCTCAAAATACATTTAGGTTGAGAAATTCTCTAAGGAAGGTATTACATAACTACCATTTCTGTGCCTTCTTTTGCCTTTTTTTAATCGTGAAAATGCCAGACCATCAGGGGATTTCTGCTACACGTCATTGTATCGATTTTTATTCTTTTTACTGTAAATCCGTCTGTTTGAAAGTGTTTGGAATTGCATAGTCCATTGTTGTATTTTATGGCTGAACATAATTCACAAAGACTACAACACTAACTGTTTTTCTATTTGGTGTCACACCATCCAATATGTATTTTCATATACTTGTCTATTAAAAGTAGACGACACTGCAGAAAGACCCCTTGCAACAATTGTTTAGAAAAATACAATTACAAGCTATTGTCAGAAGTTTGGAAAAATCTGGATTTGATTTTCCAGTGAGTGTTTAATAATTCACAAGAATATGATACAGATAACAAGTAAAACTAGAATAAAGAGTGTAGGCAAGTGCAGAAAAGATTAATATGTTTGTAGCCGAAACACAATTTTCCTCCAGTCTATAGCATACATAGGCTGAATTTGCATATTAAGAAAGCACACTGCTTTTGTTTTTGAAATTCTGACCTTGAGGGGATAAAATGTATTCAGGTTTGGTTATGTACTTTGTCACACTTCTTGCCCACATTTCATGAGAAAATAGTTTTCCGAACAATACAACAGGCACCAAATGTAAATAAATATAAACTGACATTTGGGCCCACATTTGCATAGCTTGGCATGTTAAAATATTTTATGTCTTTTGTTAAAGGGATTGTCCAGTTTTCATTTTTTTTACTTTGTTGTAGAAGAAGAAATCATACAGTTCTCTAATATACAGGTATTAGAAATTCTGCTTACATAGCTTTCTTATAAGGGCGGGTTCACACATGGCGGAATTCCACTTAAATTCCGCTGCGGACACTCCGCAGCGTTAATCCGCAGCGGAGCCGTTTCTCCATTGACTTTCACTTTAATTTAGCAGTGTTCGTTTACACGATGCGTACAATTCCGCTGCGGAGCATAGGCTGCGGAGCGGAATTTGGTGTCCGCAGCATGCTCTGTCTGTTGCGGAGCAGTGGCGGACTCATGGCGGAATTTCTCCATTGACTTCAATGGAGATTCTAAGTTCCGCAATGAAGTCCGCAGCTGTCATGCACATGTCATGTGTGCTGCGGATGCGTCTTGCTTTTTTAACTTGACATTTCTTCATTCTGGCTGGACCTAGGTATTTCTAGGTCTACAGCCAGACTGAGGAAGTCAATGGGGCTCCCGTAATGACGGGAGCGTTGCTAGGAGACGTCTGTAAATAGTCACTGTCCAGGGTGCTGAAAGAGTTAAGCGATCGGCAGTAACTGTTTCTGCACCCGGGACAGTGACTACCGATCCCAATATACATGTATCTGTAAAAAAACATATAAGTTCATACTTACCGAGAACTCCCTTCGTCTGTCTCCAGTCCGGCCTCCCAGGATGACGTTTCAGTGTAAGTGACGGCTGCAGCCAATCACAGGCCAAGCACAGGCTGCAGCGGTCACATGGACTGGAGCGTCATCCAGGGAGGTCGGGCCGGATGCCGAAAGAGGGACGCGTCACCAAGACAACGGCCGGTAAGTATGAAAATCGTTTACTTTCACTAGGGAAAGTGCTGTCCCTTCTCTCTATCCTGCACTGAATAGGGAGAAGGGAAGCACTTTTCCCGCAGTCTGCAGCAGCTAGTCCGCATCAATGTACTGCACATTTTGTGCAGATCCGCTGCAGAATCTGCAACGCAGATTCTGTGCGGCATCGATGCGGACAGTTGCGGAGGAATTCCGCCATGTGTGGTCATGCCCTAACAGTGCATGAGGCCCCTGTGGCAGTGGAATGGTATAGCCCACAGGTCAGTCCTGTGTAATGCATCCACAGGCTAACTGAATATGACTAAACATGGCGTCAGTCATGTGACCGGCACGCATGCACGCACGCACACAATGTATTGGGGCAACATAGAGGACACATCCATGGGCAAGTGAATAGAACTAATGGTGGAACAATGAACAACTGCTTCACTGCGCCTGTATTTACGGTCTCTAGATAATTTATAAAATGTCTGTCTGTCTCTATGAGATGTTGTCATGTTGTTAATAAAGCTAAATGAAAAAAAATCGCATGCAACATACACAGAGGAGGCAGGGAGAAGAATGGAGGAGCTGATCCTACACAGACACTGACAGACACAGTGAGATGCTGCTCTAGGTAGAAATATTTTATAACCTCTGCTCCTCAATAACCTATTCTTCTCCTGTTATACACCTGGACAGGCTTACCTGAATGCCAGTGGTCACATGACTGACACCATTTTTAGTCCATTCAGCCATCCCATGGGTGCATTTCTATGGACTAGTCTGTGGGCTATAGAATTTTTTTATTTTTAGACAGAGGCAACTGCACTGATATAAGAAAGGTATGTGAGCAGAATTTTAAATACATGTATATTAGAAAAATGTATGATTTCCTATTCTATAAAAAAGTTTATAGCAAAATTAAAAAGTGGACAGACCCTTTAAATAAGTTTAGGGGTTGTCTTCTGTATATATGTATTGTACTGCTGTTACTTAGTAAAAATTACTAAATATTGAGTATACTGACTATTGAAAATAATTTTATAGAATGGCAAAACATTCACTGCAGAGTGGAAATATTGCAAACATTAGATACCTAAAGCTGCCTACAACTACTGAAACGATTTACATACTGTTCCATAGGAAGACTCCTTCAGAGCAAACCTTCAACTTGTGTGATTATATTTTATTGTTTCTTTTTTGTAGCATTTCTATGGAAAATCACAGTAAGGCTGGATTCACACTAGGTCATTACGTCCGTAATGGACGGAACGTATTTCGCCCGCAAATCCTGGACTGAACACAGTGCAGGGAGCCGGGCTCCTATCATCATAGTTATGTACGATGCTAGGAGTCCCTGCCTCGCTGAAAACATGATTACAGTACGGGACAGTTGTCCTGCAGCGAGGCAGGGACTCCTAGCGTCGTACATAACTATGATGCTAGGAGCCCGGCTCCCTGCACTGTGTTCGTTCCGGGACTTCCGGCCGACATACGTCCGTCCATTACGAACGTTAATGTGCTCGTGTGAACCCAGCCTTACAGACACAAGTTGAAGCAGTTTTTTTGGCTCAGCTTTTTGAGCCAAAAACAGGAGTGGACACAAAAGAAATGAGACTCATTAGTATTTTTTTGGATCCACTTCTGACTTTAAGTCAAGAAACTGTGCCAAAGACTGCACCAAAAAAACTGCATAAAGATTGTGTGTCTCATCCTGAACTAATACATCTGAATAGCACGATTAGTTGTATGAAATGACAAACTAAATTTGTATGTAAATGCTAGTAACACATGGCACCCCTAGAGAGGCCAGTGACTACACAGCAATATGGAAATAGCGAATTAAAAGGGTTTTCAGGATTTTACACTGAAGGCCTATCCTTACTACTTAGTACTGCAGCTCGGCCCCTCTCAGACCATTCATTTGAATGGGCTGAGCTGCAGTATCATGCAGCATTAGGCTTGACCTACATATAAGATAGCTGTAGCAATTGTAAGCATTAATTAGTAAATCTCCCAAAATATCTATTCCTAATCTAGGGTAAATTTGTGGGACTTGCAAAATCTAAAGCTCAGTCGAATGTGCATCTGTGGCAGTTACGGATCTCCCACAGGAACAAAAAATCTGACATGACGGGTTGAAATTCAACATGCCCGATCCATCTTTCCTTTGACTTCTACCATTGGGGGGAGAGTCGGGATGCCCCATACACATAAATTGTCTGATCCCAGCTAAATAGGTGGGTTCAGATGACTTTTATCTTATGCGTATGGCTAATTTAAGTGTTTACGCAATATTGTTAGTAAGTTCACGCTAGCGTTAGTTTACATTTACCTCTCTTCCGTCAGAGGAAGAGAGGATTGAAAGATTAAATGGAAAGCAACGCTTCCGTTAGAATTACTATTGACTTCAGAGGTAATTATTTTGTTTCAGTTGCTTACCGTTTGTCTTCGTTCGCTAGGTTTCCGTTTTTTTGCCAGATGCAAAAGTGCAGTCTGCAGAACATTTGTTTCCGTGAAAAAAAACGGAAACCTAGCGAATGGAGACAAACGGAAAGCAACTGAAACAAAAGAATTATCATTGTAATTCTAATGCAACCCTTGCTTTCTGTTTAATCTTTCAATCCTCTCTTCCTCTGATGGAAGAGAGGTAAACGTGTACTAAGGCTAGTGTGAAAGAAGCCTTAACTGATAACATCCAAAGCATTTGCCAAACTACATGATTTAGTAGAATATATCGTTCCACATTTTGTTAACAGAAACTTTATTTCACAGTGTTACTAAAAATAGGAACATTTAAAGTGAAGTATTAGAGAAGTTTTCTGCAAACTGTTGTTAAGTGTCTGAGGTATAAATGAAGACTAGAGTTCCCTAGATAAATCATTCTGTTTATGAGAAAACCATTATCATAACTCATAAGCCTATTC
Source organism: Rhinoderma darwinii (assembly GCF_050947455.1). Taxonomy (NCBI): domain Eukaryota; kingdom Metazoa; phylum Chordata; class Amphibia; order Anura; family Rhinodermatidae; genus Rhinoderma; species Rhinoderma darwinii. The sequence continues at coordinate 191,756,952 of NC_134690.1, read as the reverse complement.
TAAAACCAGATATTGGTGGGACTCTCTTTCAGAATTGCAAATAAAACCCCTTTTTTTAAGTTCTAAACCCAACCATTACTGCACAGCTAAAGCCAAGAAACAATCCCTAACTGTAAACTGAGAACATGTGTTTTACTATTGAAAAATATTAAATGAAACTGTAGATTCACATTTGACAAGTAAATGACTAAAGGAACACTGTACTGTAAGACCCTGTTTGTCAAGACCTTCTGCAAGCTTCTGAAACAAACAGTCCAGCAAACATATGGCAGAGAACAGATGGATCTATCACCGCCTAGTCCCTTCCATCTTTGACTGGGGACTAGCTAATCGTCTTCTCCAGCTCTGGAGGAAAGAGGACGACGACACAGCATGGATGTCTCCTGAGACATAAAACAGGGACTTTTTGATCCTTTGAATTATAATATGGAACAGAACAGAATCAAAGATGAAGAATATATGACTATACACACACACACACACACACACACACACACACACACACACGCACACACACACACACACACACCTATATATATATTTATAAAGTTTATTTTTTAATTTTAGTTTCATCAGAATAAACTCTTTTAGCAGCAAGCATGTTCCACATATTCCAATATTGTAGGGCAGCTATAAATTTCACATTTACAACTACTACCCTATAGAGGCCATTCACCAAATGTAAACCTAAATACCCTATTCAAAGGGTACTGTATAGATTACATTTTATGAAATTATACATTTTATGTGATATAATACAATAGATCACTTCTTGATGTTTCTAATGATTGATCCTTCCACAGCTGGATTGAGGAAAAGGTGATGGTGGGAGGTCAATGTCAAAGCTTGGACCCATAGGATGATTCTCTGGTGGGTTGGTTCAACCCTGTATATCACTTTAGCAAAAACAGGGTGATTTATATCTAACCTCCAACCAGCGGCTTGTGAACTCTAAGGGTATGTTCACACGACCTATTTTCAGGCGTAATTCGGGCCCGCGTCAAAGAAGTGCCGTACACTTCTTGGGACATTATTGGAGCCGTTTTTCATTGACTGCAATGAGAAACAGCTCCAATTACGCCCGTAAAAGACGCCGCGAAAAACGCGAGTACTTGCAAAAACATTTGAAATTCAGGAGCTGTTTTCGCCTAATAACAGCTCCGTAATTTCAGACGTATTTTGCGTTTGCGTGTGAACATACCCTAACTGTGTTGCTCACCATAGGAGCTCTGAGTTCTTACCATGTGCACTGGTTAAAATGCATCGTCCACATTAAATACATTGAAGACATGTACGAACTCCCAAAAAAGTGTCAATTTGAATGGTAAATTATTTAGGTATATTATTTTCTTTTGTTTTGCAATGCAATTTCTTGAATTGAATGAGAAAGGTTGTACTTGATGGACCTGCGTCTTTTTTCAACCTATGTAACTATGTACAGTATTGCTTGTTCTTTACTTCAGACAGTCTGTGATTGAAAAGGTAACAATCTGAAGCGATAAGCTCTCTGGGCTTAAAGAATTGTTCAGTGTAAAGTTTTATATTGAAATATTTATCTACAAATGTTTGTAATTACACTATTTCTCCACATTTAATATGTAAACTCTTGCTTTTTTTTAGTTAAATGTGACTCTCGATCATGACTTGAAGTTGGATATGGCTCGCAAGATACAAAAGGTCGTGGACCTATTATTTATGTAATCAATGTGTGATAGACTATATATACTTTCTTTCAATAATGGAGGAAACAGAATAGCAGTTATGTGACCACTGACCACCAGGAACCATGGAATCAGCAAATGCTTAGGCACCAAAAGATCTGTATCTTTCATTAAGAATTGCCATTCCTGGGAGATGTGTTCTCAAATCATATTGATGCTTGATGCAGTTGCATAGTCAACAGTTAAGGCAGGATCTAATCCAATAAAATCTTACATCCATAAAGTGCAATGACTTTAGAATAAGGCACCACCAGACCACTTATTTTAATAAGCAAGAAGAGATGTATAACAAATATATGTCTTTTGTATAAATGGGCAGAACAACCTCTTTAAGCTTTATTCATGTTCATTATTTGAAACGGTATAATATTCTATCAAGTATAGATGCAAAGTTCTCCTACAAGCTTTTGGGGTTTAGCAAAAAACACAAAGCACCAAATACCTATACTGTAAGCTATATAGCATAACAGTATTTCTACAATAGTACTATTGCATATAATATATTAACATATTGTAAATGTAAACATTAGTCAAAAAGTGATAAGCACCAAGATCCTGAATCATTGATAAATGGGAAATTATATGAAGCAATGACAAAAGCACCGCAGCCTTTAGGGAGGCTGATAAAGGCTAATATGTGATTGGATGCTGACTACTATAGTGTGACTGCAGTAAAATGCAGCTAAAAATGCAACTTTCCTTAAGTGGCAACTTTATTGGATGCAGCCTAATTGTTATAAATATATAGAATGAGGTCCAACCTCTAGAAGCTATTGTACATGGTTGTGTAATGAAAATCCATCCATATACTTAGGAAACAGTGCTCTGGTACTACTGGCACATAGTGATTGCCCCACTTATATGCCATCTTTATCGTAACATCATTTATATTTTTTTCATCAATAAAGCAAAACCAAGTTAATATACACCTAAAAAATTCCAGCATCTGGCCTATTCCAGTTGTATAAAAAAGCATAGTCATCTAATACAGTTGGGGCAAAGGTATATCAATGTACATTGGACAAACATAAGTCAATAGGACTGTTTTTTTGGCATACCTCTTGCTAATGTCAGCCTATGGCACGTTAGGGGAAAATTTCCTGGCGCATTTGCCAAACATTGACCCCAAACCCAGTCTGAACCTAGGCTTACTGCCAATACTACTTGGTGTAAAGTAGAACCCTATAGTATTTTAGCCTAGGTAATCACCATGTTCCATCTACATACGAATAGAGACAGGTCTTATGTAAAGTAGACCTCCAACTTCTCAAATTAATTTTAAATATACAAACGCTGATACACAAGTGTGTACAGTGCTAATACAGTAGATTACACCTAGTAGGCACAAGCAACTTTGTGATCTAGGTTGCTAAAAAATTTTCATGTTTGTTATGGAAAGCCTCCCAAAAGGTGGAATTTTTCCGTAATCATTTCTATTCTAATGAATAAATGTCTTAAACTTTGGTAATAATGATACTATAATGTTCATAACCCATGCAGTAGCATTAAAGTGACCAATATAAGATCAGTCTAATGAAAACTCCAATCATAAAGCAGCATGCAGGTTTTACTAAGGCTGTGTTCACACAGAGTTTTTTGCAGGAGGAAAATTCTGCCTCAAAATTCAGTTTGGGATTTTGAGGCAGATTTTGTCCTTCCTGCATGTCGTTTGCCTCGATTTTCACTGCGTTTTTCGCCCGCGGCCATTGAGTGCTACGGGCAAAAAACTCAGCGAAATACGCTCTTTCTGCCTCCCATTGATGTCAATGGGAGGTCAGAGGCGTAAACGCGCAAAGATAGGGCATGTCCCTTCTTTCTCCCGCGAGGCGGTTTTACCGCTCGTGGAAGAAAACCGCCCCTGCCTCCCATTGAAATCAATGGGAGGCATTTTTGGCCGGTTTTCGACGAGTTTTGAGGAGTGGTTTCCGCTCCAAAAATCTCGTCAAAATACTCTGTGTGAACAGGCCCTTTAACATTTCTGTATTCTGGATACTTTTTGTAAATTATATTAATTTGTTTATTAAACACTATTATTGAGATTGCTTCTCGTTGGAAACCACTAAACATCCAGTTGAATCATACCTGCATTCACATTCGAGGATAACTTCACATTAAAGGAAAACTCTAGTGAGTGTGGATTAATATGTGGAAATTACTGCCACTAAGAGAATTGCTTTTAGTAATCAACATTTTGCCCCTCCTGAACAGAATTGTGCGTTCAACCTTTAACTGATACATCTCTCTGGCTTGTAAACAGCATGCAATAAGGATGCACTCCGAAATAAAATAATTACATGTTTGTAATGTGTAGATAGGTTATATACATACATAACATTAAAAAAAAAATATACACCACACACAGTTATATGCAAAAGAGAAGAATTCTGCCATCTTAGTAGACCTCAAGAATCCTGACTTGGACATTAACTCAATTTATCATTAATTATTCAGTTTTAGAAACAATACAGTGAGATTTCCTGGCTCACATTATACAGAAGGTTGATTACAAAAAAATCAGTTCACAGTTACATTATTTGTGTAAACTCCAAATTAAAAATGAACAGAACACAACTTTTGCACATAGTATTGTACACTGAGACTAAATTGTGAGTCCATTAGCCCATAACTACTCCCATCTTCACATTTTTTCATTTTCTAAACAGTATATCTCTCATATATATATATATATATATATATATATATATATATATATATATATATATATATATATAGACATATATATATATTTGTTTTTTTTTGTTTTCTTTCCAAAGTAAGACTCCATACTTCTTCTAGGAACCTTTTCCTTGTCTTCATTCCAGTCTTATTCTGATTTCAGAGAAGACCAAACTACCGGAAAAAATAATAGATAGGAACCACCTATCAAGAAACTACCAAAAGACTGGCATGCTTATTTCTTATCAAACCAGCTAAACATATGGTGATCAATCCAGAACCAATAAAAAGGAGACTTTCAAGTAGCTGGTTGCCCATAGCAACAAATTAGATTTGATTTCTCAGTGGTCCTTTGGAAAATAAAAACAGCAATCTGATTGGTTGATATGGACAGCTGCTCCACTTTTTCTTTACACCTGTTTTTATAAATCTCGCTCATTGTCTTTTCCAAGATTTATTGTCAACAATTGTGTAGCATCTCTGTTTTTAATCATATAATCATGGACAAAATATAATAAAATAGTAAATAATATATACTTATACACAGTTTTACTGCCTTGGGCTGGCACATTGCCCATGTCTTGAATGAACTCTCAGTCATTAGCATGACTGAAAAAACAGGCCTGTAACCATGAAGTTGGAACAAGGGCCATACCATAAAATGTGCCAATGGCTGAAAATATTCCAAGACTCTGCCTGTCAAGACAGCCCATGCACAAAAAAAAAAGTAAAAAGGTTCACAATGAAGACGTAAAGTGGGCTATAGTCACCTTGGAGGTAAAGTGGCATCTACATAAATGCACTATTGCCCATCTGGAGAGATAGAAGACTATTGTAGGACAACTATAGCATAAACTCTAGTATAAAAAATAATTCCAAAAATTGTTGAAACACCTTCATTGCAACTTTTAAATAAAGTCTATAACTTTAAACAGACCATTGTTTGTTCACCATTTATTTCAGTGTCCTAGATTTTCTCATTAATTTTGGATAAGCTTTTTTTCGTAGGCAGAAAAACTTTGTGTTAATGTCAATTAAGTATCTGCATATCATATTCTTACTTTGTTAATTATTTAAAAGCATATGACTTGGCATACTCTACAGCATATTGAAATAGTATTACTTAGTATGGTAATGCACAAATACAACACAGCTAGAAACAATAGTCAAGGTCAAAATGTCTACATTTCAGATGAATAAGAATCCGTTGTTAGATCTATTGTTAGTGCTTTATTTCTTTGAAATGGAAATTAGTCTTGTAATAGTTTGTTTTAGGTTGTGTGACTCATGCTGAGTAGTACATCAATTGTACAGATATGTGACATGAAGAACTTAATCTAACAACAGTATGTGCAAAAGATAAACCAAACTATATGGCTTTGCCAATTTTGTAAATTCTGAACCTCTGAATTTAGATATAAAGTCATTTAATAATTTCTTGAGAATATTAGCATATTGAGATCTCATGTTTTCCATAATTTTAGATGCAAACACAAGTAGAAATTTATCTTTCAGTACACTTTACTTTGTAATTGTATTAAATCCAATTCTAAAAAGGGCTAGTTCTAGAGAAATATGGGCATGTCAATGTATGTATTTTGGCAGCTGTATGTCTGTCCTCCACATGGGTGTATTACCATTACATATTGGAGTATATGAGTCCCTTTACATCACATTGGAATCTTACACCCAGGAGAATCTAGGAATACAGAGCTATAGTATGATTAGTTTAATATGTATTTTCGTTTAAACATAAATATAGAAAATATCTGCCAAATGCATTTTTAAGATATTTTCCATTAGTCTTTGATCACAGGGAAAGATTTTTAGATTAACTGAGACATTCTCATGTTTACCTTGAGGGCCAGGTGGTCCGGGATCTCCAGGTGGTCCATCATTTCCAGGTGGACCTGACTTTCCTTGAGCAGCGAGTAAAGCAGCTGGTGTTTTTAGTTGAGAAAGGAAATCACTCATTTTCTCTATAGGAATAAACACGAAAGGTAAGTTTTAACATTAGGCAATGTTTAATGGAAAAATCTTGAAACATTAACCTTTCTCTTAGCCATTCCGTTTTAAGACACAGCTTTTTCTATCGATGAGACAGTCAATGCACAGCTTTTCTTACTCTAAATCATGGGGATCATACAGTATGTCAATCTCATGATTAAAATATATTAGATCAGTATATTTATTTAAAATATATAATGTGAGAAGCTGTGATGAAAAACTGACACTATAAGAAGAACAAGAGACTTCAAAATAATGGAGTACCAAAATAAATTTTCGACGATAGAATTTACATTACAAGAACACTTTAATAAAAAAAATAACTGCAAGGTGTTAAAGAATACTTCCTCCAAAAGCATGAATTAAACTCCATGTTTTTTAACAGGTAGCAGTGATGTAGACTGCCAACAGGCTACCAATATATACAGAAGACCGGAAAGACCGAAAACTGTTTTTTTACAAAAACCTTCTCTTTCAGTGGTGTATACACAAATCATATATTATAATATAATAATGAAAAGCACTTTCCCTAAATACTTATCATATTCCACATAAAACTTTAATCCAAAAATTTAGTCTTTAGTAGTTGCATAACAGCAGTGAACAGAATGGCAAGTAAAAATCGACAATACAGAAAATGAATAAAGCTTAGTTTTCGCAGAGAAATATGGGAATTTGGAATTAAAATGACTACGTGGAAGATATTAGATCAAGCCAAACAGAAGATTTCACACATAAAGATCAGAAACTCAGAGAACAGGGTATGTTGGCATCTATATGCGATAAAATGAGCATTTAAAAAATAACAATTCAGTCATAGTAGCACAGGCCTTACCGCAGGAGTTTGCAAACCACCTGTAGCTAGAGAAGCAAGACTAATGTACTAAACTACTCACACAAACATTAAAGAAGCTCTGTCACCACATTATAAGTGCCCTATCTTGTACATAATGTGATTGGCGCTGTAATGTAGATTACAGCAGTGTTTTTTATTTAGAAAAACTAGCATTTTTGACGGAGTTATGACCTATTTTAGCTTTATGCTAATGGGTTTCTTAATGGACAACTGGGCGTGTTTTACTTTTTGACCAAATGGGCATTGTGGGGAGAAGTGTATGACGCTGACCAATCAGTGCCCAATCAGCGTCATACACTTCTCCCCATTCATTTACACAGCACATAGCGATATAGCTATATCGCTATGTGCAGCCACATACGCACATATTAACGTTACTCAAGTGTCCTGACACTGTATAGGCATCACCTCCAGCCAGGACATGATGTCTATTCAGAATCCTGACAGTTTGCTAATGTTTGTGTGAGACTTACAGCACAGCAAACATAATCTCGTTTTAAATGACGGTTTACAGAGTAATCTCGCGAGACTACGCCTGCTGTGCTGTAATCTCACACAAACGTTAGCGAAGTGTCAGGATTCAGAATAGACATCACATCGTGGCTGGAGGTGATGCCTATTAATTGTCAGGACACTTGAGTAACGTTAATGTGGGTGTAAGTGACAGCACACGCTGTGCTGTGTAAATGAATGGGGAGAAGTGTATGACGCTGATTGGTCACTGATTGGTAGGCGTCATACACTTCTCTCCACAACGCCCACTTAGTCAAAAAGTAAAACACGCCCAGTTGTCCATTAAGAAAGTCATTAGCATAAAGCTAATATAGGTCATAACTCCGTGAAAAATGATAGTTTTTCTAAATAAAAAAAACTGCTGTAATCTACATTACAGCGCCGATCACATTATGTAGGAGATAGGCCACTTACAATGTGGTGACAGAGCCTCTTTAAACAGTTGTCATCAAGCAAACAATGAATAGTTCAGACCACAAGAGGTAGCAGTCCATCTATAAAATGACCTGCTTACTCCTGAAGTACGTAGCTGTCTGACTTGGTTTTGAAATTTTATGTTTAGGAATAAATTGCTATATTTTTGGAACAGGTTTTTCCGTACATCTTGTGGTTGAGTAATATGGTGAGATGAATCCCTTTGTTAACTTGATGACAACTATATAAATGTAATAATAAATTATGCTATTGGATTGTAAGCTCTAGAGAGCAGGGCCCTCTCTCCTCATGTATATTTGCAGAAATGTTGTGCATCAATGGTCTGCTTTTGGTATGTACTTTGTATTCCCTGATTGTAAAGTGCTGCAGAATATGTTAGCACTATATAAATAAATAATAAATAATAGTAACTGCCCTGATATATAGATAATGTAAGTAGACAGCCAGCCTTAGAGAGAAGACAGAGAAGCTTTATGAAAAATGAAGTGTATTACCTCTTCCCATATGTTTCAAGGTGCTGGTAGATTATGTATTCAGCAGCAGAAACTGCATAAATAATTAATGCTTGGGTAAAAATGTCTCTCTCTAAGGATCGTTTCCTTATACTCAGTTATGATTTTAATAAGTAATTCCACAAACACTTATCTCTAAATGGAATTAGCTATATGGAGAGTGATGAGATACAATATCATATTCAGAACATATGGTCTGCTCAGTGACAGGTAATCAAGTGGACCACGCAGGGTAAATATGCCAGAAAAAAATGCATGGGAAAAGTATATCTAAACATAATGGTTTGTTATGGCACTTGTGCTTTTTATATATGATATCTCTTCGTTTGAATTTTATATTTATATATATCTATAGATATATCTATAGATATATCTATAGATATAGATATATCTATATCTTTTATATAGATATATCTATATATATCTATCTATATATATATATCTATCTATATGACAATGATCCCATTGAGACGGATCAAAACATTGCCTGCCTGTGGGGTGAATAAACTCATCACCTTTTTCACCTATTTCCCTGGAGTGCTGTCTCTTCATTTGAATTTTGTATTGGCAAGGCTTCTTAGCCTCAACTAAGAAGCTGTGCTGCTTCATCCCTTTTTTTAATTTTATATACATACACACATACCTAAAAATCTATAATTGTTTTTTCTTCTTCTTTTTTTTTTTTTTAATGGAATGCTGAAGATATACATCTAAACATGGCACCATTAGACAAGAAAGTGCCAACAGTAGATTTTTAAATGAACTACATGATGTATTTGTGTAAACGACTGGTATATTTGGATCTCAAAGGGCCTGCATAGTATCCATGATACAATTCCATTTGTTTCACTCTATTGGTTTGTCAAGATGAAAAGCTATCCGATTGGTCCTTGCAAATGATGCGTAAAATGTTTTGTGTGCTTGGCTCAAAATGATGAGGAGACTGCTGACTATAAATTATACTTTTAATCAGGCAATGACTTCTTTGACCATGTAATTTCTAGATATGGGGATTAGATTGTGTAGTAGAGCAAGACAATAAATGCAAGCACCCGAAGGATTCACACCAAATATAGAGGGAGTTTAATCTATTGAAAGCAATTAAAGCAACATTCGAGTCACTAAATGAGACAGATTATTAGGAAATGTATCACTCTAGTTGTAGCCTGAATATCTTATAGACTACACTAGAATCAAGAATAATTAAGTCATTGGCTCCTTCTAAGGATTTAATTTAGGTGATATTGTCTGCACTCTTTTTTTTAATATTTAAATTGGCAACTTCAGACACCTTGCAATATCTTACACATTATTATTACCTTTTAACATTACTGGGTGCCTTTTGCCAGCATCAGTAGTTACTTCTCTAAGGGAAGCAATATATTTGCCAACAGCATGATTAAGGCAACATGCACATAACTGTACCATGGCTACAAAACCTATAAAACAATGTACAGTACACATATACAAAATCTCATCTTTATTTTATTTCATTCAGAAAAATAGGGACATATAATATATATTTAAAAATAAGCCTCACAAGAAAGAGATGGCGGCATCCTAGGAGTATGTCCACATGATATTATCGTATATACTTAGTTCTAAGATACATGAACATACATTAGAGTAAGTACATAAGTCATATAAAGTGCATACAGTGCAAAATAGTACAAAAGAATAGTCAAACCTTGTTGTTTCATCTACTGAAAAGTGTATATACAGTAACATACCTATGCTATGCTCGCTTTCTGGGATATCAACAAAATCTACGTGCGTTTCGGCATAAGCTTTTGTCTGGAGGTGGCGGCTTGGTTGCATAACCCATTATTTTAAGCAGTTTTATAGGGGTTGAAAAAAATTGGTCTGACAGTATATTAAATAACCAATGCTCACCTGTTAAATTCTCCACTGCTCTAGCACTGAAGCTCCCGACGGTCCCGGCTGGGCTTTGTATACTTTGCTGCAGCGATGACGTACTGACGGCTATAGCCAATCACAGGCCTCAGTGGTGATGCTTACATATACGGCACGAGACCACTAAGGCCAGTGATCAGCTGCAGAAATTACGTGGATGTACGTGACATTATCACTGCAGGACAAATTAACAAAAACTGTCAGGTACCCTAATGGCCTCAACACTGGAGCGGTGGGGGATTTAACAGGTGAGCAATGATTATTTTTTATTTTATCCCATTTCCTACTGTCTGGCTAACTTTTTAAATCTCCCAGAAAACACCTTTAAGCACCAAGAGACAAATCATATTACATTGAAATATTTGTGATCACGCATGTGCCCTGTCACATGATACCCATGCACTGTATATCATCTCTATAGATACGAAACCGGTCAGAATCACTAATCAATATAATATACAGTATATGCCCAATGATAAAATGACCTTTTACCTACAGCTCCAGGGAACAGCAATGGGGATGCCTGCATGCCCTCATATGCTTATTTGTTCCTGTGGGAGAGAGACCTGTTCCTGCTACATCAGGATGTCTCAATGGACAGTGTCATTTTATAGGCATGATACATTGATAACATCTATATGATCTGGCATGGGATATCAGATCAATTAAACCAATTCTTATCCCGATTGAATAATTATCAGACCTCTCAACTGTACACAGTGGGACAGTGCCAGCTTTTCACTGTCCGGCTATCCCAGGATGCCTGCCATATGTCCCACTGAACAACTTTATCTGTATCTGTCAGCTCCCTGATCCAACATTCACCCATTGACCCCTGCCGAAGGCAACTCGGTGCCCATCCGCAGAATACACAGACTACTTACTCCATTGTATGGTTATGCTATTTTATAACTAAAATCCGTACGTAATATTATGTGGACAAAACCCTAGTGATGCCGCCATCTTTCTTGTAAGGGTTAAAATGTAAATATGCATTATATGTAATAAATTATAATAGTAACAAAGATTAAATTTTGTATATACTTTTAGCTTTTGGCATTGGGTTTTGATTGTTATGCTTTGCAAAACCTATATAAGGAATGGTATTATTGCTATTGCAACATCATAAAATAAACCATTGGTATGATTAATCTATACGTACTGTATTATGGATTCGTAGCATCCTCTAAGTAGCATGGAGCCATAAAATGGCACCTATAAATGTTTATGGGGCCCTACTGTACTTTTATATGACTCCGATTTCATATGGAAGAGTACAGTGCATTCGGAGAGTCTTTAGACCCTTTCACTTTTTTAACATTTTGTTATGTGAGGCTTTGTGCTAAAACAAAAACAAAACAAAAATCAAGTTTTTCCCCATCATTCTGCACTCAATACCCCATAATGACAAAGAGAAAACAGAATGTTAGTAATTTTTGCTAATTTATTGAAAAAGAAAAACTAAAATATTGCATTGACATAAGTATTGAGACCCTTTACTCAGTACTTAGTTGAAGCACCTTTGGCAGTGATAACATCCTCAAGTCTTCTTGGGTATGATGCCACAAGGTTTTCACACCTGGATTTGGGGATTTTCTGCCATTCTTCTCCACAGATCCTCTCAAGCTCTGTCAGGTTGGATGGGGGACAGTCGGTGGACAGCCAATTTAGATCTCTCTAGAGATGATCGATTGGGTTCAAGTCAGGTCTCTGCCTGGGCCATTCAAGGACACTCACAGAGTTGTCCTTAAGCCACTCCTGTGCATTCTAGGCATGTGCCAAGTTCATTTTCTTGTTGGAAGGTGAAACTTCTGTCCAGTATGTGGTCCAGAGCACTCTGGATCAGGTTTTCATTAAGAATATCTTTGAACTTTGCTCCCATTCATCTTTCCCTCAACCCTGACCAGTCTCCCTAACCCATCCGCTGAATATGACCCCCACAGCGTGATGCTGCTACCACCATGGTATTGGGCAGTTGATGAGCAGTGCCCATTTTCCTTCAGACATAAAGCTTAGAATTGAGGCCAAAAAGTTCAATCTAGACCACAGAATCTTGTTTCTCACAGTCTGAGAGTCCTTTAGGTGCTGTTTTGCAAACTCTAGCTGGGCTTTCTTGTGTCTTTTACTGAGGAGAGGCTTCTTTCTGGCCACTCTGTCATAAAGCCCAGATTGGTGGAGTGCTGCAATGATGGTTAACCTTCTGGAAGTTTCTCCCATCTGCACACAGAATCTTTGGCTCTCAGCCAGAGGGACAACTGGGTTCTTGGTCACCTCTCTTACCAAGGCCCTTCTCCCCCGATTACTTAGTTTGGTGGGGCGGATAGCTCTAGGAAGAGTCCTGGTTGTCCCAAACTTCTTCCAGTTAAGAATTATGGAGGCCACTGTGCTCTTGGGAACTTTCAGTGCAGCAGGAATTTTTTTGTACCCTTCTCCAGATCTGTGCCACACAACCCTGTCTCTGAGCTCTACAAGCAGTACTTTCCTCTTCATGGCTTGGTTTTTGCTCTGAGATGTATTGTCAGCTGTGAGACCTTACGGATGTAGCCATCTTTATCTTGACTCTGATAACTTGCTGCAGTGTGATATCACACAACAAAAGCAATTGAAAAGTCATTGAAAATGTCAAGCTAAAGGATCTTGCCACTGTGTATTTAATGCGTTAAAAGTCAAGATAAATATGGCTACATCTGTATATAGACAGGGGAGTGTCTATCCAAATCATGTCCAATCAAATAAATTTACCACAGGTGGACTCCATCTTTGAAATTTTTCTACACCTTGATTGATCTAGAGAAATGGGAGGCCCCCAAAGCTAAATTTCAAATGTCATAGCAAAAGGTCTGAATATTTATATCCATGCAGAATTTAAGTTATTAATTTTTGAAAAAGTTGCAAAAATGTCTAAAATTCTGTTTTCCCTTTGTCATGATGGGATATTGAGTAAAGAATGATGGGAAAAACTGGATTTTTATTTTATTTTAGCACAAGGCCTCAACATAACAAAACGTTAAAAAAGTGAAAGTATCTGAAGACTTTCCGAACGCACTGTACCGAGGGTTTTTATATAAAATTTTGTATGATGTCATGCTCTATTAAACGCTGTTTTATGGAGGCATTCTCTCTTAGAAACATATCTCTGTAATAGGGCACTGTACAGAGATACCAGGGTCTCTGTGAGCCCCCATGTTGCTTCTGCGCAAATGGCTCTACATGTGCAAGAGGTCTTAGGATCAGAAAGTACTTAATTCCTAATTCTACCCTGTCTGTTGCATTCACACTAACAAACTTAGTGCCGGAGACATTTTCTAGGCAGCTTGATAGAGGAAAACATTAAAGGTAGAACATTTGAAAGATGAAAAGATTGTTGAGAGAATGACCTAAAAACATAATGGTCTTTGCAAATAGAAAAAAAAGTAAGAAAGTCTAAGTGAGTAAGTAAAGTATTTTCTTGAAAATAGCATAGCATTTAAAATTCATATAACATACAGGCTTGGCTTTGACTAAAACTGAAGGCAATGAGCCAAAAAGCCAATCTGGCTAATGATTGAATAATTGTGTAGGATTTTTGTATTATAATGGGAATGTTAAACTATGACTTGGGTTTTGTGATATCACAGTGGAATGACATTACTGTATTGTTCTGTCAAATATTGGGATATGGCATTTTATGTGTCCATAGTCACAAATGATGAAAGAAAAAAATGTACAGTATGTACGGTTCTAGTTCTATCCTTATGAATTAAATTTAAAGCCACATATTAGCATCTTCTTTACCGAGGCTCATTGGCTTTACAACACATACTTTATAATCAGCTTTTTCTCACTGGTGGTTTAGTTGCTTTGAGTCTATAAACATGAATTTCTTGATGTAAAGGAAATCTTCTCAATATGAACGGATTTCCGATTTGTGCAGGACTTAAGCTTAAACACAGCAGTCAGTCTGCACAGAGTGAGCTACAATGTAAATAATTGGGAACCCAAGGAAACTACAGCCTGAAGACACAGGAGGTAGATTTCAGACTACCTCCGACTCATACTGGACAACGCAGTTAAGCTACAGTCATTGATCAAAGCTGTATACTGATACGTAAAAAAGGGCAACATTAAAGAAAATAAATAGCAGGTAATCATTGACAAAAGGTAGAAGTTGCATATTATTCTCCTTATACATATAAGGACAGACAGTCTCAATGAAAACTACTATCAGGGGAACTACTACCAAAATAAATAAATGGGCAGGACAAAGACCTCTTTTATTTAAACATATGACAGAAATGACATTACAAGTCCCTCCTTTCTAAATTTGGTTTGTTGGCTGGCTACAGTAAGGTGTGAGAGCAATTGATTTCTGTTAATTTACTCAAAACTGGTTTTGAGCAACATTCATTAAATCAATGCCTGCAGCAGTAATTACCTGCTATTAAAATGCTTTTAGAGATAACTGTTTAGCACTTGGCTCTGCGTTATTGAGTTATTTCTTTAATGTGCTATCAGAGTTGTCAATTAGTTGTACTAAGCTTATGGGTTTCACAGACTACACAAATGAGCTGCAATTGGAGGCTTTTAAATCCTCTTTGTAGCCCAACACTTTGACCACACACAGTAATTGATTGTACGACTACAACAGCTCGCACAAAAGATAAATTATTTCCACTTAATTATTATTCAAATATGGAATTTAAAATCCTGCAGGGCAATACGAATGGACTTTTTAAGATGCAACAGCCTAGTTTTGATATAAAATGATTATCTGCACAATGATGCAAGAAATTGTATTTAGCTAAAGATGTACTTTTAGCTTTTAAGAATAGGTTATAATGCACATCAACCAATAATTTCTCAGGTTACTCAATTAAATGCAAGGCAAAATGAGCTGGCTTTCAATTCATTCTTCGATGATAAAAAGGGCAGTTTATGCCGTGTATTATTAACAGAGATATGAATGATTGGACGAGATTACGGAACTAGTAATGCTTCACTGCGTGCAAATTTTGGGTTGCTGGCTTATGCTGAAGTTTGTCTATACTATTTCTGGGCGCAGTCTTCTCAGAAATTGGTGCACTGATCTCTGGTGTCTGTCTTCTTAGATCATTTTACAAAATAACCTTTCGAAAATAAGTTTTTGCCTTTTTTTTTCTACAGAGTAAGCAAACTAAGATTTTTCAGTTTAAGACAGGATGCACTTAGAGAGGTCTTTCTGGATACTTGGAAATTCTCCTAAGGGCCTGTTCACATCACCGTTTGCTTTCCGTTCCGGCAGATTTCCGGTTTTCCAACGGAATCAATAGCGGAGTCGACTGCGCTATTGATTCCGTTGGAAAACCGGAAACCTGCCACAATGGTGACGAACGGAAACCATTAGCGATGTTTCCGTCACCATTGAGATCAATGGTGACTGAAACGGAAGCTGTGCTTTCACTTTCACTTTCCGTTGCGGGGTTCATCCGACGGAAACCTCTGACGGAACCCCGGAATGGAAATGAACGGTGATGTGAACAGGCCCTAAGCAGTTTATGAGAAAACATCCAGTTAAATATTAAAATTCATTCTGCTACCACCAGAATATGCTTATTTCAATACAATATCGGGACATGATAGCAAAACCCTTGATAGGCTGGAACGCCAATCACAACCACTGGGTGGCAACACAGACACTTATAGTATAGATATTCTGTGAAAAAGTATTGCAAAATCATGTTTTTTTCAAAGCTGGTTATCTTGCGTCACACATCTCAGTAAATGTTGAAATAAGAGGAAGGGCACATTGGAAACGGTATAGATCCCTACGACGAGAGCGATCTATAGTAGCATCTGCAGGTTGCAAGAATATTAACACTATGGCTTTGTAAAGGGAAGCAGGCGGTTTAGAGCTCTGTATTGAAAAAACAAAGTCTAAACCACAGCTACAACCCCTATTAAGAATTCTGTGCCTATTTATATTACACACAATTAAATTATAGGTACACTTTTCTGCCCCAGATCACCACCATTAACACCTTCACCATCCTAAACAAAATAACAGTAATCATATACTTATATACTTCCTTTTATAATTTTAATGGAAATGTCGAACGGAACCCATGAATGGAGTCCCAACGCAGATGTGAATGAAGCGTGAACTACGGCTCTATTGTACTGCTGGAAGTCAGGATAAGGCTGGATAATAACATTATATATAGATAAGGCTCTGTTTGCATAACTTCCCTTCTCATGCCCTGCTCTCTGGGGGAGGAGGGCTATACTCACTTCCCGGAGACTGCAATAATCTATTGACTTTTTTTTAAACTTTTCCAATGGTAACGGTTTCTCGGGAAGGAAAACATTCTGCCAGATCTGAACCTGACTTAAATGTGTATGATTTCATGCTGTTCCATGTATATAATAAAACCTAAGGGAAAAAAAAGAGTACACAGCGCCACATGGTGCAAGATAAACCTGATGGTAAAGGTAGAACAAATGTAAAGGAAGGTGATAGCGCTCACCTTTACAGGTTGTACAATTCAGGTACAACACTGATGTAAGCATGTAAGAATTTGAACAAACAGCTGCTGCTCCCCAATCCAGATGTCAGTAACATGAAAGCGTGGTACCGCAATGTAATAGTAGAATTGGAAGAAAAATGTATGGATATACAGGGGAGCGCTACTAGTAAGTAAACGGTTAACAATGGTAAATTCCTTGATTTATTAAATATAGGCAACGCGTTTCAACACAGGTCATGTGTCTTCGTCAGGCCAAGGAAGAACAAACAGTGCAAAGAGACATCTTAAGTAATAAGCCAAACATGATTAAAAAGACATGTGGCTGTGGATTTTTTAATCATGTTTGGCTTATTACTTAAGATGTCTCTTTGCACTGTTTGTTCTTCCTTGGCCTGACGAAGACACATGTCCTGTCTTGAAACGCGTTGCCTATATTTAATAAATCAAGGAATTTACCATTGTTAACCGTTTACTTACTAGTAGCGCTCCCCTGTATATCCATACATGTTTCTTCCAATTCTACCATGTATATAATGTCATGTTGTATAGTATTTGTGATATATGTCCCTGTCCTATCGTGTCACAAGGGTAGTAGAGGCCCAACAATTGCAAATTATATCTGCACAATTGAAATCTGACTTGTCTTTTACATTGTAATCCAACTAGACTTCTTCAACATCTCTCCGATGTTAACCTACACCTTTTCTGCCCAAACTATGTCCTTACTACCTGGTTACATTCAAATTCCATAGGAATACATTCTCTTTGCTACAAAGGTCTTGCATTTTCTATTTTCAATACATTATAGACCCAAGCAGGGATAAATTGAAGGCCTAAATGTATATACCAACGGTTTTTAGTTATTTAGTGCAGTGTGTTACCATAGTGCACAAATGTATCCTTAAAGAATTAAATGACAAATTCCACTCTTCATCATCTGTACATATGTATGTAAAGCCCACCATATTTACACATACTATTTTTGTATGATCAAGTTCAATGGCCAAGCTCTGTTGGTTTGAAGTCTTTCTGCATTTTCAAGATGTGTGTGCTACTAGCGTCTTCCAGTTTTATACATATTTTCACAGTTGAAGGATGTCACGTAAAAATGAAATAATTTGTGATCATTGAAACCATCACATTAGACTCTTCAAGCATAAAAGACATGACAATGACTTCAGAATTTAAAATGCATATTTAATTAAGTTTAATGTAGAAATAATTCTCAATGGAATGCATGCATAAAGTATATAGGAAGGATGGTTGAATGAATATCATAGAAGGTACAAGACATAGAAGCTAATATGCGGCCTATGAATGGAATTAAATAGCTTCTTAGTAATTCAAAGGATAAGAAAATTCAGCCTTATTTTATGTAACAATTGATAAAACCCCACACAGAATAAAACTAACACAGTATAGTATATAATAACTCAGGACTAGTGTGACAAATATCCCAGCTAATGGCAGAATACAGAAACTGCATGAATAAAGGATGTAATGATAGGTAGCTCAGAATAGATATTCATTGCTTACATGTGCTTTTTCTTACCTTCAAATATTCGTAAAACTTCTTGTCTAATATATTTTTTCATTTCTTCAAATGAAATATTCTCTGTCTGTGGAGAAAGTTATTATGGTTATTTGCATAAATGAAACAAAAGAACAGAATGCAACGCAATACATCTTTGTATCTGTGATGCCATGTTGTGTGATCTTTAAAATATACCACTATATCAAGCCAGTTCTAGATTGCTATCTCTCTTTTTTTTAGGTACCTATTCAATAAGATATTCTACCTTAATGAACTTGACTGCGCTCAAGCAATGTCCTCTGCCATGATGAATGTTGTAAGGAGGCCATTCCACTGTCTAAGCACGCTAGCACAAAAGAGCAGCCAGCATATCACCTCTTATAGGGATGTATTTAGATGGTATACACTGTAACAGTACCTTCAAATGTCACCTCTCCTAATTTGTGCTTCATAGCTCTCCCAGTATTTCTGTGCCTACACCTTTCTGCACGAGCATAGTTGGGAGGAGTCGGCAGGGCATGTGCCCTGGGCGCTGGGTGCCAGGGGCAGGAAACCAACGAATTTGTCTCCTTTCCAGAAGCCTGTACCTAGCTATTTGTTAACCCCAGCTTACCTTTTGATTGTTTTGCATACTGAAATTTTACTCTTTCAGTTTCTTAGGCTGCCAAACTGACTCACTGACTATGCTGTATTTTCTTTCATCTTTGGCCTTTCCACTTTATCCTTGCTATGTGTTTATTCTGATCTGTACCTTTTACTGGAGAAAAATTCCTGATGTTGCTTTTATCCAACTGACGTACGCCGTTACTCTCTTGGTTTCATTACCTATATTGTTGATGCCAGACTATTCAGGCATCATAGACGCAAACTAGGTCCTGGAGCCTACTGAGCACCTATTTTAAGTTTTAAAGAAAGGTGGTTGTTAATAGTGAACAATACATTTAGGCTTGGCCAGGACCATTTAGAAGAACATTACAAAACGTTATTCAGAACAAGGTAGCTTTTGAATAGCGCTTCGTCAGTTTCAGTCAGCCCCATAGACTTTGAATGGAGCAGCAACGTGTATGCCTGGCCTCCGCTTCATTCAAACTCCTCTTACCTGCCGTCTTGTGGCTGGGGTGAATGGGGGACTGAGGTCCCCTATTCTGACGATCGGTGGGAGTCCCAGCTGGAAATAGGAACACCCCTTTAATAATACATAATGTCCTTATTATAGCATGGATATAATCAGTGGTGGAGGGATCATCAGTGAATTATTTATATGAAACAGATGTAATGAGGAGTGGGGCTTTAAGCGAAAGTAGAGCCTACAACTCTCCCGAAAGGAGAAAAAAGTCTTCCGGTCCCCTGAGAACCGGTCAGGCAACTTGGGGGTGGGGTTCAAGAGGTGAGGTGCGGGGCACTACCAGGGAAGCATCACGCAGGTTGTCCTTCTGAGCCAGGGCCTGGACCTGTAGGGAGAGGCCCTGCATCTGCTGAGCCAGGGTCTCAAGGGGGTCCATAGATGTGTCAGGGACCAGGGTAAACTAGGTATATGGACCTGTGATTATGTAATGACAGGGTAGGGAGACAGACAGGTGAGCCCTAATCTACCCGCCACTCAGTCCCTGCCTACTTGCAACGACCCATCCTAAGCGACGGGGTACAACTGGGCGACGGTCCCTACGCTCATTAAGTGCAAGACACACAAACAGACAAGGGTACACAGCGGCGAGGGAAACGGGGCAGCTGCCCACGGAGAACCGTGAGCAACAATAGTAGTGAACGAGCCGAGTCAAAACCAGGGGAGAACGAGGTACCAAACGCTGAGCAGGAGAGTGGTCAGAAAGCCAAGGTCAATAACAAGCAGAGGATCAGTAGTACAAGCAGCAGCAGCAAGCCAGGAAACAAGCATAGAAGAATCACAGGCAAAGGAGGAACAGGAAAGGCAGGTATAAATAGACAGTGGGCGGGAGCTAGCTCCGTCTGGCCAGGCTGTGATAGGCTCTCCCACTCCTAAGCCTGCCATCCTGAGAGGTGGAAGATGGAGTCAGTCTCACAGACATAGGAGCAGGTGCAGACTGATTGCCCACGGGCGTCGACACAGAAGCTGTGTCTGGCAAATCCTTTACAACAGATGAACTCTTTTTGTATTTATTTTATATAAAAAGTGACAGCTTTTAATTTGTTACTAAGTAGCAAGTGACAGCATTTTAAAAAGAATAAGGCAAATCTCAGTAAGACTGGGATTACACTACACATTAAAATTTACACCTGTCAATCTAACTAGCAGTTACTATTAGCCAAACCATATAATTTCCAGTACTAACAGATGTCAGCATTAAATGTTATTATATGTTTAGATAGCTCACCAAGTCTCTCCTCACTTAAAAGTGCAATTCTTACTTGTTGATACAAAATCACATCCAGGCTTCAGTTCATTTCATTATAGCAAATAAGCAAGATAGCTGCTCTCTAATTACAGTGCTGCAGCTTCACCTTATTTCTATGGAGCTTCATTAAGCACAGGTCAAAGAAAGTAAGAAGAAAAAAAATCAGGGGTGAAACAGGGGGCGGCGGGGCTTCCCCCTCATCCCTGGGCTTCAACAAGCCCCTCTGCTGTCACTGTGGTATTTAGATATGGGAATATGACAGTGAAGTGAATTTTCATCCTGTTTATGGAAACCCTAAACCCACCAAAACTATCTCTAACAATCTTTTATAAATATTCCAGAATTGCTGAATTGCCAAGCCAGGCCTACTCAATATGATTAATTCTAACTTTATATTTAGTAGAACTTTTGAAAATAAATATTCATCATTGCTCTCTTGTTTGCGATACTTAAAAAACATCAATGCATAGAACATAATGTAATGTTCAATAAATATAATGCTTGGTGCAGTTCAATCATCCTCCTATACTTAGTTACATTATATAAACTCAAGACATATTACCATAGCAACTCAATACTAGCAAATTAGTAACAAATAACATTTGCTGTATCATTTTTTTTCTTTAAAGTTAAACTTTCCCAGTTAAAATCTTCACAAAAAGTTTACTAACTCTGTAAATTCTTATCTTTACTTATTTTGTCTTGATTTTGAGCTATACTGTATGTTTTTTATTTTTTTATATTGGAATCTTATTTGAACTCTGCAGTCATGTGACTGAACAGCTCAGCTTCAACTGTATAACTGTAATTTTTGCTCCCGCCATGCACCTCTCTCTAGTAACAAGAAACCAGCAGAATTATAACATGAATTTACGATTCTGTCTGGATGGAGAATAAAACACCATATAATTAAAGAGCAGTACATGAAAAGTAAAGTATTTCAGAGTCATAACTAGGCATTATTTCACTTAGGGAAAAAAAAATCAGTTTGCTGTTGTAGCCCTATACTGTGGCCAAGTCAGAGGGGCTTATGGGCTTGACTTGTGTAACCATTGTGTGCAAATGAACAAAAATGTTAGACTAACCAATATTCCTGGTGTTCCGGGTGGTCCAGGATAGCCATCTTTGCCTGGCTGACCAGGGTAACCTCTGTCTCCTGGTGTTCCATGTGGTCCAGATGGTCCCATATCTCCTTTATCTCCTGTGGAACCTGTTTTCCCTCTGGGACCTTGATCTCCAGGTATACCTGGATCACCCTTGAAACATATAGTAATATAAATATATATTATTTTAAAAAACATTAATTTGCTATAACAAAAATAATTAAAAAAAATATACAAATTATGACATTGAAATAGTGTTGACTCTTTGGACTGTGTTCAGCCCTGTTGAGAAACAGATGTGACAAAATTATGCAGCTGTTTTCTGCCCAGTGCTAAAATATAAATTTCCCCATCTTTTATTTTGTACATTATGAAACCAATGGATGTGATTGAAAGATACAGTGATGAAAGACATTTCACCTCCCCCCATTGAGTTTGGTAGGGAAAACAGTTTTTCATCCTTAGTATTTTACATGGAACTCAGTGGTAGAATGGATGGGTGTCAACTTTTGTCATCACTGGCATTTGTTATTCACTCGTTTGTCATCCATTGTTTAAGAAAAGCAATGTGGTGTGACAAGTTAGGTATGTGCATGGCCTTATACATATTAAAATATATGTTGTTATGAGGACAGTATAGTAGAATGACCCAAACAACCTATTTTCCAGCATTTTCTGGCTGCTATAAATGATTAATCACTTTGCAAGTCTCTCATCGTAATTCAATACAAGCCTAAATCTACACAATAGAAACATGTATGACTAATAAATAGAGCGGTGTGGAATCCATCGCTTAAAGCTGAAATCCTCAAAATGTTATTTATCTTGTGACAGAATTCCCAGTGATTCCCTATAAATAGCTATGGGAGCAACTGGTTTCTAGGATATTTACAGTACCAGTGTTGTTGCTGGCAGGTCTTACTAGATTTCCAAAGAAGACATCTGCAATCAGCTAATAGGTTTGTTCAATAGCATTCCCTTATGATACTGCCGCATCTTTATTAACTAATAGGATCTATGTTACTTCTTAAATATTTGTTTTGCCAAGATTAGAGCTGGAAATTCTAAAATCAAATGTTACATACATTATTTTATGTACTAAGAATACACGTATCTAAAATGTATTCAACACCTATTTAGATAATTTGAAGTATCATATATATATATTTGGCAAGGACGTGGTGTCCGAGACACAGTTAGCTGCGCCCACAGCCCGACCTGCAAGAAGCCTGTGAGGAAGGAGATGTGAGTGCTCAGTCTGTCTGTTGTTTGTGCCTCTATTTGTCTGTGTGTCTCTGTGTTTGTGTGTATAAGTTCCAGTATGTGTATATGTGTGTCTTTGTGTGTCTAAGTGCCTATATATATGTATCTGTATGTGTATATATTTCTGTGTGTGCACCTACTACATTATCTGTACTTAGAGTTATCACTGTGTGTTATCTGTGATGTTACATAGAACTGCAGGTAACATCTACATTATCTGTACTCAGAGAGTTATCTGTAAAGGATTTGCCAGACACAGGTTCTGTGTCGACGCCCGTGGGCAATCAGTCTGCACCTGCTCCTATGTCTGTGAGACTGACTCCATCTTCCACCACTCAGGATGGCAGGCTTAGGAGTGGGAGAGCTTATCACAGCCTGGCCAGACGGAGCTAGTTACCACCCAATGTCTATTTATACCTGCTTTTCCTGTTCCTCCTTTGCCTGTGATTCTTCTATGCTTGTTTCCTAGCGTGCTGCTGCTGCTTGTACTACTGATCCTCTGCTTGTTATTGACGTTGGCTTTCTGACCACTCTCCTGCTCAGCGTTTTGTACCTCGCTCTCTCCTGGTTTGACTCGGCTCGTTCACCACTCTTGTTGCTCACGGTGTCTCCGTGGGCAGCTGCCCCGTTTCCCTGCTTCTGTGTACCCCTGTCTGTTTTGTCTGTCTTGCACTTACTGAGCGTAGGGACCGTCGCCCAGTTGTACCCCGTCGCTTAGGACAGGTCGTTACATGTAGGCAGGGACTGAGTGGCGGGTAGATTAGGGCTCACCTGTCTGTCTCCCTACCCTGTCATTACATAATCCTTTACAGTACCCCCCCTTTTATGAGGGGCCACCGGACCCTTTCTGGGTGGACCTGGTTTATTGGGGAAACGAAGGTGGAACCTCCTGAGCAATACCCCAGCGTGAACATCCCGGGCGGGTACCCAAGTCCTCTCCTCAGGCCCGTATCCTCTCCAATGGACGAGGTACTGGAGGGAGCCTTGGACCATCCTGCTGTCCACAGAGACACCGTGAACAACAAGAGTGGTGAACGAGCCGAGTCAAACCAGGAGAGAGCGAGGTACAAAACGCTGAGCAGGAGAGTGGTCAGAAAGCCAAGGTCAATAACAAGCAGAGGATCAGTAGTACAAGCAGCAGCAGCAGCAAGCCAGGAAACAAGCATAGAAGAATCACAGGCAAAGAGGGAACAGGAAAGGCAGGTATAAATAGACAGTGGGCGGGAACTAGCTCCGTCTGGCCAGGCTGTGATAGGCTCTCCCACTCCTAAGACTGCCATCCTGAGTGGTGGAAGATGGAGTCAGTCTCACAGACATAGGAGCAGGTGCAGACTGATTGCCCACGGGCGTCGACACAGAACCTGTGTCTGGCAAATCCTTTACATTATCACTGTGTGTTATCTGTGATGTTACATAGGACTGCAGGTAACATCTACATTATCTGTACACAGAGAGTTATTACTGTGTTATCTGTGATGTTACATAGGACTGCAGGTAAGCTCTACATTATCTGTACTCAGAGAGTTATCACTGTGTGTTATCTGTGATGTTACATAGGACTGCAGGTAACATCTACATTATCTGTACTCAGAGAGTTATCACTGTGGTGTTACATAGGACTGCAGGTAACATATACTACATTATAGGGTAACAAACGGAAGGAGGTCCTTTACCACGGGTGAAAAATCTATTATTCAACAAACACTTCTGCATTTTTCTTAGGTGTCAAATTTTGGTAATTAGGTTTTAAAATACACTAATATTTTTTTATAATATTTCATACAAATACTTATCATCATTCCTTTTGCTAGCAAACCCATGTAACAGGTTTTCTATACTAGTTGTTTTATATCATAGCAGAAAGGTAAGTTTCCCAAGTTTCCAGGCTCATCTTGAGTATGAAAAACATAATTGAAAACAACAAAATATGATGGTGGAAATATAATTTGGTCTCTCATGACTTTTAATGAACACTGAAGTAATAAGAGCACATCAGAACTCACTGGAATATATACATCAACCCCTTCCCCCTGCTTGCATTCTGGGCCCTAATGGCCAAGCCATTTTCTACATTTTTCCATTGTCACATTCGAAGAGCTTTAACTTTTTTATTTTTGCGTCGACATAGCTGTATAAGGTCTTGTTTTTTGCGGGACGACTTGTAATTTTTATTGGTACCATTTGAGAGTAGATGCGACTTTTTGATCACTTTTTATCACATTTTTTTAAAGTCAGGATTAACAGAAAACAGCAATTCTTCCATTGTTTTTTATTTTATTTTTTACGGTGTTCACAGTGCGGGTTAATAATGTAATCAATTTATAGTCGGGGTTGTTACGGATGCGGCAATACAAAATATGTGCAACTTTTTTGCTTTATTGTGGTTTTTTTTAATAGTAAAGCAGTTTGTAAGGGGAAAAAGTGAGTTTTTCATATTTTTTTTTTCACATTTTTTATACTTTTGTATTGCAGTGTATTACTGCCTGTCCGTTTAAAATGGACAGGCATCTGCTAGGTCATGCCTCCGGCATGACCTAGCAGGCATTCACGACAGGCAGACCTGGGGGCCTTTATTAGGCCCCCAGCTGCCATCGGAGACACAGACACTCGGCGATCTTATCGCTTGGTGTCAGTGGGATGAGAGGGAGCTATTCAGCACCGCATCTGAGGGGTTAAACGGGTGAGATCAATACATATATCGATCTCACCAGGCAGAGCAGGGAAGCCCCCAGCCCTCAGCTGCCTCTGGCAGCTGAGAGCATGGAGATTTGACAGCTCCCTGCTCTGTTTACTTTATTCTAATGCAGCGCCAAGGAATAGCAGCGCTGTAGAATAAAGCCCATTAATGACCACCGTGAAAAGGCTAATCGGCAGTCATTAAGGGGTTAAGTCATTTTAGCCTGTGTATTTTGAAATCATATAACTTATTATAGGACCTTCAAAAAAAGCATGTTCTTGAGGATCTGAACCACAATGAAATGTCTTAAATCGGATACTCCTTCAGAATTTTAAAATGAAAGGAACAAAAACTTAGAAAAGAATGATAAATGTAAACAAAGGCACACTGTTTATTAGTCTTCAAGATTTTTCTCTAAACACAAGATTCCAATGTGTTCTGTATACTATAGGTCCTTGATACCACATGCAATACCAACTACAGCTGAATGTCACTAGGCTGTACAGCAGAATGGCTCAAATGACAACACTTTCACTAATATCACTAAGTTCTCTGCAGCTATTTGCGTAAATTGTACTACGTTGACTTTCTGCTCTGATCACCTACTAAATGTGCTCTGCACATAATACAGAGAGCTCTATGTGACATGCCTGACGAAGAAACCTAGATGTTCTAAATGTTGCTCTCTCAATCCTTACAGTTAACCAATAAAAGGAATCAGCTTAATAATAAGGGTATGTTCACACGCTGAGTCAAAAACATCTGAAAATAAGGAGCTGTTTTCAAGGGAAAACAGCTCCTGATTTTCAGGCGTTTTTGAATCTGAAAATGAAGCTTCTTAATTTGGAGCTTCTTTTGAAGCGTTTTTTTTAGGTGTTTTTCATAGTCTTCAATAGAAAATCAGCTCCAAAAAACGCCTCAAGAAGTGACATGCTTCTACTTTTTACGGAGCGTCTATTTACGTTCCGTTTTTTAAAACAGCGGCGTAAGAAGACGCCTTGTATGAACTAAATTCTGATTTTCCCAATGATTTCAATGGGCAGATGTATGTAGGCGTTCAGCTTCCGTTTTGTCAGGCGTTTTTCAAGGCATAAACGCCCCGAAATACGCCCCAAAAAACACTGCGTGTGAACATACCTTAAGCCTTCAATTGCTCCTTTTCATCTAATTTCCCTCTGCTTTTGGGTCCAAGTGCAAGGAAACAGCTAAAAGGGAGCTCCATAGAGCCCCTTTCAGAAACACTGAAAAATATGTGTGTACACTGTGGAGAACATCCAAGGTTATGGAATAAAATAATATTCTACTTTACGAATAACGTGTAACTTAGCCCATATGGGAAATACCAACAAACTAATGTAAAAACAGAGCTAAACAAATATATGTGAACTGAGAATTGGATGGGTCGAATATAAATATTCTAAGTTTCTAAAAAACAGGGTACTATCATTAATTTTACAGATTCATTCGAGTTATCCCTGAATGCACAAAAATTATGAATTAAAAAAATAATATAATTTAAGGTATACTTGCTTATGTAAAGTCACATACTTTAGCAGCTACATAGTGGTTCTAAAGATATGTGCTATAAAGATTGCATCTAGTTGGTGTACGACATGTACAGTGAAGGAAATAAGTATTTGATCCCTTGCTGATTTTGTAAGTTTGCCCACTGTCAAAGACATGAACAGTCTAGAATTTTTAGGCTAGGTTAATTTTACCAGTGAGAGATAGATTATATTTAAAAAAAAAAACAGAAAATCACATAGTCAAAATTATATATATTTATTTGCATTGTGCACAGAGAAATAAGTATTTGATCCCTTTGGCAAACAAGACTTAATACTTGGTGGCAAAACCCTTTTTGGCAAGCACAGCAGTCAGACTTTTTTGTAGTTGATGATGAGGTTTGCACACATGTTAGATGGAATTTTGGCCCACTCCTCTTTGCAGATCATCTGTAAATCATTAAGATTTCGAGGCTGTCCATTGGCAACTCGGATCTTCAGCTCCCTTCATAAGTTTTCGATGGGGTTAAGGTCTGGAGAATGGCTAGGCCACTCCATGACCTTAATGTGCTTCTTTTTGAGCCACCCCTTTGTTGCCTTGGCTGTATGTTTCGGGTCATTTTCGTGCTGGAAGACCCAGCCACGAACCATTTTTAATGTCCTGGTGGAGGGAAGGAGGTTGTCACTCACGATTTGACGGTACATGGCTCCATCCATTCTCCCATTGATGCAGTGAAGTAGTCCTGTGCCCTTAGCAGAGAAACACCCCCAAAACATAATGTTTCCACCTCCATGCTTGACAGTGGGGACGGTGTTCTTTGGGTCATAGGCAGCATTTCTCTTCCTCCAAACACGGCGAGTTGAGTTAATGCCAAAGAGCTCATCTGACCACAGCTCCTTCTCCCAATCACTCTCAGAATCATCCATATGTTCATTTGCAAACTTCAGACGGGCCTGTACATGTGACTTCTTGAGCAGGGGGACCTTGCGGGCACTGCAGGATTTGAATCCATTACGGCGTAATGTGTTACCAATGGTTTTCTTGGTGACTGTGGTCCCAGCTGCCTTGAGATCATTAACAAGTTCTCCCCGTGTAGTTTTCGGCTGAGCTCTCACCTTCCTCAGAATCAAGGATACCCCACGAGGTGAGATTTTGCATGGAGCCCCAGATCGATGTCGATTGACAGTCATTTTGTATGTCTTCCATTTTCTTACTATTGCACCAACAGTTGTCTCCTTGTCACCCAGCATCTTACTTATGGTTTTGTAGCCCATTCCAGCCTTGTGCAGGTCTATGATCTTGTACCTGACATCCTTAGAAAGCTCTTTAGTCTTGCCCATGTTGTAGAGGTTAGAGTCAGACTGATTAATTGAGTCTGTGGACAGGAGTCTTTTATACAGGTGACCATGTAAGACAGCTGTCTTTAATGCAGGCACCAAGTTGATTTGGAGCGTGTAACTGGTCTGGAGGAGGCTGAACTCTTAATGGTTGGTAGGGGATCAAATACTTATTTCTCTGTGCACAATGCAAATAAATATATATAATTTTGACTATGCGATTTTCTTTTTTTTTTTAAATATAATCTCTCTCTCACTGGTAAAATTAACCTAGCCTAAAAATTCTAGACTGTTCATGTCTTTGCCAGTGGTCAAACTTACAAAATCAGCAAGGGATCAAATACTTATTTCCTTCACTGTATGTCCACTATGTGAGCTATTTACTTTTAACTAAAATCATTACATTATCCTAATATGTTTGTAATTTACCACAGTATCTAAAATCTTCATTCCACTGATTCTTAAATAGTTTCCACCCTTAAAGGGGTTGTCCATGACCGGACAACTGATGACCTATCCCCAGGATAGGTCATCAGTATATGATCAGTGCGGGTCCGACACCCAGACCCTGCACTGATCTGCCACTCCGGCTTTCTCCGTGTGCCGGGTGTTTTGAACGGTATGCAGTAGTTGGAGTCAGAAGCAGATGGCTCCGACCACTGCATAGCGGCCGTTCTGCAGAACTGCAGCTCTGCTCCTGTTCAGGTGAATAGCAGCAGAGCTGCAGTTCTGTTGAACGGCCGCTATGCAGTTGTTGGAGCCATCTGCATCCGACTCCAACTACTGCATACCGTTCAAAACATCCAGAGCTGGGAGGCATCTAGAGTGGCAGATTGGTGCGGGGTTCGGGTGTCGGACCCGCACCATCATATATTGATGACCTATCCTGGGCATAGGTCATCGGTTGTCCGGTCATGGGCAACACCTTTAAGACATTATCTTTAGGCCAAGGTCACACACAGTTTTGATGCCGTTTTTGGCTCGTTATTTTGAGCCAAAGCCAGAAGTGGATCCAAAGGGAAGAAAAGGTATAAAGAAAAAACTGATGCATCTCCTTTCTTTTGTATCCACGCCTATGTTTGGCTAAAAAAGCTGTGCCAAAAACGACACCAAAAACGGCATCAAAACTGTGTGTGTGATCTTGGCCTCACAAACACTTAAAATCCAATGGTTTATTTTTCAGACTCCATAGATAGCATAGCAAAGACATAGCAAATGAGAGTGGATAGGCATTTGTCTGCATCTTATGCACACATGCTAACACAAAGGGCGTCATTCCATTTTTCTATAATGTTCCAATATGCATCTGCTTTCTTTTTGACTAGCAGTTTACAGTTGGCCCCTGTTGCCTTGGGGCAAACAGAAGAAAGAGCCCCATAGTATTGTAAGAATAGCTGCATAACTAGAGAAATACTATATTATGGAAACGGATCTCTGTGTAAAAAAATATTTTTACACATGCAATTAATTTATACGTGTGCCTAGTTTAACTGTTTTACAGTAAATGTGTGGCATCAAGGGACCTCTTGACAACTTCCTAATATTGGGATGTCTCTGGAAAGTCTAGAGCGGCTCTTGTGAGCGAACACTTTACTTTGTAATGTATTAGCATGAGGCTTGTGTCTTAAGGGAGCTCAATTATTGCTGCATGTGGATGAAAGGCTGACGTAAACCATCAGGTCTCCTTAGGATATGTTTTATAAGTCTGTAGCGGTAAAGGAAATATCACTGCACTTCTGCATCACTGCGCTTTTCCCTATGCAGATATTGACATATCCACTTAGGAAATACCCTGGAGGAACCAGATCATTTACGTCAGCTACATAAGCTGTAGTTGAGAATGCACAACCTTTCTTTAAAGTGCTTTGCACTGCATGATAAAAGGAACATTATATATTGGGAAATAAAACATTTGTTTTACGTCACATTTATTGACTGATATGACGGTAAAGGTAATCAAAGTGTCCCAATATGATATATGTAAGGGATGCGTGGCCATATTTGCACATAGCTCATCGTAAATGGGTATATCTGTATTTAAATGTTTTAGGGGGTAATCACCTCATTTCTTTTGCAGGAAACAAACTGGCTCATGATTTGAAACGGCCAGAGAAAGATTTCCAGAGCTGTACAGATCATATAAGGAAACCTTCGCTGCTGAATTTATGACATATAAGGGACGGTTTCCTTTTTCTAAAGTTATTAATTATCGGTCAAACAGTTGCATTTTTTTTTTATTCCACTTGGAAAGCACTTAAATGGCAAACAAGCCTTTAGTTTTTGACTTTGTTGTATTTTTATGTCTAGCACAGAACATTGTGCTCTTTCCCTGGTGATCTATAGTTTCTTCTGTCTTTATGGAATGTTACAGTCAGTCAACAACTTTGTTATTGCCGAGCTCAGTGAGAAAAACTGTTTCATAGTTCTATATTTTGTCAGAATTTACTTGTGAATGGCCATCCTGCTGCAAAATAACTATTACGTTAAGCTATGGAAGCGTCAATACAATCATCATATAAACTGATAAAAAATAATACTAACCCAACAATGGAAAAGATTAAACACGTCTGATAATCTTTGGATGGTATTTACATATGAAAAATAGCAATTGATTGTATTACACTAAATAGAATGTAACACTGCAGTGAAAAATGTCGAGCACTCTTAATCCAGTATAAGATAAAACCTTCCAATATCATATGAACATGACTAGGGAAAATGACAGCTTTTTTCCCCCTTAGGGCAAAGCCCCACGTGGCGGAATTGCTCTTGAATTCCGCTGCGGACACTCCGCAGCGTTAATCCGCTGCGGACCCGTTTCTCCATTGCCTTCCACTTCTTTTTAGTAGGCTTCGTTTAGACGAGGCTGAAAATTCCGCTGCGGAGCATAGGCTGCGGTGCGGAATTTGGTGTCCGCAGCATACAATGGATGTTGCGGACTGGTTGCGGACTCATTGCGGAAGTTCTCCATTGACTTCAATGGAGATTCTAAATTCCGCAATGAAGTCCGCAGATGTCATGCACATGTTATGTGTGCTGCGGATGCGTATTGCTTTTTTAACATCACATTTCTTCATTCTGGCTGGACCTATGTATTTCTAGGTCTACAGCCAGACTGAGGAAGTCAATGGGGCTCCCGTAATTACGGGTGACTACGTGTGTGCACCCGTAATTACGGGAGCGTTGCTAGGCGACGTCAGTAAATAGTCACTGTCCAGGGTGCTGAAAGAGTTAAGCGATCGGCAGTAACTGTTTCAGCACCCTGGACAGTGACTACCGATCCCAATATACAGCAACCTGTAAAAAAAATAGAAGTTCATTCTTACCGAGAACTCCCTGCTTCTTTCTTCAGTCCGGCTTCCCAGGATGACGTTTCAGTCTAAGTGATGGCTGCAGGCAATCACAGGCTGCAGCGGTCACATGGACTGCCGCGTCATCCAGGGAGGTCGGGCTGGATGCCGAAAGAGGGACGCGTCACCAAGACAACGGCCGGTAAGTATGAAATTATTTTACTTTCACTAGGGAAAGTGCTGTCCCTTCTCTCTATCCTGCACTGATAGAGAGAAGGGAAGTACTTTCACCGCAATACGCAGCAGCTAGTCCGCATCAATTTACTGCACATTTTGGGCAGATCCGCCACAGAATCTGCAACGCAGATTCTGTGCGGCATTGATGCGGACCGTTGCGGAGGAAATCCGCCATGTCTGGGCATGCCCTTATTAAAACTCTTCTGTTGAGTTCTTTGGCTCTGGCCCAGCAGTCATTTATGGTACAGAAGTCATTTACTGTATGTCTTGTACATTTTTCTCCAGCACAACACTGTCACACAACTAATGAGTTATGTATTGCATCCATTGTAGAATAGTCAAATATCACACACAGGGATTGTAGGATCTCATATCTTTTTCCAAATAAGTATACCACGTGTTTTTTTCACAAGCGCTCCCCCTTAGGCTAGGTTCACCCCATGTTTGGCGATAACATTCATATTCTCCAGGTTTAAGCAACTGTATGCCTATAGAGTTGTATATTTCTGTAATTGACTTCCATTTAAATTAAATGTATACCACACAGTATATGTACATTCTATCGCACACACTTCTATTGAAAATCATAGTCGACTGCACTATTCAATACAGCTAAGACATCTTTATCCCAATGTATACTGACCAAACAAATGCCAAAAGACCACAATATAATATATGACGCACGTGCACCACAGACGTGTTGTAAACCTAGCCTTACCTGTCATACTTGCTGGAGCATTAATTTCACATTTCTATATGTAATGGGCAATGTTTTATGCCCGGTACCTTAATGAATGATTTTTTTATAAATGTCCGACACTTTATAGTAATTACCGTATTTTTCGGACTATAAGACGCAGTTTTTAGCAAGAATAAGGCCTCATGCACACGAACGTGCTTTTGCGGCCGCAATTCCCCCGAAAATCCACGGGAGAATTGCGGCCCCATTCATTTCTATGGGGCCATGCACACGACCGTAGTTTTTACGGTCTGTGCATGGCCCGAGAACCCGCACCGCAGAAAGAACGGACATGTCTTATTACGACCGTGTTCTGCGGGTCGGGCTCATTGAAAATAATGGCCGCAGACATGTTCATGGCCCGCGATTTGCGAGCGGCTCGCGGCTGACAGTCCGCTGCCGGCCGACCCAAAAATCACGGCCGTGCACATGGCTGCGGTCGTGTGCATGAGGCCTAAATCTTGCTAAAAAGTCCCTGTGTCTTATAGTCCGCAGTCAAGGGACCCGGCATCACCGGTACCCATCACCACGTCATTACTTAACCCCTTCCCGACCCATAACGTGCCAGCACAGCACAGCTGGACGGGGGTTATGTATGAAGCGGGCTCACGCACGGAGCCCGCTCCATACACTGCAGGTGTCAGCTTCTGACACGCTGATGTAATGGCCAGAAACAGTAATTTCGCTGTTCCTAGCAGTTTAAAGGGGTTGTGGCATAAAACACATGTATCCCCTATCCACAGGATGCGGGGTACAAGTGTTATTGATAAGTAGAACGGGGACCGAAAGTTACCAAGAGAGCTGCATGAGGAGCTGTGACTTCTGCATTCTGTGTCCGGCAGCTTCATAGAGATCAATGGGATACTTCTGCGCATGCGCGAGCGGCTCTCCATTGATCTCTATGGAGCTGCGGAACAGATATGCCGGACACAGAACCCGGAAGTTCAGGCTTCTCACGTAGCGCGTTCTCCTTATTGCTGGGGGTCCCAGCGGTCGGACCCCCAGCGTTCTCACATGTAGCCCCTATCCTGTGGATATGGGATAAATGTGTTTTATGGCAAAGCCCTTTAACTAGTTAAATGCCGTGGTCAATAGCGACCGCAGCATTTATAGGGGTTTTTCTATGAAGGACATTTATGACATATCCACAGGATATGTCATAAATGTCAGATAGATGCAGGTCCCACCTCTGGGACCCGCACCTATCTCTAGAACTGGGCCCCCTAAACCCTGTTCTAGCTTTCTGTGCTCTCCCGGCCACTTGGTTACATGTGGAGTTACTGAAACAACGTAACTTGCGGAGCTAAACTGTTTCCCTAACTCCCATAGAACTGAACAGTAGTTACTGAAACAGCGTAGCTCGCATACTACATTGCTTCCGTAACTGCCATTCACTACTATGGGAGTTAGGGAAACAGCGTAGTTATGCTGTTTCAGTAACTCCACATGTAACCAAGTGGCCACTGGTTCAAGTCCCCTAGGGGAACTAATAAAATGTGTAAAAAAAAATATTAAAAGTTCAAAAAAAAACTTTTCCCATTTTTCCCCAAGCACAATGTAAAAAATAAAATAATTTGGTATCGCTGTGTCCGTAAAAGTCTGATCTATTACAATATACCATTATTTAACTTGCATGGTGAGTTTAAAAATGTAAAACATCAAAATAGTTTTTTGGTCACCTTTAGTGCATAAAACATGGTGGCAATAAAACTACAGCTCGTCCCGCAAAAAATAAGCCCTCACACCGCTCAATCGATGAAAAAAATATAAAACATTTTTGGCTCCCAGAATGTGGTGAAACAGAAGAAATTATTTTTTAACAAATAATTTTTTCCCTATTTTCTGTTGTCTAAAACCTGGGTGCGTCTTATGGTCAGGTGCGTCTTATAGTCCGAAAAATATGGTATGTCAAATTCACATATGTCTGTGCAACGTTTCAGTTGAAAATACTGCACATAAGATAAAATATGTGCCAGGAAAAAGACAATTTATATAAAAAAATATATTTTTTAGTAACATCCAATTTATTAATAATAAGTTTACATTATGCATCTATTCTAAATCGTATTCTAAGTGTTTTAAGGGCCCCAAGCTACATGAACAGTACCTGTGGATATCTTATTCCCTGGCAGAGATCTGCAAGTTTGATTTCTATGATGAGGCAAAGAGTATGTATTGAGGAGAGCGCTGTGTACAAAGGCTAGCAGAACCACGGCCACTAGGGATACACAAACACTGCTAATTACACATGCATCAGCGTGCTCAATGTCATGAATTAATGAGTCATGAATTGGAGCCCAGGGAGTCACTAAGCTTTCTAATTTGGAGCATCCATCTCTACCAGCTTCATTGTCAATAATGAAAGAAATCAGACAACTCAAACAACACATCTATGGAAAAATAGCACACAACAGTAATAAAACTTTAAAAAGCCCCTTTTAAATGACACTAATTAAATATAGCCGTTTCATATTAGCTATAGACAAAGGGTCATCTAATGAGACCACTTCTTCTGGAACTGAACATACAAATTATTCACAGCGGGCCCTCACATTGGCAGCACGATGTTGTCCTATTTGCTGAAATTTACTTTGCTATGGGTTTTGCATGAATTTATCTAGAATTAAGCCAAATAAAGATTTCACTTGAAATGATATCAGCATAGAGAATGACAGAAATAGTAGCGTAGAGCAGATTACAAGGAGGTGGAAGGCCATTAGAAATCTGTATTAATATATACCAATATCTATTAATGCTAGTCACATGGTTATGTGCTTATATACTGTATACCATACATTCTCTGCTTATATATAAGACGTTTTGGCCTCAGAGGTTCCGCTTTTTTTCAAATGAAAGGGGAATATCTGATATCAGCAGATAAATGTTATGATTTTGTTTAATGATAAGATATAAAATGTTCCTATACATGTTGAAATGCCACCTTGGAACCACTTTAAAAAGGACCTGTCAGCTCTCCTGTCTGTTTTATTAAATACATGTATTTCCCAAAACATAACAAATCTAGAGTATCTTTTCTTAGGACTCTGCATTATGCCGTTCCTCTGTTGTTCCTCCTAGAAGCCTATGAATAAATTGACGACTGGGTGTTACCATTTAGGGTGTGTCCCTACACAGTCTTAAACTTTCCAATCAGCATCAGACTGTGTAGGGACTTGACCTTTGACTAGGGGAATGGTAACACCCAAGTATCAGATTATTAATGCATTTCTACAGTTATGAGATGCTCCTGCATTGTTATTTAATGTAAATGTTTACTAAAATAGACATGTCAGGAGACCTGACAAGGAAATCCCGTCAAAATGATCTTCTGATTTTAAAGATACATATGCCTCTATTCACACAGCCATAAAGTTAAATGATACAATTCTGGAATCCTAGAGTCATCACCGGGGAGTGCTTAAGGGGCCTACTGTATACAGATCTATTATTACATTTAATGACTGTTCTTGATGCAGTCAAATTCTGTAATAAATGTAATAACACATCTTTATAAAGTGCTTTATTTTTTTTATTTTAATACAGGCTTGGAAAGTCCCTGCTTTTCTTCATACAACAATAAAGTTGACTGATAAACGTCTGGCTTCATGAATCCACCACTAGGTGAAGATTTAGAGATTGCTGCATATACATTTATTATTGAGTCCAATGGGGCTGTATATATCTGTATGCAGTAAGCTCCCCATAGTGGTGGCTGCAGAAAGCCAGAATTTGTATCATATGACATTACAGCAGGGAAAGTAGAGGTATTCCAGTATTAGAGAAAGAAAGCTCCAACCTTTATGAAAATATATTATGAAATTAATGGATTAGACTAAGAAAAAAAATCATGTTGTAGGCACAGCTTAACTTTATAATTGTGTTAAGGGAAGCAGGGGATACAGAGCACTGTGACAAAAAACAGCCCATGAACTTATTGCACTCCCTGGTCTATGTAAGGGTATGTGCACACGAGGGCATTACGTCCGTAATTGACGGACGTATTTCGGCCGCAAGTACCGGACCGAACACAGTGCAGGGAGCCGGGCTCCTAGCATCATAGTTATATACGATGCTAGGAGTCTCTGCCTCGCTGCAGGACAACTGTCCCGTACTGTAATCATGTTTTCAGTACGGGACAGTAGTTCCACTGAGAGGCAGGGACTCCTAGCGTCGTACATAAGTATGATGCTAGGAGCCCGGCTCCCTGCACTGTGTTCGGTCCGGTACTTGCGGTCGAAATACGTCCGTCAATTACAGACGTAATGCCCTCGTGTGCACATACCCTTATAGTGTTTTAGCAACATTTATCAAACAGTCTAGTCCAGTTTTTCATTTTGCATAAAAATGTGCAGGTTTTTCTTTTTTACGTCGTTTACACCACTTTCAAAGGCGGCCCAACAAATTTGTGTACACGTTTTCTAAAGTAACATTTTCCTAATAATAATAAAAAAAAATAATATGCAATGACCACAAAAAAAAAAATGCAACTAATTCTAGCATCTCAGTGGTGTTGATCATTTAAATTGATCTTTGTAGGCTGTAGCTATAGATGCTAGTAAGGTAAGAAAATACTTTTAAAAACATACACGTTCTCCTTTTGGACCTCTGTCACCCGGCCGTCCTGGAGCTCCCTGAAAAATATAAAGAGTCATTCATTTAAAAGATTTTGGAGAAAAAAATTTGAAAATTGCAACAGAAATGTTATTGTTTGTTCACTGAAGTTATTACAAGCAATAAAATTAAATGTGACTCACCAGTGAACCTGGTAATCCATCATTTCCGTTTCTTCCCTAGAAATGATATATGGAATTTTAGTCTTTGAATTGCATTGCATAGCCGCACATGAGTTTTAGATCATCAGTTCTCCTTCCTCATCAAGCTATGAAAAAGCGCACACTGTGTACCCAGTAAGGACGATTATAGGAACTATTTATCAAAGTCTAGAAGTTGCAAAACTGATAGAAATCTTGTTTCACAAACAAAATAAAATGTATCAATTTTTTTTGGAAATGTTACTTTATTTAGTAAATACAGAAAAAGCTTAAAAATAATAGAAAATAGATTTTGTTTTTAGACCTCGGAGAACTGCATTAAGTGAACTAAAGTAAATTAAGGGGCCTACTGTATACACTATAATTAATATAAGAACTTGCTTTAAGAAAATATTCGCTGAAATATTTTCAAGCAATAAAAACTTTCTTTTATCATGATTAAATGTCAAAATGTATTAAATGTTTATATAGACAGAGAGTTGACTAATTAGGGGAAATAAGGGCACATGTAGGGGCGAGGTAATCCTGGTGTGGGTTGAAAACCAAGACAATTTTAATGAAATGGTTTTTGGATCTTTTTTGCATAACTTTTTCTATAGATAACTACATCTGCAATACTGCATGTAAAATGTTTTTATGACATTGCATCTTTTTTACATTTTAAGTCAATGGAGAATTGACACTAAAGTAACACTCATAGAGCATGGCATGGTTTGAAATAGCAGCAGTGTTTCCTAAAATTGCATACAATTTTAACTGAAAAAAATTAAATACTTTGAGAGTTTTACCTAAAAATGTAGGATAGAATCAGATTGGAAGTTAGAAGTATATATTGATTTTAGCATTGAAATGGTCCCCTCTGTGTATGCATAAGGTATTTGTTAAATTACAACTTGCTGAGGTACAACAGTCTGCCTATTTGTGCAAGCATATGTAATACATTTTGCTTGGAAGGCCATTTTTTTCAAATGGTAAATTGTCCCTTTTCAATTTATAAAATATTTTGAGCTAATTTACTACTCTTTACTTTACTTAAAATATAAACCAGATTTCAATTACCAAGAATATACTGAAACAAATATTATGTACTATTTTATTTGCCGGTTTATTAAGCTGTAAGCCTCTATTCACATCATGTTTGTGGGCTACGTCTGAAGTATACTACGGTTAGAAACCAAACCTATCTTGTGATATACTTATAGATACTCAAGAGCCAAGCATATGATAAAAGAGTATCCTTTTGGTATACCTTTGTCAGCTTACAGGTGTTTTTCACACATGTAAGTACCCATATGTGTCTGAGTGGTCACCAGATGATGGCACCATAGCTTAGAAGTAGTCGTTTTGAAAGAACTATGGTGTGGGAGGAATTGCCATGTAAAGGATTACAGTTCCCATGATTCCTTTCCTCTCTCACAGACTTTGCCTATATTTACAGCTGCATGTATGCCCCTCTATTACAAGGTTTAAAGGCTCTATTACACCAGCCAATTTTAACTGGTGCAGCGAGCACCGATCAACGAGACAGCTCGTTGATCGGCGCTCGTTTGCTCCTGGAGCTATATATGGGCAGCTATGTATAGGGACAGAAGGGGCTATGTATGGGGACGAATGGTCGCTACTGTTTACACCGGGAGTTGTGCTGCCGACAACAATAATATTTACGTTTTTTAAAAAGATACGATCGGCAGATGAACGAGCATTTGCTCGTTCATCTGCTGATCGCTGCCCTGTTTACACTGGGTAATTATTGGCAACGAGCGTTCTATGAACTCTTGTCTGCCTGATAATTGCTCAGTTAAAACCCCCTTTAGGTACAGTAGTGCTGTAGTTACTCAATATCTACTACGGAGACACTCCTCTGCTGCCCAGCATGTGAAACACGATCCCTCCAGAGACAGAGAGGAAGGGGGGAGAGCAGGGAGAAGTAGTGATACAGGGAGGAGGGAGAGGGGAAATAACAAAGTGTTCAGCGTATGGAACGTCACACAAGCAGAAAATAAACATCAGGAGTATGGTCATGTCACTGCATGTAATACTGGCTTACAGAGGCATTTCAGCCACACACAGTACATTAGAAAGTGACTAGCCTTACTGCAGTTGAACCATTCGCACACAAATTTTTAAGCCTGGAAAATGCTTTTAACATCTGGATAAGGTTTCTTGGCAATGTTAAAAAGTGTAGTCTACTACTCTATTCAATATTTCAGTATTGCAAAAAAAAAATCTTTAAATAAACTGCATGCCCCAAAGTGGTCTGAATAAAGCCTAAAACCTTTATTGTTTAAAACCTTGCCATTGTATATAAGCATATCGGATTGTTTTGTCTGCAAAATACTAGTATTCGTGTTCTAGTATCTGTTCTTTGAAATCTGCTTTCCGACTCCAACCAGTACAATGACCAAGTGACAGTCTCCAGGTCTATTTTACAGTATGAAGCAATCACATATACTTCTATTAGGCAGAGACTTCATGGAGAATATTTTGTGTCAGCTATTTAGACTCTGATACAAAACCCCAACAACTTGTATCAACATAGCATTGTAGCATAGTCAGTGTTGAAGTACTTTTATTTAACAACTTCTAAACATTTGACATGCATGTACGTCATAGTCAGGAGGGGGGAATAAGG
Source organism: Rhinoderma darwinii (assembly GCF_050947455.1). Lineage (NCBI taxonomy): Eukaryota > Metazoa > Chordata > Amphibia > Anura > Rhinodermatidae > Rhinoderma > Rhinoderma darwinii. The sequence continues at coordinate 191,716,374 of NC_134690.1, read as the reverse complement.
AGCAGGTTCAGGAGCTAAGCCCCACTCCCACATACGTAGCTTGTATCGGCTGTATATCACAGCTGACACTCTCTTCTAATAGCTGGGATTGGACATTACCCCGTTCCACGCTATTTATTGACTTAGATGCCACGGTTAATACTGACTGCTGTATTTAAGCTGTTAGACAGATGGGGCCCCCCTCTATTATCCTGTCATCTCTCGAGCATGATACAATTGCCTGGTACCGATGGGTTGTCATGGCAGCCGGAGGCTTAATTAAGGCCCCAGATCTGACATCTTAGTCCTCCGGGGCTTAATAGGAGAATGCTAACAGCACAATACAAAGCAATACATAACTATTGCAATGTATTGTACAAGCAATCTAACTATTGCATGTTCAAGTCCCCTAGTGGGACGAAAAAAATTGAAAAAATATATTTGGTAAAGAATATATATTAAAAATAAAATCATTAAAAGTACAAAAAAAAACTGAAAAATAACAATTGAATTTTGCCGCCTCTGTAACAATCTGAACTATTAATGAATTTTTATTTTTTTTTAAAACATTATTTATCAGTAAATGCTGTAAGAAAATGAAAACACAAAACACATTTTATTTTAAACTAATTGTTTATATTTTGTAAAAGTAGCAAAACATAAAAAAAAATATAAATTTCATATTGTCATAATCAAACTGAAATGCAGAATACAGTTATCATGCTGTTTTTAGTACAGCATAAAAATCCTGCAAACGTCAATGGAAAAATAAGAAAAAGTTTTGGTTCTTGGAAGACAGGGATGAAAAAAATTAAAATGAAAAAAGGAAAACTGCCTGTGGCAGAAAGGAGATAAGCCTTTTGTCCTTTTATAGAAGGGAATACAAAATGTGGAAGTCACATTGCAGCCCAGTGGTGAGAAAGAGGTCTCCTTGAATCAGGTCATAACTATAAGGCTGGGTTCACACGACCTATTTTCAGGCGTAAACGAGGCGTATTATGCCTCGTTTTACGTCTGAAAATAGGGCTACAATACGTCGGCAAACATCTGCCCATTCATTTGAATGGGTTTGCCGACGTACTGTGCAGACGACCTGTTATTTACGCGTCGTCGTTTGACAGCTGTCAAACGACGACGCGTAAAAATACAGCCTCGTCAAAAGAAGTGCAGGACACTTCTTTGGACGTTGTTGGAGCCGTTTTCTCATAGACTCCAATGAAAACAGCTCCAAAAACGGACGTAAAAAACACCGCGAAAACGGCGCGAAAAACGCGAGTTGCTCAAAAAACGTCTGAAAATCAGGGGCTGTTTTCCCTTGAAAACAGCTCTGTATTTTCAGACGTTTTTGGTTTCAACTGTGTTTTTATTGAAAATTTTTCAAAAATATACATATAACTTAGAACAGCATGAAGGGCCATGCAATTCACATAGTAAGACAGTAACTTTCAATAGACATACAAAACATCTGGGAAAAAACACAGGGGTTTAAGGGGGTGAGGGGGGGGGGGATAGTCGGAGCTCCACCTACCACCTAATCTTGAGTTCGCTGTATCCAATACTTGTCCCACGAGTCCCACACCACTTTGAACCTGTCCAGTTCATTGTCAATAGAGGCCGTCATATGCTCCATTGTACGTATTTCCCTAATTCTAGTTACTAAGTCGATGTGGGAGGGAGGGGTTGTCTGTCTCCATTTCCATGCTATCAACGTCTTAGCGGCTGTGAGAAAGTGTCGGAAGAGTCGAGCTGGTGATTTCCCCAAAGACCTAGGGGGAACATTTAGGAGGTAATGAAGAGGATCTAAGGGAATATCCTGCTGCAACACCGCCAATGCCAAGTTCTTAACTTCCAACCAATACTGTTGTACCAGTGAACAGCTCCAGAAAATATGGAACAGATCACCTCTCTGACCTCTACAACGCCAGCATTCCGACGGAATACCCGGATTGAAGCTATGCAGAAAGGCAGGGGTGTGGTACCAAAACATAAGGATTTTATATTGGTTTTCCTTATATGCAGTGCAGATGGAGGTTTTAGCTGCTTGCGACCAAATAATCTGCCACAATGAGAGCGGGATGGATTTATTCAGTAAGGCCTCCCACTTCAACATGTATCTATGCCCAGGCGGAGGGGAACCCTCCGGGGATAGCAATAATGCATAAATGGCTGAGATAAGCCCCCTAGTGGTGGTAGCATACCGACATAACCTTTCGAAGCTTGTAGGTGCAGTAACCCGCGTGGATCTAAAAGTTTGCTGCATGTAATGTCTAACCTGAATATAGTGAAAGAACGCAGCGGAGGGAATATTATGATGTTTTTGAAAGTATGAAAACGGGTGAAGCTCTTGCGTGTGGGGATCAACCATATCAGCCAGATGAAATACCTCAATTCCCGTCCACAATCGGACTATTCGGGAGGTAGTGCCCCCCGGAATAGTGGGAGTGTAGAGTACCGAAGTCAAGGGCGGGCAACCCGATGCCAAATGGAAGCGGTTTTTACAGGTTTCCCACACCTCCCTTTGAAATCTCATGGGACCCAATAAAGATGCAGTCGGCATTACCAGTGGGTCACCCCATAACAGGGAGTTTGGGTGGACCGGGGCCATCCATAGCTTCTCTATTTCGGTCCATTTATTGTACGCCCTTAAAGACACCCAGCTGGGTATACGACGGAGGTGTGCCGCCCAGTAGTACTTCACCACATCAGGGACCGATAGCCCACCCGCAGATCGACCCGATAATAAAACTGATTTCGGGATTCGATGTCTGCCGGAATGCCATATGAACCTGAGGATAGAAGACTGCATGGCCCGCAATTCCTTCATAGGTACTGCTACCGGCAAAGTCTCAAAGTAGTACAGTAATTTAGGGAGTAAGGTCATTTTGACCGCTGCTATGCGCCCAAAAAATGACATGGGAAGAGGATCCCACCTGGCAATTAGCTGACGTAGCTCTACAAACAGAGGGGGGAAATTAGCCTTGTAAACCGACGTATAGGAGGGAGTGAGTTGAACTCCTAAGTAAGTCAGGGAGGTTTCCTTCCAGTTGTAGGTGTAGTTGTGTTTGAGTAGCTGGAGCTCCTGGTGTGGGACATTAAGAGGGAGCGCTTCCGTTTTAGATGTATTAGTTTTATATCCTGACAGCCTCCCATACCTACGGAGAACTGTAGTAAGGTTAGGGAGGGAGGTATGAGGTTTAGTGATAGTCAAGAGGACGTCATCTGCAAACAGGGAAACCTTAAACTCTTTATCTTGTATCTGGACCCCCGCTATATCCCTGGATTTCCGTATTTGAGCTGCTAAAGGTTCTATGCATAGCACAAATAAAAGTGGGGATAGGGGACACCCCTGACGTGTACCATTCCAGATTTGAAACGGAGGGGAGGTGGAGTGTGGGAGTTTAATTGCCGCTGTCGGTTTGGAGTAGAGACCACGCAGTGCTGTCAAATAAGGGCCCGAAATCCCAAATGAATTTAGAGTTTCGAACATAAATGGCCATCCCAAGCGGTCAAACGCCTTCTCTGCATCTAGACTAAGAAGGATCGCCGATTCCTTTTGCTTTTGGAGGGCATCAATGAGGTCAAGGGCCCTTCGTGTGTTGTCTCCTCCTTGCCTAAGAGGCACAAAGCCCACTTGGTCTTTGTGAATCAAAGAAGGGAGCCAAACATTGAGTCTATTAGCTAGAAGACGGGTGAAAATTTTTAGATCCGAATTCAGAAGGGCTATGGGTCTGTAATTGGAGCACTCTGCGTGGTCTTTACCCGGTTTAGGGATCAGCGTGATATGAGAATGCAGGAATGTTTGAGGGATGGGAGAACCCTGTAGGAATTCATTAAATAAGGAAGCCATCCGTGGAACCAAGATCTCTGCAAAGGTCTTATAATACCCATATGTAAAGCCATCTGGTCCAGGGGCCTTACCACTAGGGAGGTCCTTCAATATATCAAACAATTCCTCCGCAGAGATCGGGGCATTCAGGGATGAAAGCTCCTCATCTTTCAGTTTAGGGAGAGCACAGGAAGAGAGATATGCTTGCAGCGTTTCCCTCCGACGAGCCGGATCAGGTGGTAAGGTATTTGGCAGGTGGTATAAGGATTTATAATAGTCATGAAAAAGTGTGGCTATCGTGTCTGGGTGATGCTGGAGTATGCCCGCCTTATCCCGAACCGCCTGTGGAGTACGAACAGTCGCCTGATCCCGCAATAGTCTGGCCAGGAGCGAGTGCGCCTTATTACCTTTGTCGTAATATTTCCTTTTTGTGTATAGTAATGACTTTTCTACCCCCTTCATAGCTAAGTCCTTGAGTTGTGCTCTAGCCTCTATCAATTTCCGTAGTGTCGGGACCGCCGGTTTAATCCCCATTTCTCTCTCCAACTTAGTAATTGTCCGATGGAGAGCCACCCGCTTGGCCCGAGAGTCTCTTTTCAATCTAGATCCCATTACTATGCATTGCCCTCTCATCACCGCCTTATGCGCCTCCCAAAGAGTGGATACTGAAGGAACCGATCCCTCATTAAGTGCATAAAATTCCCGCATATGTCCGGCCAGGCTGTCCCTAAGAGCAGGGGACTTAATCAAAGTTTCGTTTAAGCGCCAATGACATACTCTCGTATTTGGTTTCCCTATCTGCAGGGACACAGAAACTGGTGCGTGATCTGACCAAGAGATGGGGTCTATATTCGCCCCCTGGAGCGCACGGAGGGCAGGGACATTACCAAAAAAGTAATCTAAGCGTGTATGAGTGCTGTGCGTATGGGAGAAGAAGGTATAGGACCTATCACCTGGGTGATCCACTCGCCACAAATCATAGAGCTGGTGCTCTCTAATTAGTTGCCTAAAACGTGTAGAAAGTCCTGTAAGGGTGGGCGTCGGAGTAGCGTGTGTAAGAGAGACCCTATCCATGGACGTGGAGAACGGGACATTAAAATCTCCTCCCACCAGCCATGCCCCCCTAGGAAGCTTCTGGAGTTTAGAAAGGAGTCTACGTAGGAATGGAATCTGTGCGGTATTAGGAGAGTAAACGTTACATAAAACAATGGGCTGTCCAAACAAAGTCCCCTCTATTATAACATATCTGCCTTTCGGATCTAGATGTGAGGTGTGAACTTGTATGGGGCAGGAAGCTGCTATCAAAATGGCCACTCCCTCCCTTTTGCGACCTGACGAGGCAGAGTACACAGCAGGATACGCCCCTCGGGCAAATTGGAAAGTTCCGGATGAATCTAAGTGTGTTTCCTGCAGAAAAGCAACTTCCGCTCCAAGCGATTTCAACTCCCTGAGAAGCAAGCGTCTCTTCACATTGGAGTTGAGACCCTTGACATTAAGTGTGACAAATTTAACCATGATCAAAGATGTATGAAAGAGTAAAGAAGGATGTGGAAAGTGCGGATGTATACAGCTCACAGTTATGTCGGGGCCAGTCCCATGTTGGTTTCAAAGCAAGCAGTGTTCTACGGCGTCCTTCTACCTTGGAGGTTCTTGGAGGATTCACTGTCGTCTCAAGTGTTATTTCGGATGAAAGTAGGAGGGGAGGGAAAGACACTGGGGTAAAGACGTACCAGGGAGACAATACACATATCTGCAGTGAGAACAAAGAGAAATGCATGAGATCAATGAATTTCAAACACACTCAGAAAATACTACCAGGGAGAATACTATACCCTGGGGCGGGTGATATTAAAGCAAAAGAAAACTGGTAATACAATATTACCCTTTGCAACTCTCTCTAAAAACAGAGGGAGAACTGCAAAACAAATTACCCCTATCAAAAAAGGAGGTCGGGTCTCAATAGTCGAGGAACCTAGTACAAAAGTACGTATAAATACGTACAGGCCGAGAAAAAACAAAAACAAAAAGGGGGTGAAAGAGCCAAGTGTATCCCGGGCAATCGCGCCCTGCCACAATTTACGTTAACGAATTAAAGAGAAGCAACATAAAATCAGAAATATAATCCTAAATGCATTTTTAGCCTAGGATAGTGCAACTGGTGAAGGGAGCAGCTGGTATGAGTGACCAGGCTCCTTCACATATTTTACGGAGGTGCCGTGTATCTGCGCAGCGTCCATCAATTCAAATCAGGTCTTGGTGAACTTCGGTTAGACTGTCGTCTTGGAGAGGTCCTCCGCTTATTTCGGACCGACTGCCAGACTGGAGGTGGAGACGAAGGCGGCAAAGGAGTCTCCCAATTCTGCATCTTGGGCGTTGGTATACCAAGGGAGTCACAGAAATGAGGCAAATCCCCTGCGTACCTCAGGGTTGCAGAAACACCATCTCTTCGGGCTGTAAGGGAGAACGGAAACCCCCATCGATAAATAATATTGTGGTCCCGTAGGGCTGCGAGAAGCGGACGAAGCAGACGTCTTTTCTGTAACGTAATCCAGGAGAGATCCGGGAATAACTGAATCGGCACACCGGCATACTCCAGGTCTTTACGCTGACGGGCTTTAAGCATAATGTCCTCCTTAGTGCGGAAATCCTGGACACAGCAGATGATATCTCTGGGCTGAGATGTAATGGATTTTGGTTTCAGTGCTCTATGCGCTCTGTCAAGCGGTATCCGATTAGACGGGGGTGCACCCAAAAGGTCGTTAAAGATAGTCTCTAACACGATGGGAAGATCTTCAGACCCCGAGGGCTCCGGTATGCCCCTTATCCTTATATTATGACGGCGACCTCTGTTATCCAAATCCTCTAGATGCAGTTGCATATCTCTAATGGACGCCAGCTGGGAGGACACTGAAGACTGTATCACAGAGACATGGCGCCTAGTGGCATCGTGGTCATCTTCTAGAGCCTCCACCCTCGTAGCAATCTGCTGTATATGCTGCGACACCCCCGCCAATTCTGAACGAAAAGCTGCCTTCACTTCTTGTATCATACTCTTAAAGTCCTCTTTAGTGGGCAACTGTGAGAAACATTCCCTCCACATAGGGGGCACATCTGAAGGAAGTGAGGCTGAATCCTCCAGGTCCGAATCTGAGGCATATACAGGGGCCTGGGCATAGGGGGTCAAAGATGGTGTATCCCCCAGATCGTCTCTCCTCCCCGGCTGCTGGATCGTGGGCCGTTGAGGTTTAGGTGCAGGCCAAATCTGTAGGGCCATTTGTGCTGAGGGCTGTGACATTGGTGGTTCAAGCAGGTGTACTGGGGCCTCTGACTGAGCTGATGCTCCTCGTGGCCTAGCCTCCATTACTCCTGGGATAAGGGACCCCCTTCCCTGCTGTTCACAGGACGAGGTGGAGGACAGCTTAGGGGAGCTGGGAGGGTGAACTTTAGCCATCCGGCTATTCAGCTTACCCTGTACGTGGGGCACTGTCTCCTCTCCCTGCTCGGACATCTCCCCTTCCTTCTGACACGAGGCTGTCCAAGATGGCTGCGGCTGAGGGAGCGGCGTGGCTTGCCGCCGAAGAAAGTAGCCGTCGATCGTTGGTGGAGCGGCGGCGACCTGGTGCTGTGCTGCAGGGGTGAGTCTAGACCCTTGGGGTCTTTTTTTCCCCATATGAGGCACCTTTCCCCGCTGTAGGCTGCTGGATCTGCGTGGCAGGGCGCGGAGCTCTCAGCTTATGCGACCGGCGCCATCGACTGCTGGCCACGCCCCTTTCAGACGTTTTTGGTCACTACGTGTGCACATACCCTTATACATTTGTCCTATACTATAAATGCTTTCAATATAGGCGTTGTTAGTTCTATGGATAAGGCGAGGTGAGCAGTTGAATCATGAGAATTCATAAAAAGTCCAAAATTGACCACAATCTCTTTTACCCAACATTAAAATAAATAATGGCTTATTGGGGGTGGGGGGATTTTGGTCAGGCTCATTCCATAAAAACTAAGGGACTCTGTTGAACAAAATACTATAGTGTATGGACATTTTAATTTTTTATTTTATTTTGACTCCTATTTGTCTCTGTTTATCTATGTTATCACACACATAATAGTCTCCCCAGTCTCCTTGACAGTGCTTTCAGCTGTCACATTATCACCAGCCTGAGGGTGCTATTCAATGACCTGTATACATATTGCATAAAGATAGCTTGAGTTTGTCAGTGCACAATAGCTGAGTTTGTCATTTACCACAATTTATTGGGATATCATAATGTGTTATCTGTGTTTTTCCATAGGATTGCAGGTAATAACAGTGGGCAAGAAAAGTAAGTGCCAGTTTGGGAATTTAGAGCATGTTTTGCTTTATACTGCTCTTTTTATACATGTATGTGTTATTTCTTTGGTTTGACACAGCTGTCCTATATTTGTAAAGCTCCAATTAACAAGTAGAAGAAAAGCTGCCTTCTAATCCTTTTTGTTTTAATGCTTTTGACAATTTTCTTCTCACTCAAACAGTGCACTCCCTGGATACTGCGGCAGAGTCGCTTCTTGGATCTTTTACAGTCTTGTTCAGTGTTTTCTCTTGTTGGCCTCAATACTTGCTTCCATGTCCGTGGAGATAATCTGAGGCTCTATATTATCTTCTTTGCCTTCCTTGTACACTGTTTCTAGGAGACCCTATGTGCTCATTTAGATTATTTGTATAGAGGCCAGTTGTAATTGCTTTCACTATATGAAACATCACTCCGCAAGATCAGTAACACGGCTTACGCGTTCTTCTGGCAAGGATGATACATCACTGTTTGAAATCAAAGTGAACTTCCAAACTTTCAGTTTAAATCTAACAATTCCTGAGATTATGATCTCTGTCTGTGAATCAGATGAAGGAACAGTGGGCTCTAGTACTACTTTAATACCATACTATATATGGATTAGTTTTGACTCTTTATTTTTGCTTTCACTTCATATGCCACACTGTGCCCAGAAGTGTTACTTTTTCTCCTACCGACTTCTTGCATAGCTAGTCCCTTCACTAAAACCCTCTAACATGCTATATCTATCGTTTTCTCTGCATGGATTCACATTACTCTTCATTATTTCCACAGTTCAGATCTAATTTTTTCCAAGCTTTTTTTCTATCTTAATGTATGATGTATGATATCCTACATTCCACTTTCTTCTGCTTTCACCTACACCAGGGTTCCGCAACCTATGGCAGGTGTGCCACAGTTGGCACACGGTACAGGTTTGCCTGGCACCTCATAAATGCTGTCCAGCCTAAAACTAGCCCAATTCCGCCCCCTTTGCTTGGTTGACTGTTTTAGCGTGTGCAGACGTCTCTGGTTTGATTAGGGCCAAGGAACGCACAGGTCTTGCGTGAAATTTCACTAAAGAAATTAGTTATGTCCACACAAGGCAAGGGGTCCCTTTTGCCTGGGATTTAGATGCCAGTCTCATGTGCACAGTGCAATTTTATGAACAGTGGGTGCCACCCCTAATACAACATGTCCCCTCAACCTTTATAAGCCACATAAGCCTTGCTAGGAACAATAGGTAAGCTTGTCTCTTACGTTAGATATATGGTAACAGTTTGTGTTATATGACTCTTATGTTGCATGGCACACTGAGTACTTCATCTTTGATTTTGATTTTTAAAATCGGCACGCCGTACCAAAAAGATTGCCCCTGACCTACACCATCATAAATATTGATGTCCTTTCAATAGACTACACTATTTAAAGGGGTTTCTGGGACTTTATTATTGATAGCCTATCTTTAGGATAGGCCATATACTAGTCCTTCTCAATGAATTAGAATATCATCAAAAAGTGAATTTATTTCAGTAATTCAATTAAAAAATTAAAACTCATATTATATAGATTCATTACACACAGAGTGATCTATTTCCAGCATTTTTTGTTTTAATGTTGATGATTATGATAACAGTTAATAAAAACAAAAAATTGAATCTCTCATAAAATTAGAATATTAAAAAAGCCCAATTTCAAAAATTATTTTAAATACCGAATAGTTGGTCTACTGAAAATTATGTACAGTATATGCCCTCAATACTTGGTCCTTTTGCATGATCTACTACATCAATGCTGCGTGGCATGGAGGCGATCAGCCTGTGGCACTGCTGAGGTGTTATGGAAGCCCAGGTTGCTTTGATAGTGGCCTTCAGCTCATCTGCATTGTTGGGTCTGGTATCTCTCATCTTCCTCTTGACAATACCCCATAGATTCTCCATGGAGTTTAGGTCAGGCGAGTTTGCTGGACAATCAAGCGCAGTGATACTGTGGTTATTAAACCAGGTATTGGTACATTTGGCAGTGTGGGCAGGTGCCAAGTCCTGCTGAAAAATGAAATCAGCATCTCCATAAAGCCCATCAGCAGAGGGAAGCATGAAGTGCCCTAAAATTTCCTGGCAGACGACTGTGTTGACTCTGGACTTGATTTAACACAGTGGACCAACACCAGCAGATGACATGGCTCCCAAACCTTCACTGACTGTGGAAACGTCACACTGGACCACAAGCAACTTGGATTGATGCCTCTCCGCTCTTCCTCCAGACTCTGGGACCTTGAATTTCAAATGAAATGCAAATTTTTTTTTCATCTGAAAACAGGACTTTGGACCACTGAGCAGCAGACCAGTCCTTTTTCTGCTCAGCCCGTGTAAGACCCTTCTGACATTGTCTCTGTGTCATGAGTGGCTTGACACAAGGAATGCGACAGTTGTAGCCCATGTCCTGGATATGTCTGTGTGTGGTGGGTCTTGAAGCACTGACTCCAGCAGCAGTCCACTCTTTTTGAATGGCCTTTTCTTGACAATCCTTTCAAGGCTGCAGTCATCCCTGTTGCTTGTGCACCTTTTTCTACCACACTTTTTCCTTCCTCTCAACTTTCCATTAACATGCTTGGATACAGCACTCTGTGAACAGCCAGCTTCTTTAGCAATGTCCTTTTGTGGCTTACCCTCCTTGTGGAGGGTGTCAATGACTGTCTTTCAGACAACTGTAAAGTCAGCAGACATCCCCATGATTGTGTAGCCTACTGAACCAGACTGTTGGACCATTTAAAGGTGTCTACAATCTTCAACTTTTACCCAATATTCTAATTTTTTGAGAGACTAAATTTTGGGTTTTCATTAACTGTGAGCCATAATCTTCAATATTAAAAGAAAAAAATGCTGGAGATAGATCACTCTGTGCGTAATGAATCCATATAATATATGAGTTTCACTTTTTGAATTGAATTAATTAAATAAATAAACTTTTTGATGATATTCTAATTCATTGAGAAGGACTAGTATATCAGATTGGTGGGGGTCTGACTCCCGCACCCCCACTATCAGCTAATTACAAGGACTGTGGTGCTCTCTGATCCTCCTCATTGTATTCCAGGACCAGCTCCGTACATTTGGTAGTAGCTGTGTCTGGTATTGCAGTTCAGTCCTAGTCGCTTGAATCAAACTGAACAGCAGTGAGCTGTAGTGACAGGCACAGCCACTACTGCGTGTATAGGGTGTGTGTCTGGTATACAATAAATATCCCAGGGTCTTAAATTAGCTGATCATTGGGGTGCCAGGAGTCGGACCCCAACTGATCTGATATTGTTAGCCTATCCTAAGGATAGGCCATTAGTATCATAATTACACAAAACCCCTTTAAGTATTTTCATGTTAATACTTTAAGCCTGAATACTAATGTACAAAAGTCTGTGCACCCAACCAATGTGCCCCGGGCGCAACTTAGAGGGGGGCACCAGCAGGGCCGGACTGGCAGGTGAAAAGTGGGCCGGGTGCTGACACAATCAATGTTGGATAGTGTTGGGCTCGGGCTCTGCCCCCTGGTGTTCACCACTACACTTTGCTTAGAGATGTTCCTCTGCAATGATGGGAGTGTGCAGTAAAGAAGTCTAGTGATTATTGGCCGAGCCCCGGCTAATCAATGCTAGTCTTGTTTTCTGCACAGGTTCCCAGCTAATCCGTAGAGTCTTGCCTGACTACATGTAGAAATCAAGCCTAACATTGATTGGCTGAGCTTTAGCCAATCAGCGCTAGGCTTACTTTCTGCTCTGCCCACAGAGCACAGCTTCAGTTTTGCTGCCGAGAAGAAGAAGACTCGAGCCCCTGCCAGGTGTGTAACTCACAATTACTGCACAGCACCAGCAGGTTTATCTCTTCAGCAAAGCTGCAACCAGCCTGCTAAAGTGATGGGGGATCACACAGTATAGGGGGATGGGTGGTGCACACTGGTAATGGTCTGCATCTGCAAGTGGAAAGCAAGTAAATACAGGAATATGAGTGAAGTGGTGTGTTTGATTGATTTTTGTAGTGTGATTGGTGTAGTGTTTACAGTGTATATCCATTGTCTGAGTGATATATGCGCTTTGTGTGAGCTATATGTGTGTCTAATGTATTATGGTGTCTGCGTGAGAGGTATGCATCTAGTGTGAGAGTGGTGTGTATTTAGTGTGTGAGTGGTGTCTATTTAGTGTGGGAGTGGTGTGTGTTTAGTGTGTGATTGGTGTGTGTTTAGTGTGAGTGGTGTGTATTTAGTGTTTGAGTGGTAGGTGATTGGTGTGTGAGTGGTGTGTGTTTAGTGTGTGAGTGATGTGTGTTTAGTGTGTGATTGGTGCGTGTTTAGCGTGTGATTGGTGTGTATTTAGTGTGTGAGTGGTGTGTATTTAATCTGTGAGTGGTGTGTATTTAGTGTGTGAGTGGTATGTGATTGGTGTGTGAGTGGTGTGTGTTTCGTGTGTGTTTAGTGTGAGTGGTGTGTGTGGTGTGTATTTAGTGAGAATTGTGTGTGTGTGTTTAGTGTGTAGTTTGTGTCTAATGTGTGTGATGTGTGTATTATGCTTCCAGTGTGTGCTGTACTGATTGTGTCCAGTGTGTGAGTGGTGTGTGTGTGTGTGTGTGTGTGTGTGTGTGTGTGTGTGTGTGTGATATAGTGATGGGGGATCAAACAGTATATGGGTCATGGGTGGTGCCCACTGGTAATGGTCTGCATCTGAAAGCAGAAAGCAAGTAAATACAGGAATTAAGTGAAGTGGTGTGTTTGATTGATTTTTGTAGTGTGATTGGTGTAGTGTTTACAGTGTATATCCTGTGATTAGACGAGAAGTCTCACAGGACATATACGTATCAAGGTGGGAGACAAATCTCAACCACCCATACAGATAATTAGAGATAAAGACTCTAACAATAGATAATAAAAACTAGAGAAAAGAAGAGTCCATACATATCAAAGTATGAAAAAATGTAACATCTTTATTGATAACATTAAATACAAAAAATAACAAAAACAGAGAATCTAAAATAAATCCTTGTCTGGATCACCAATATATACATTGATTACAGTATATATATACATTACGCTTGTAGTATGTAAGATTAATATAGCTCAATGTAACTCCAGCACGGGGTGCATCTATATTAGTAGTTTAAAGTACAAGTGGTACAAAATACAGAGTATACAAAACTCAAGAGTCAAAACCTGTAATTACTTAAAGTGACTAGTGCCTTTGAAAAACGGCATAAAGCCAGAATAGGTCTAAAAGATGCACTTACCCATGTATGGGAGATTAGTGTGACCCAAGGTGTGGAAGAGCGCCCTTCCACACCTTGGGTCACACTAATCTCCCATACATGGGTAAGTGCATCAGTTAGACCTATTCTGGCTTTATGCCGTTTTTCAAAGGCACTAGTCACTTTAAGTAATTACAGGTTTTGACTCTTGAGTTTTGTATACTCTGTATTTTGTACCACTTGTACTTTAAACTACTAATATAGATGCACCCCGTGCTGGAGTTACATTGAGCTATATTAATCTTACATACTACAAGCGTAATGTATATATATACTGTAATCAATGTATATATTGGTGATCCAGACAAGGATTTATTTTAGATTCTCTGTTTTTGTTATTTTGTGTATTTAATGTTATCAATAAAGATGTTAAATTTTTTCATACTTTGATATGTATGGACTCTTCTTTTCTCTAGTTTATATAATATAGTGTATATCCTGTGTATGAGGCTATTATATTTAGGGACATAGTGTGTGGTATAATGAGAACTTTATCTTTGTTTATAGGTGTAGAAATGTTTAAAAAATGAGAAGCTGAAGACATCTGAGCGGCAAACTGCAGAAATGGGCTGTGACCGGGAGAAGTCACCTTAGAGGTCTGGACCGGATGGAGAAAAAAGAATTAGAATCTGAGATGTCACCGGTGAGTCACTTAATGTAAATGTTTATTCTGCCTCTAATTAGCACTGTAGTCACTGTATGATCTGCAGCGAGAGGATGGGTGGTATGATTATGATTTTTTTTTGTGTGAAACAGCATTTCCCAGCATATTCTTACCATTGTTCGGACCATGCTGGGAGCTGGAAACAATTTAGTGCAAACCTATACGGCAGGGGTTGCACTAAATTGAGCTGTATTTGTGCTGGTGCTGTATATATGTACTGAGCTTTGTTCTGGCACTATATATATGTACTGAGCTTTGTTCTGGTGCTGTATTTATGTACAGAGCTCGGTTCTGGAGCTGTATTTATGTACTGAGCTTGGTTCTGGTGCTGTATATATGTACTGAGCTTGGTTCTGGTGCTGTATATATGTAATGAGCTTGGTTCTTGTGTTGTGTATAGAACTATATTGCTTGTAAAATGTACAAATGTTTTTATGCTCGAGTTACATAAAAAAAATTGTGGAAAATAAATGACACGTCATTGATTGTTAGAGAAAACAAACATGGCGAGGGGGAAGGAGATGTCGGGAAAGAGGCCAATCTGAATCTTTGCCCCGGGTGCTGGAGAACCTTGCTACGCCTCTGCAGCCATGCATTTTGTCATAACTAGGGACAGCCTTGGTAAATACATTGATTGGTTTTTGACATTCTTAGACGACAGAGAATTAATTATTTTCTACCCTTATTTTGCTCTATAGGCAGTATAATATGGGTTAAAAAAACTCTTCATATCTTACCCTATAAACAAGATATTAGCAATGTGATGATAATATGTTAGGCATAGTTCACAAAACATTATGCCCCTATATTTCTATGTTTAGCATGTAAGTCGGGAAAGCTCCCAGCATACTGTACACGCTAAACGTGTCCAAAGGGCTTTATAAGCCTGAAGAAGGCCAAAACAGTATCCTTTTGGCCTCCGTCGGGCTGGTATACTGCGATACACCTTTTTTATTTTCAGGTATGGAATAGAATAGTAGAATTTTGTTTCACATGGTAGACCATGGGTTACGTATGCCACTGTACATCACAGGCATACATTTAACGTATGTGTCATGGGCTTTTCAATAGCTTTTTATGATGTATATGATAAATAGATACCATATTAGTCTATGGGAGACCGATGCCTGTTAGTCATAGACTAGAATGGCATCCGTTTAACGTAAAAGTTATGAACTCTTATGGCCCAAGTTCATGACATATCGGTTTAACGTAAACCATTATAGTCTATGGTGCCACTGTTATGGCATCTGTCAAAGCCTAAGTTTAATGTATATATCGGGAACTTTTCCCGGCGTATACATCAAACGAAGGCAAATAATGTGAACTAGGCCTTATTCTGCAGTATTGAATGTATATAATATTCTTAGTTTTCAGTTATGCAACCAGGTAACCAATGCTTTTTACTTTTGTTGCTCCTGCATTATGCCATGCTCTTTACATACAGAGGAATCATCTGTAAAGAGGTTTATAGTACGTCTGGTTTCAAATGTGCTGGTAGTGGTGCAGCAGGCATCAGACTAGCTCCCAATGATCATGCTGTGTTCACACTACTGTTCCGGTCTGCTCCTGTAGGCTTCCTGTTTTGGATTTGTCATAACTGTCATGGATCCGTTAATAATGGAAGCCAATACTGAGAACAGAGCCTTATGCAGTTTAACATGAGAATATAAACTGTACTGCAATATGTAATGTAAAGGGAAGATATGCAGTGAAGGGCATCAAAACCAACTTGTCTACTTCCCCTTGCATTCACTGAGGGCACTTAGAGGGGCAGGCCGGACTAGGGACAGACCTATTACTACTGTGTACTACTCTCTTCTTTTCACTCAGAATAGTACCTTCATTATGCAGAAAGAGGAAAGGTTGTATGTACAGAAAAACGTCTCTCCAACAGATCAAACATGTCAAACTATGTCTATCAGTAGAGCATGTGAGGCAAGTGGGCACCACTGTCCTTGTAAAGCATGTCGTCTCAATCACACAAACCAGTCCTGACTCACCATTCACCGCTGTGACAAACAAACCATAAAAATTCCCCTACCACTATTCCCTCTTCAAATAACTAACGCATACCAATGCATAGTCGTCTCACCCTCCTATACTCTCATCCCATAGAGAAATCATATTCTTCACTGTCAGATAATTCTCCAAATGTTCTTAACCTTTCCTTCATCATCAACCCCCACTCCTATTACTGCTGCAGTGCCGCCGTTGAGATGCCCTGTGATGTCAATTTGCACCAATTATGCTTATGCTACCAGGGTACTAAATTGCATCAGCAAATTCTTATGCACAAGCCAAAATGAACATATAACACATTAACTGTCCTATCATAGCTAGAATAGCGTTCTCATAGGGTACAGTAAATACAACATGAATATTGTGAGCAGTCTGAGAAAACAGTTGAGAATCTTGAGAAAATAAAAACCTGCTTGGTGAATGCTTTTTTTTGGTTCCCAATACAGGCTTGTGTGTGAAGACCTATAATATGGTGCATTATATAATATAATTCTCACATGCACATAGAAAGCCACTAGATGGTAGTGTTGGATATATGAATAGAATGATTCTCAGATTGGAAAGCAATGGATGTCTGCAAAGGCTAGAAGACCGTGGAATCAAAGTTCATTGCAACTTTCTCCTATTAAATCATCAATTGATACGCTTGTGGGCTAAATAAGAAGTGTAAGGTCCCTGAGTTTTATAGATCTCAATAGTTAAGTGGCAGAGACTCCACTGCCCCAGTGCCATGCTGCCTGCAATGATGCAGTGTACATAAACCAACCCTTGAGATGCTGCTTATCCGCTCATATAGAAAGATCATATTCACTACACTACCTTCTTCATATTTACAGCCTTTGATCTTCTAACTATGAATGGCAAGAAAATAATAGAATGCAGAGAGGAGAATATACTGCAGTCCAATCTAAAACCAGATCTAAAACATTGCAATATAACAATGACAAACAGAATTACTTTCTATTATACAGATGTAGCAATCCTTATCTTGACTCTGATACCTTGCTGCAGCGTAATAACTTATCACCTGAGCCAATGAAAACCAAATTTTCCAAGCCACTGTGTATTTAATGCTTTAAAAGTCAAGTTAAAGATCGCCGCATCTGTACATGGTCTGGTGGCTAAAATGGGCAAAACTGGGGTCAACCGGTATATAGTACAGCAGTTCAGTATGGGCTTTTATTATAAAGCTTGAGATGAAATTTGCAACCGATATTCTAGTAGGAATCTTAATAATGGAAAAAAATAGATCACATATGAGCATGCAGCATGACATTGAAAATTTTCTCAGCATTGCCTCGAATAAGCCTGGCTGAAGCTGTCGATGGGCATCACCGTGTAAAGGCTTTATTGAAAATTTCTGATTATATGCACAGAACAACACGTCCTGACTGAGACTAAACAGGAAAGAAGGTGATGTAACATTGTCCCCATCTGACAGAATGTCAGATGAGATCAAAAAGGAGATTAGAGGGAAACAAACTGGGATTGTAGCCAAATGTCTACTGACGGAGCACAGAGGGATCACCTGACTTCTGAGTGGAAGGTGCAGGTCTAGAGGAGACCTGTGTAAATGAATGTCATTTCAGGAGACTAAGTGTAGACATCATTTCAGAAAACAATAAGGAGACAATTTATCATAGTGTTGCGGCTGCATAGCTGGTAACACTGATAAAAAAAAAGAACATCACTTTGCTGGCTGGGCTGTTTTCGTGCAATTTGTGCACCTGCTTCCCAGCTGGGAGAGCGTGTTGCTTTGTGCTGCCTAATTGAAATGTGATATTGATCTGTGCTCGGCGTAATAATGTTTTTCATACTATATCTATACATGGAGCATACAATCTGGCACTCTTGCTTGTTTGTTTCAACAGGAAAACAAATGACCCACATAGACCAGGATGATGGGTAATGAAGCAAATCCAGCGCTGTTTCTATGGAGGGCGAATTTCACAAAGTAAACAAGCACATATAATGGAATATTTAAATAAGACCAGAAAGAGCAGGAAGAATTGGAAGAAAAGCAATCTACAACCAGGCCAGGAATGCATCTGGATTTATTTTGTAGAATGCAATGTAAGTATGTGTAGCATGTATATGTACAATATATGCAACTTTACTTTCAATCCGTCTATATCTGTTCATCTGGGATATATTCAATTCTGAGTCAGAGAGAGAAATTAAATGACCTATTGTCAATCAGATCAGACGTTTTTACAATAGTAGAATATAAAGTGTCGTAGTGAATAATATTCTGACCTACGGATGTTCAACATGGCTACAGGGGGTGAGTGCCCCAAATATAAGGTGCCATGACAGTGTGATACCTGGAGGCAGAAACATACACCTGTGTAAATCACAAACAATGTAATGTTCTCCAAACAGTGACTCGAAAGACACACTTGGCTCTCAGACGCCTTCTTGTTGGCATATTGACACTGGGTCAGTTTCATGGAACAGACACTTATAGAGGGTTTCCCCACTAACAACACTTATCACCTATCCAGAGGAAAAGGTGGTAAACTCTAGATCGCTGGTGGTCCTACCTCGATCACTAGTACACGGGACCACCGTTTCCTTTTCCTCCTAACCAGAACGTCCTCTGTCAGGAGAAGTTATATGAAGCAGTGGTCAAGCATCTGCTCTGCATACAACATACGTTCCATACAAGTAACCATAGGCTCCAAGCCATCTAACATGTGTCCCAGTGCCTTTGGATAGGTGGAGATATTGTAAGTGGCAGGACTTTTTTTTAACACTTTCACCAGAAAAATCAAACTGGATTTTGCACCAGCAGTGTCACCAACTCTTACCACGCTCAGACTTACATTTGGCTTTTACATTTGTGATTATTGTGATTAATTGGTGGTCTATTG
This sequence comes from Rhinoderma darwinii, assembly GCF_050947455.1. Lineage (NCBI taxonomy): Eukaryota > Metazoa > Chordata > Amphibia > Anura > Rhinodermatidae > Rhinoderma > Rhinoderma darwinii. Next base: position 191,697,418 of record NC_134690.1, on the reverse strand, counting down.
GAAAGTAATAGCTGAGCAGAAGATTTTTTACAGAAGTGCTTCGGATCTTGGTCCTATTATATTTTTAGAAGAGACCATAAACCTGCACCAAAAATTCATATAGCAATATGGAAACTAAAACATCAATTATTAGTTTTTTTTTAAAAAAATAGATGATAAATGCCTTGCTATTGTTCAGTAGCATTATTCAACGATAACTATTCATTTTAGCATTTTAACTGGGCCCGTGGCTTAATTTACATTGTTATCTCGGCCATTAAAGCATTATCACAGCAGATTTCTTCGTGTTAGTAGCTGTAGATACTATTTTCAGCACGCAGTAAAGTATTCTTATCTGATTTATAAAACACGTATTTAAATAAATGCGTTATATTATCCTGAAAATAATGATAAAAATAAATACACAAAAACGTAACCAATTTGTTAAGGGCTGCTGTTTTGCAGTTGTGACTAAAATTGGAATGATTTCTTTGAGTTACAAATAGAATTTTGACATCAGCTAAAAGATACATAATGATGCAGTAATATATGACTCAGTCTAAGGTTTCTGTGACAAGAGGCTCTTTTGTAGACGTTGGTGTATGTGGGTGGGCAATACGTCGGTGAAGACAAGCTTTGTGCACACACTTAACGTTCTTGTTTATCCTTAGGTTCTTTAAAAAATAGAGATCTATTTTATAACGTAATTTTAGAAATGAGTCATATAATGCTAGATATCTACAGCTCAGGAATAATGGCTGCCAAAGACAAACCAATAAATTAAGATGTGAGGTTGTTAGACAGGGCTGATACAATATTTTACTTAAAAAAAAAAAAAAAAAGTTATGACAAAACCAAAAACATGCAATGTATAGACACTCACTATTGGTCCTGGAGGTCCTTCGGGTCCTGGAAAACCAATATCTCCTACTGGACCTCTCTCCCCCTAAAAAACATAGATCATTTTATATTACACATGCTGTGATAAACATACTAAACCAAGCGTCAGCAATATAAATAACAACATTCAAACTCTGCTACATTGTTATTAGAAGTAGAAACCAGTGAGACTAACTTAGGCTTCGTTCACATCTGCGTCAGGACTCCATTCATGGGTTTCGTCTGAGCTTTCCGTCAGGGGAACCCATGAACTGAAACCTGACAAACAAACGGAGACCATAGGTTTCCGTTTGCATCACCATTGATTTCAATGGTGATAGATCCGGTGCAAATGGTTTCCGTTTCTCACCGTTGGGGTTCATTTTGACGGAATGAATAGCGCAGTCGACTACGGTATTGTTTCTTACTTAGCTATTTACTTAACTTACTTAATTATTACACAGAAGTACAGAAACACCTACAATCTCTAACAGTCATAGTAATATGGTAGGAATGAACAGGAATAACATTTTAAGGATATTCCGTTAAACTGTTCAGTAGGATTGGTAAGTCACTAACCTTTCCAACAAATAGAAAATTTTTCTACACTAATCGCTGCTGCTCGAAAAGTGCGAAGGAGAAGAACTGACATGAGAGCAGCTGCAAATTAGTGGTACAAATGTACGGCTGTTTACAGCGTAGCGTAAAATGAAATTCAAACAGTCACCCAATGCCAAATGCAGCAGATTCATTAAAAGATCTGCGGCTTTTAATAAATTAGGCACAATATTCGCCATCTACCCTCTCTAATTTCATTGGTGCAAAATATGCCATTATTAGTAAATGTGGCCCTATACATGAACCCAGTCCTATAGGCGGATTTCCCAGTGTTTACCCATGTTTTTCAGAGCATTTTTATTGCAATTTGCTCTTTGCTAAAACACAGCGGAAAGATGTTACTTTAAAGTCTATAGTAAAATATGAAATTGTCTATATACATATCGTTTGGGTTTGTGGCGTTTTAATGTCATTTTTGGGGTCAGTGCTGTTTTAATTCAAATGCATCAAGCTATAGGTATGTACACTTGTACAAAATGCCACTAAAAAAAATAACACTAAAAACGCATTTTAAAAAAGGACTGCTGCCATTGTTTACATGCTTTTAAAACACCGAACAAAAACACTGTGTGAATGAGGCCTCATGCTTTTTTTTTTTGCATGTGGTACCACACATTGGTGTCGCTTCTATAGAAACAATTCCAATAAAAGGCCCTCGCAACAAAAGCACAAATCAAGCATCCATTTTTTGCTGTATTGTGTTTTGTGCAGAAGTGGTGAAACGTCATGAGAAATAAAACATTGAATACAAAAGGATTGGACTTATTTACAAAGGGGGATGTATACATTTATAATACTCTGTAATATGAATAATATAATAAAATCTACACGGCATCTGTGAAGTGGTATGTAATTGATCAGATATTCTGCTGCAGTATTCAGAAATCAGATCATGACTCATTAGTAATTGCAGTCAATTTATTGCATCCCTGTAGCTAAATTAACCAGAAACACAGAGGTATTAAAAGGACAAAGTACCTTACACATCCGTCATAAAACGTAATGATATTCTAAACATACAATTTAATTTGAATATTATGTAAAGAAAAGCCAGACAATGCAGAAACATGAACTTCTAACCCATAATACATACCCAACGTATACAGTATACATGAGCTGTGACGGAAGCAATACAGTGGCATCCGTTAACCTTTAACTATAATGGTATCTGTTTAACGGATGCTGGGATTCTGTCACCTGACATTGCTACCTATGATCCAATCACCTGACACATCTCTAATTTTTCGCTACTGTTGCTGCCCTGACCGCAGTGACAGTGTCCCCCCCCCCCCTCTGTCCTGTCAGAGCAGCGTCGTTTGATGGGATCCCAGTGTCAGGTGACAGAGACCCAGAACCGTCCCTCTGTTCTGGATCAAAATCATTCTCCTTGTCTCTGCCAGGGGAAGCTCCAGTGATAACTGTCCATATACGAACAGTTACGTCACTGAAACTTCCCAATTAACGGAGGCCAGTGACAGATGCCATACTGTAGCATCCGTCACCCATAGACTATTATGGCATGCTTTAAATATATATGTTTTTTACAGGATGCTCTAGATAGAATGGAGTAGTCGATTACGTACGCTATTGTTTCCGTGAAATAAACAGAAACCTTACCGAACGGAAACAAATGGAAATCAATTTCAACGGAAGCATTACCATTGAAATCAATGGTAACGCAAACGGAAGCTATGGTTTCCATTTGGCATTCCGTTCATGGATTCCTCCGACGGAAAGGTCTGACAGAACCCATGAACGGATGCCCGACACTGATGTGAACCCAGCCTTTCCCAATATACCTCTGTTAATGGGAATCACGGTTGCATTGATGTCTTTAGAGAATAATGTATATATTCTGTCCAAAAAGTGGTTGGACCTGATAGATGAGCCTGCAGAGTGCACATGTAAACAAATAATGCCTTCCTCGCAGAAGGGCTTGACAAGATCAGCAACCAGATGCTACACTTTAATACAATGCACAGTATATCCTGCGTAGGAAATCTGAGCTCTACCGGGGTACAATATGGACCCATAGACTACTATGGATGCTGTGTTTCATCTCCATACAGCCACGGAGCTATGATTTGGCCATGTGCATGAGCCCTAATAGTAAGTAAAGCTGGCCATAGATGTCCGATTTTAATCAGCAGTTATATCCACTTTTAGGCCTTGTTCACACAGTGCAGATATGCGGCAGATTTTACATATATTATTTAGGCCAAAACCACGAATGGAGCCTAAACAGAAGAAATATATAAAGGAACACCTTATAGGCCTGCTTTCCTGGATCCAATTTTGGTTGTGACTTAAAAAAATGCATGTAAAATCTGCAGTGAATTTGCCCTGTGTGAACAAGACCTTAAAATATCTGCCAATGATCTAAGGCCAGTAGGAGCTCTAGACAGTCACGTGGCATCACGTGGCAGTCACGTGGCATCAGAAAAGCATTTCTGATGGGATGAAATAGTATTTGATTCTGGTTGTAAAAAAAGAGATGTCAAATGCTAAGCTTCATAATTCTCCTCCAAAGAGACTGCGGTTAACTGAATTTTCATTTGTAGATATTATCACCCTTTCATTCCAGTATGGAGCAAATACTAGATTTTCGGTAAGTTTAGTAGTGAATTTAGTTGACGTCTCTCCACCTATGTAGACAATATCTTTTAGATGACACTGACAGGTCCTGGTGAATCGTATTACTCTTTTGCCTAATGTCATACCCTTAGTGCCTGATCTAATAGTGGGCCGGTCACTTGTCTCAAGGATAGAATTAAAAGTTATACAAGTTTTGTGCTTGCATTTCAGTGGCATATATTGGGTTGATATTTATTGTTAGGTATGCAGCACATACCCTAATATTTCACAAACTTCGTAAAGTGTTTATCTGGTACCCTGCATATTGCTAGACACTCATAATGATCTATTAATTGTTACTGAACACATTGATAGCAAATGAGATTCCAGTGGATAATCTAGAACATCATTTGTAAATCAAAGACTGAGACATAAAAAAGTTAGTTGCTATACTTTGTCTTTGTTGCACACTCATTGCCATCACCAAAATAGAGTAGACAATAGTACTAGGTTGTTTCTCAATTTTAATCCATATAAGATTGATATTTAGCAAAGGTAAATGTATTTTCAAATTAGCTCATTGAACATGAGTGCCAGGGTGTTGGAAAAATCTGTAAAATATTGGGTTAACCTTTTCCATTTTTCTGTTTCTAGGCAAAAAGTTTTAGGTTATGTTCCAATAACTATGCAAAAAGTACTTTTCCACTTTGCTAAAGTAAATGTAACAAGGCAAAATATTAAAGGGGAATTGCACTTTGTTGGGGAAGAGGCAGACTGACCATTTGGCAGTAGGACAGTGCCTTAGGGCTTATGGCCAGAAGAAACCCACAACTACTTAGTCAGTTAAACCATTAAAGTACTCCTTAAAGTTTAAGTGCAGGGCCTGCAAAAATAAAAAAGAAATGCGAGTGATAAGTGTTCCTCAAATTAATTTTACTAACCTAAATCAAATGTGTCATGGCTATAGTGGTTGGTAAGGGGTCCATGACCTTTAGTGTTTAGAGGCCCAGATCACTCCCAGTCTGACCATGGTTGGTGAAATTTTCATATTATTTTTTTTTAACAGGTCAACAGCACCACATATTCCCAGCCAGTTTCTCACGCGGGTACTTTCGCGGCCTTAAGCTGATTAACTTCTGCGATCTGACGAGCGCAGGCACATTCAGCTTAGAATGGCCATTGACATTTCCTATTATTAATATTGGCTTATATACATCATTTAGAGCCTTTACCTAATATTCACAATGACAGTCTTGTACATATTAGATATCAATATGATAGGTCATAGGACCCTTCTATAAAAATGCATTTTTACGTTTCTTTTGTTTTAGGTTTCTTTCATACTGATTTTAGATGACATCTATTCATTTAACCTTGAATACACAATTCAGTCTCAGTGTTCAAGGTTCTTTACACTTATGTTCGGAGCTTGTTTGAGCCTTGGCCATGTCATACAGTTTTGCTGGTTTGATACATGCATTTTATTCTCCTTTATTTTGTATACTCGTTTATGTATTTTACAACTCAAGCCAAGTTGTCACGGAAAGTGTATGCCATTATCCAGCAGCATTTTGGATGGTGTCCATTCGTTGGCATGAATATTTAACAATTCTCTGCTACCAAAGTCAAAGACAAAATAAAGACAGGAGCAATTCAGGCTTTTGTTACGGTCTTGTACATATAATTCATAGTGGAAACAGCTCATTAAGAAAGACGTTGCTACCTGTTGTTCTTGTTTAGAGTTACAGTTACACAGAATGTAACGTCCCTCCTGTATAAATTATTATATAGAGCTATAGAAAGCAAACAATGTTTATATACAACACCATACCTAGAAAGTATAATAATATAACAAACCTCTATTTACACATATAAATTAAAATAATAATTTCATAATCAGAATAATAGTGTACCGCAGGCAAAAGCCTTTAAACCCCATTTACATAGTTTCGGTAGTTAAGCTGCTCGCAAGAGGTGAACAACTATATAATTATACTTTATTTCAATTTACCACATTTTATTATGTAATACCAGGGGGCAATGAAATTTTAACATGTTCCATTTGAAGCTTACAAAATGAATTTTGCAAGGTGAAAATTGAGTCTTTCACTTACTTGACAGGAGAGGGGTTAATTGAGACACAGCACTTAACATAAACTTTGCCTTTCTGGAATTAGTGTAATAAAGAACTATTTATTTGTGCACAGTGTTAATGCTGTAGCGAAGCTCCCTTAACATGCAGCACAAGCAGAAACATATGGTGTGTATCCCCTGAGCCTCTTTAGTAATACTGGAAAAAGCGTGTCGGAATTTTCCTGGGATTCTTAGGACTCAAATCACCTATACTTCGTACCTTAGGGAATCACAGCTACCAAATTGAGATCAGCCGTGACAGTTCTTAGGGATTGGAAATGTCTGTCTTGTCAATTCTCTAGAAAATTCTGTAGCAAAGCACATTTAATATGCATACTTACCGGTTCACCTGGAACTCCTATAGGACCTGGGGCTCCATTCTTTCCCTTTTAAAATGAAGAAATATATTATAATCAAAGTGTATTATCCTACAGAAAACACATTCAATTGTTTCTAATGCAATTGCTTTACTGACCAGAATGACATGACGCAGCGTGTTACAGTGCAATAAAAATGACGAGTAAATCAGACTTACCTTAAAATCGAAGTAACAAAGGCTTTTAAGTAGAATAAACAGTGATAGATTGGAAAAGACAGTTTTGTAGTGTTCACGAACAAGTACTTCTTCCCTGGATACTATGGAACAATGTTTGATTTACATAATTGTTGGTGTGGGTGTAGAAGCCGGGTAATATGCTTCATTTCATGAACAGATTTACAAAATGTCCAAATAGTCATCAAACAACGGCATGAATGTTATCCACCAAGCAATACAAATCTGGTTTGGAGCACTCAGTTTTGTCGAAATCAACGATCGACTGCTGAATTGTTCGTGCTACTCCACAATTCATATATAGACATCGCAGACATCTTTTCAAACATTATATCATTTTTCACTGCTACAAATACTTTGTACAATACTTGTTGGTTTTTTTTATAATTTTTTTTTCAACAGATATTTCATAGATTACAGTAAAGACAAAGGCTAAAGGAATCATAAATTAAAACTGTTGTCGGGTATCTATGGTAATAGGACAACAATATAGCTACAACAAGTAACTGAAAGCATGAGTTGGTAAAAATTACACAAATTTAGTTCTAGCATCTATAAGGTTTGTAATACCTGGTCTTATGAATTTAGCACAATTACTTGATGGTGTTTGAATTAGATGTTTTTTAATGTCTGAAAATGTTTTTCTCTTTAGATAAAATAAACATGTAAATACCCAAATCTAAATGTAAAAAAAATCCAGTCTGATGTTTCCTAACACCCCCCAGTCCAACGTGTGTTTTTTACTGGTCCAGGAGTTTCAAACGTACTCTTCTATAAACCACAATATTGGAGATATGGATCAGGACTACAACTAAATGTGGTCTTTGTTCTAAACCTCGCTCTATCACTACAATTTTTGAGAGCCACAATCACTGACGTGTTCTGCTCTTCCTGCCTTTCTGGGCCTTGACATGAACACCCAAGGAATCAAGCCCCTAGAGGCACTTTATGAGAAATCTTGTCCCCCTCCGGGTGCAACTTGTCAAAGGATATGAGCTGTTTTCAACCATGTTTTACTGCTTCAAAGCATCTAAAAAAATGAGGCAATTTTGTAAATAGCATTTGCTAAAAAACTCTATTATAACTTCTATGCGGAGCCATATGTTTCCATGGTGCAAACTACAAATAAACCTTGTGTTGTCTGATCTCCTTGTATTGTGTTAAAGTTTATTTCTAGTCTGTTATCATGGAGACACATTGGACAGCCTAGAAGGGAGGCTACCAGACCAAATGTGAATGACAGACCCAGATCCTTCCTATAAGGGCCTTCCACTAATATCATGGACACTGACTCTACAATATAAAAAAAACATTGTATGGAGGCTGTATACACAAAACTGCAGGATTTTTTTTTAAATCCAAACCCTTTGCACAGTTGAACCTACACAGACAATCTACCTGATACTCAGATTTTTACTGGATGGACTGACTATCTGTAATGATGGGGGTAGGGAAACAGACAAGTGAGCCCTAATCTACCCGCCACTCAGTCCCTGCCTACTTGCAACGACCCGCCCTAGGCGACGGGGTACAACTGGGCGACGGTCCCTACGCTCAGTAAGTGCACGACAGACAAACAGACAAGGGTACACAAAGCTAAGGGAAATGGGGCCGTTGCCCACGGCAACACAGTGAGCAACAAGAGTGGTGAACGAGCCGAGTCAAACCAGGAGTGTATGAGGTACCAAACGCTGAGCAGGAGAGTAGTGAACAAGCCGAGTCAAACCAGGAGTGTACGAGGTACCAAACGCAGAGCAGGAGAGTAGTCAGTAAGCCAGGGTCAGAATGAAGCAGGGTCAAATAGTTCAGAAGATGCAGCAGGGCCAGGAAACCACACGAGAAGAATCACAAGCAAGGAGGAACAGGAAAGGCAGGTATAAATAGACAGAGGGCGGGAGCTAGCTCCGTCTGGCCAGGCTGTGATAGGCTCTCCCACTCCTAAGCCTGCCATCCTGAGTGGTGGAAGATGGAGTCAGTCTCACAGACATAGAAGCAGGTGCAGACTGATTACCTATGGGTGTATACACAGAAGCTGTGCCTGGCAGATCCTTTACACTATCATACACAACAGCATACGATGGGAAACAAGCCTCAATGCTTACTAATAAATTGTCTAACAAAGTGTGGGGGAAGAGCGTTTCCTTTAAATAATACAATACAGCATCTTAGTCCACATAAATACTTTGTATTATATTATTATGACACATTGTGTCATAATAATTCTTTTGGATTATCCTCATTTGTGTGACTAATTGTGATGGTGCATCAATAAAAGTTTAATAAATCTGAAAAAAACCTAGAAGGGAGGCTACCAGACCAAATGTGAATGACGGACCCAGATCCTTCCTAAAGGGGCCTTAAACTAATATCATGGACACTGACCCTACAATACAAAAATGCATTGTATGAAGGAAAAAAAACCCATATCTGTTTCGGACATGCTTGCTCATTTTTTGTTCAATGTGGACTTTAATTAAAAACATTGGGATTTTTTGAGACTTCACATTCCCTCCAAATTTTTATAGAAAAAGGTGGAGAACTGCTATTTATGATGCAAAGGGTTGAACTAGCCCTGTGTCAAAGAGCCAACACTGACATAAAAGTCTCCAATCTAATGGCATAACAGTTAAGACCACCAAATATTAACTCAATAGTGGTGTTGAAAATATTGGGTCATATATAGCAACACAGACTCAGGTGAATATATAATAATATATACCATGGTCCTGATAAATGATCAACTACAATTCTGTAATCCATTATCTGAAACAATACAAGCACATATAAAGTGTTGTCATTGCTGCAAGATGCCATGTAAAGACTATTGTTTTTAATTTTACTTTTCTTCCTTCAGGTAAAGAAAATGACAAAATCGAATGTAATTTCATCTACAAAAATTTGATAAGTACAGACACTGAAATCGTCATCAAAAGCCAAGACTTGTTTCTTTTTGCTTTGACTTCGTAAACTGCATATTTATCACAAATTTTTTTTGTAAGGGTTGAACAAAAAGACTACATAATGATTAAACGCACAGTACATATGCTTTCAAGTAGCAATTGTTGAAACACCAAATAATCAAAATAGATTGTTAGATGACCCACAATTGACTCTTCAAAGCTTGTCAGCAGCAGAGAACCTAAGAATCTCTTCTAGAAAATCTTCAAAAGAAGCTTTTACTGCAAACTCTTGTCACCCAGTCAACAGGATAAACACCAGTCAAAGCCAAATGAATGGGGGAAAAACAATACATAAAGAAATACATAGAGTATATATATATATATATATATATATATATATATATATATATATATACATATGTTTGTTTATTTATATCACTATTGCTACAGATATTGTTCATATTAATAAAAATAGTGAGAAATTTCCTATGTAGGAAATGCTGCTGTGGCATAATTTCCCCAGCGCTTAGCATGTGTGAAAGTGAGTAAAATGCGTTTATGTGACTCCATTTTGAAAGTATGGTTATGTGACTCCATCTTGTATGGCGTATCCATCTTGTCTTAAAGAATCCATTTTGTGGATTATCTGTTCTATTAAGTTGTCTGAATTATATGTTTTTATATTTTAGCTAATGTTATGATTCCTTGTTATGGAGAATATAGCTAAATATTTACCAGTTCTTTCGAGTCTGCCACCCCATACCGTCTGGTATTTTTGTTATGGGGAATAGACTGGAGATATGGCAGGTGGGGGGTCATTATGACCAATCAGTCCGTGACGTTGCATGTTACGGGAAATTGTAGTCTTACATGTTAAAAGCCTTTCATGCTTGTGATTGGCTCAGCATGAACAACTCCCCATTGTATGTAATTGGCTGGAAACTACAGCCGGCTCCATTCACTTGAAGGTGCTAAGCTGCAATTCCCTGCACAGCGGTGGCTCGGCAGTGAAGAGGCCGCAACACTGGATCAGCATTGCGGCCACTTCATGCACAGATTCGATGGGGGTCCCTGAGGTCTGATCCCACCGATTATGAAGTGATGTCATATCCTAGTGATATATCCAAATAATTTAAAGATGGAAATAGCCCTTTAAGTCTACTGGGTTATTTTAATAACCTATTTTTCAATGCCCTGCCAGCATGGTCTGGTTCTTTATAGCTGATAAAGAAATGCCAGTTTGGGAACCACTCTTTGCAGAGGCACTATGCTTTTAATCATAGAGGGTGAACAGAAGAACCCACCTCTATGAAATCAATATATGCCCGGATCAGACAAATTCTTTAACTCCTTAATGACCAGGCCTAAAATTGAATTAAAGGCCTGCTGCATTTTTTCCTATCTGTCTTTCAGCAGCCATGACTTTTTTATTTTTTTCATTGACGTGGCTATATGACGCCTTTTCTTCTTATGCTGGAGAAATTAAAAAATGTTCTGCCCGGTTTGGGGGTAGAAAAAATGTATTATGTTGTTTTTGCGGCATGAATATAGTAAAAAGCGATTCCTAGCACTGTTTAGTTTATTTTTTATTCTGTTCACGTTTTACGCTAAATAACCCGTTACTAGTACTAGATACCTAATATCTGTCATTTTTTTTGTTTTTATTTAATATATAGGCAATAAAATGTATTGTATTTTATGCTAAATAATGACTTGTTTTGGACTTTCTCATAATTTACTTTTTTTTTCCATTTTTTTTTTATCCAATAAAGGAATAACTTTATTTACAACTTTACTTTGTACTTATAATGTATTAGCATACTCCTGTATGCTAAAACATTATACTGTGTCACTAGGACACAGGCTGCTGTTAGGACAGCACATAGTGTGCCCTAACAGCAGACTTACAGTCCTTTCTAGGTCCCCAGGGCTGACCTGCAGGGGGTTCCCCCAGTCAGAGGGCTTCTGGTGACGCGATCAAAGAGGGGAGTCCCCTTTGATCATGCTGTGGTAACAGGCCACAGCGATCAAAGGGTTAAAACTGCTCTAATTTCAGGAGATGTTAGTTACAGCTCCTGCTTAGAGGATGAGCGCTCACTGGAGCGCTCAGAAGCCTCTTCTGCAGCGACGCGAAAAGATGTTGCTGTAGACTGGGGACCTGCATCGCTTGAAATCAAAAGATAGCGGGCAGTCGCTAAGGGGATATATAATAGAATTAAAAGTCTATTCTATTTTTTTTTTAAATATATAAAACCAAGAAACAACATTTTACACTTAGCAATGTAGTTGGACTAAAGGCAGTTTAAAAAAAAAAAAAAAAAAGACCATGATGATATATGGCAAATGTAACAAGAGGACCTTACAAAGTGGCTCCACTGCTGTCATGGTAGCCTTCCTTAGTGTCTAAAAATGTTACTGTAACTTACGTTTAAACCTTCACAGCTCATATAAAGATGCTTAGCCTTGAATATTTCATCTTCACCATTATTGTATCTCATTATAAGACATCATTGCACATACATTAAAATAATGAAATATTTCATAAAATATAGAATTAACTTAGAAACAGAAAATAATGAAACATTTCTGGAAACACTTGAAGCTTCAAGGATAAGGTGTCAACATTTTTTTTGAACAAGTAATTGTTCAATGAAGATGTTTACATGTAAATGTGTCAAATGATGCTGACAATAAAAATGGTAGCACATAAATGTGACTAGAATGGTTGTTGAATAAGAATGCCGTAGAAAAATGTATACATTTTTCAAATTAAGACCAAGAATAAGAATGGACAATGATGTGAAGAAACTATTGAGACCTATTCAATGTTTAGGAAATCCTCAGAATTGGACAAATTATTAAAAAAAAAATATTAATTTCAGATCAGTAAATGAACACTTACTATGTAAATAACTAGTCACTGAAATATTAAAACAATAAATCCAGAAGTCAATACCAAATATCCCATTAACTGAACAAACACACAGAATGAATTGTATCAGGCAATTATCATATTGAAAATGAATTACAAATGTGTAGTATAGGACATTCAGATACTGACTGATGGCAGCATTCTGGAGGATATTTAATTTTAGAACATTGAAGTAAGACTCTTGAATACTAACCTGGGCTAATAAAACAACTACAATAATTACATATTTTTTGGCCTCTCTTGGGTGTTCAGAAGTAGAAATATTCCAAGCAGTTTTCTTAGAATTCAATTAAATAGATTTAAGGTCATACATTTTACAACGTAAAATAACTCCGCATATATTTTGACAACATATATTTTGCGCAATATAGTTTGGTGAATTTCGACAGAGTAATTGCAATTGATATGGGTTTCAGCATTGTTCACTATTGAATTGTAAAAGCAGCCAAATCTACTCACTGGTATTCCAGCAATTCCTGGTGGACCAATTTGTCCTCGATCTCCCTAGGACACAAATAATATACACAATCCTGTTTAGCAATCCAGAGCATGCTTTATTTATGAAACAAGAGAGACAAATGATATATTTATGGCTCAAAGAACAGCAGTTTGTCTTATACATTTTGTCAATGCTTAGTCAAGAATATAATTCATTAGCTAATCCAGTTGACACTTCTAATCTCTCCAGTCTGAATCCTCTATTATGTCTTTGTTCTACAGATATGTAAACATTATTGAATGAGGATAAGTGAACCCCAGGGGAAGGAATGCAGTTGTGAATCAATTCAACATGCCAAAAGGTACTCTTGCAGTGTATGCGCTCCATTAAAATATAGACTAGTACAGTAGCAAATAGGCTCTGCATAGTGCAAGTTAAATTATAATGTGTTGAATAACCAGGCATCAAGTCTCTACCTTTCAGGAGCCCTCAGGTCATAATATGTAGCTTTGGGGAAGGCTTCAGGGAAACAAATATATGTCCAATTGTATTTCCAATACTTTTTTCAGTTTATAATTATTAATACTGTATATAAATGAGTGTTTTTGTATATAAATATATGTATGTGTATATTTATAGACTGTTCAGCTATAACATTAAAACCACCTGTCTTATACAGATATAAGCTGCCAAAACAGCTCGGACTCCACAAGACTTTTGAAGGTGTCCTGTAGTATCTGGCACCAAGACGTTAGCAGCAGATCCTTCAAGTCATGTAAGAGGTGGGACCTCCATAGAGTGGACTGGTTTTTCCAACATGTCTCACAAATGCTCGATTGCATTGAGATCTTGGGAATTTGGAGTCCAAGTCAACACCATGAACTCTTTATCACATTTATCAAACCGTTATTGAACAGATTTTGCAGTGTTGCTGGGTACTTTATTCTGTTTAAAGAGGCCACTGCCATCAGGGAATACCTTTGCCAGGGGTGTGTTTGGTCTGCAACAATGTTTAGGTAGATGGTACATGTCAAAGTAACTTCCACATGAATGCCAGGAGTCCAGGCTTCCCAGCAGAGCATTGTCCAGAGTATTACACTGCCTCTGTCGGCTTGCCTTCTTTCCATAGTACATTCTGGTGCCAGATCATCCCATGCACACACACCTTGGACGTCCACATGATGTAAAAGAAAATTTGGTTCATTAGACCAGGCCACCTTCTTTCATTGCGCCATGGTCCTGTTTTGATGCTCATGTACCCACTGTAAGCACTTTTGGTAGTGGACAGGGGTCAGCATGGACACTTTGACTAGTGTGTGGCTACATAGCCCCAAACACTTTGAGCTGCGATGCACTGTGTGTCCTGACACCTTTCTATCAAATTCAGCATTTACGTTTTCACTAATTTGTGCTACGTTAACTCTATTGTGGGATTGAACCAGACGGGCTAGCCTTCACTCTACACATGCATAAATGAGCCTAGGGTACCTACGACCCTGCAACTGGTTCACCAGTACTTTTTCCCCTGACTACTTCTGGTAGGTACTAATCACTGGATACCTGGAACACAGCACAATACCTGCTATTTTGGAGATGCTCTAACCCAGTCGTTTTTTCATCACAATTTGGCCCTTGCCAAAGTCACTCAGATCCTTATCCTTGCAAGTTTTTCCAGCATCCAGCACATCAACTTCAAGAGGTGACTGTTAGGGTATGTTCACATGCTTAACCAAAAACGTCTGGAAAAAGGAGCTGTTTTCAAGGGAAAACAGCTCTTGATTTTCAGCCGTTTTTTAAGCAAACTCGCGATTTTTGCTGCATTTTTTACGGCCATTTTTGGAGCTGTTTTTCTATAGAGTCAATGAACAATGGCTCCAAAAACGGCTCAAGAAGTGACATGCACTTCTTTTTTGCGCTAGTTTTTTTACGTAGCTGTTTTTCAAAACGGCTGCGTAAAAAAACGCCCCATCGGAACAGAACGCCGTTTTTCTGCTTCTGATTTTTGTCAGTTTTTCGGGCCGAAAAACAGCCGAAAATAAGCCGTGTGAATATACCCTGAGGCTATGTTCACACACAAAACCAAAAATGTCTGAAAATACGGAGATGTTTTCAAGGGAAAACAGCTCCTGATTTTCAGGTGTTTATTTTAGCAACTCACGTTTTTCACGGTGCTTTTTACGGCCGTTTTTCTATAGAGTCAATGAAAAACGGCTCCAAAAACGTCCCAAGAAGTGCCATGCACTTCTTTTTCGCGGGCGTCTTTTAACGTGCCGATTTTTCAGCCGTTTTTTGGGACGTTTACGGCCTGAAAAACGGCTGAAAACACTACATGTGCACATGTACTAATACCACTGTCTGCTGGAGCTGATGGGTCGGGGTCCGACTCCCGTGACACCCACCAATCAGCTGTTTTGAAGGGGGTGCAGCCACTTGTACGAGCGCTACTTCCCCTTCATTCCGGTCACGTTTTTACAAACTGAATCGCCAAGACGGACATGTCAGCGATTCACAGTGTGAGCAAGTAAGGGAAATTAAGGGGAAGCAGCGCTTGTACGAGCGCTGCACCCCTTTCAAAACAGCTGATTGGCGGGGTTCCCGAGCGTCAGACCCCCACCCATCAGCTATAGATGGCCTATCATGAGGATAGGCCATCAATGTTTAGGGACTGGACAACCCCTTTTACACCTACCATGTGGAAGGCTTAGATACAGGGCCACAGCAGACAGTAATCTTATACTGTATAAGATTACTGTCTGCTGGACCCTGTATCTAAGCCTACCTTAGGCTTAGATACAGGGTCCAACAAACTGTATCACACATGCACTTGGGCCCTGTATCTAAGCCTACCATATGTGTTAGGCTGTGTTAGGCTGTGTTCACATCAGCGTTGTCCTTCCGTTCAGGGGTTCCGTCTGAGGTTTTTGTCGGGTAACCCCTCAACGGAACGGCAAACTAAAATCTCTGCTTCCTTTTCCCTCACCATTGATCTCTATGGTGATGGAAACGTTGCTAAAGGTTTCCGTTTTTCACCGTTGTGACAGGGTTCCGTTGTTCTTGACGCAACCAATAGCACAGTTGACTGTGCTATTGATTCCTGTCTATGCGTCCGCATTTCTCCATGGTACTAATTACCTTTCCTATAGTGCTCCCGTAGCTTTTTCTATTGACCAACGGCAATAGAGTTTTGACAAAGGCCGGATTGTGGCCGAAACGTTAACATATTTTCTCTATTTCATTGCCTGATCCGAAAATTTAATATTTTTTTTGCATATTGACAAGAGGAGTACTTGAGTTTATCTTGTTAATATTGATGGGGTGGGAGCCCTACCTATAGCACCCAGACCATTTGCAGAGTGTCACAGATTTGATCTACGGAGGGGCTCATTAGACAGCTTCATAAATTTTAAAAGCAGTTAGCATTTTTGTACGTTTATTACAAACTACAATATGGCTGCATCAGAGACTATACAAGTGGGCACAGCAACTACCAGCATTTCTCTGAAGCAATAAAGGAATGTGTTTTACTAGAAAAACTGCAAGAAACATGTGAGACAATAATGCTGTAGAAGAAGGAGAATTATTCTCATACCTTCTCCCCTGGGAGACCTTCAAGCCCTGGCAGTCCCATCGGTCCAGGCTCGCCCTAGAAAAAAATAAGACCTTTACAGTGTAACCTGCATTACATTATACCAAACAAACAGAGATAATTTTACATTTACAAGATATCTAATAAATCTGCCACTTTTGTGTCACTGTATATAATTTAGCATTCGTAGTTCACCCTTTGTCGTTATTGTTAGAGATGCCTGAATGACGGTTTTAATTATCCTCCTACATGTTTATTTCACAATAAAGTCTTAAGAAAGGTTATCTGAAGCAAAATATAATTGCTGTAAAAGTCTTATTTTCTGAAACGGCATTTGAAGATCCCAAATTTATGGGCCCAAGCAACAACACCTATGAATAATTTTCACATTGGTTTAATAAAAGGTACAAAACGTATAAAGGATTCACTTTTCTTCTGGACAAATAGGTATAATAAAACACTGTAATAATGCAGCGTTAAAATACTACATTACCCAAAGCGTAGGATAAGAGGGCATCAAAGTTGCTTGAATTATAATGTGAACACATGCACCTCCAGACAGGGAATATAGAAAAGGCTATGAAGCGTGAATTTTTATCTCTAGCTAAGCAAAGCAATCGTTAAGGACTAATTTTTCCTATTTATTTTCTCATGGAAATAGAATAAAGTTAAATCAAGTCTACAAGACTCCTGCTTGTAAGTAAAATGGGAAGAATTTTTAGTCAATATAAACATACAATTAAGATAATTTTAGAACACAATAAAGTAGGTGTGTATTCTGTTTAACTCCTAATTTATTTCAGAAAGCTGAGAAATGTAGAGCAATGGATATAAATAAAATAAAGGCTGTTAGACCTGATTCTAGGTGCACATCTTGTAAAATGGTTGATTATACTGGTCTTGTAAAATATCTGAATAACCAGAGATGCTAGTATATTATATGCATTGCACTTTGAATAGATATTGGCCTCCATATGCCGAAACCAGAATTTTCCCACAGATAAATTCATAAGGACTGTTTACATTTAGTATACATTGATGCAAGTACAGATTTTACATTAAAGAGGCTCTGTCACCAGATTTTGCAACCCCTATCTGCTATTGCAGCAGATAGGCGCTGCAATGTAGATTACAGTAACGTTTTTATTTTTAAAAAACAAGCATTTTTGGCCAAGTTATGACCATTTTCGTATTTATGCAAATGAGGCTTGCAAAAGTACAACTGGGCGTGTTGAAAAGTAAAAGTACAACTGGGCGTGTATTATGTGCGTACATCGGGGCGTTTTTACAACTTTTACTAGCTGGGCTTTCTGACGAGAAGTATCAGCCACTTCTCTTCAGAACGCCCAGCTTCTGGCAGTGCAGATCTGTGACGTCACTCACAGGTCCTGCATCGTGTCGGCACCAGAGGCTACAGTTGATTCTGCAGCAGCATCAGCGTTTGCAGGTAAGTAGCTACATCGACTTACCTGCAAACGCCGATGTTGCTGCAAAATCATCTGGTGCCGATGTGTCCTCGCTCGTCTGACACGATGCAGGACCTGTGAGTGACGTCACAGCGTGATCTCTCGAGAACACGCTGT
Source organism: Rhinoderma darwinii (assembly GCF_050947455.1). Lineage (NCBI taxonomy): Eukaryota > Metazoa > Chordata > Amphibia > Anura > Rhinodermatidae > Rhinoderma > Rhinoderma darwinii. The sequence continues at coordinate 191,679,242 of NC_134690.1, read as the reverse complement.
GTGTCTGCACTGCCAGAAGCTGGGCGTTGTGAAGAGAAGTGGATGATACTTCTATACACAACGCCCAGCTTGTAAAAGTAGTAAACACGCCCCGATGTACGCACATAATACACGCCCACTTGGACTTTTACTTTTCAACACGCCCAGTTGTACTTTTGCAAGCCTCATTTGCATAAATACGAAAATGGTCATAACTTGGCCAAAAATGCTCGTTTTTAAAAAATAAAAACGTTACTGTAATCTACATTGCAGCGCCTATCTGCTGCAATAGCAGATAGGGGTTGCAAAATCTGGTGACAGAGCCTCTTTAAAGGCTATTTTGGAATTAGAAAAAGGGTCTGCTTTTGTTTTCCAGATACTACGTCACTCTTGTCCATGGTTGATGCCAGGTATTGCATCTCATTCCCATTCACTTGAATACAGCAATACTAAAAAAAACAGGCCAAGGTCAAGAGTGGCACAGTTTCTAAAAAAATATTTTTCGAATACTGAACAATCTCTTTAAGCTAAGAGGCCCATGGCTATGGGCAGCCCTGCGGGAAAGGGCACTTGGTAGTGAGGGTTAGGCTGGATTCAGACGAGATCATTACGTCCGTAATTGACGGACGTATTTTGGCCGCAAGTCCCGGACCGAACACAGTGCAGGGAGCCGGGCTCCTAGCATCATAGTTATGTACGACGCTAGGAGTCCCTGCCTCGCTGCCGGACAACTGTCCCGTACTGTAATCATGTTTTCAGTACGGGACAGTTGTCCGGCAGCGAGGTAGGGACTCCTAGCATCGTACATAACTATGATGCTAGGAGCCCGGCTCCGTGCACTGTGTTCGGTCCGGGACTTGCGGCCGAAATACGTCTGTCAATTACGGACGTAATGACCTAGTGTGAATAAAACCTTAGGGTTGGATTATAGCTCATATATTAAGAGTGTAGTGTCTCCTTTAAATGGTGTTGGACTCAGACATGTGTATTATAAGTTTGGGCATCAAGGGAGAGTTGGCTTTGTATCTGTTACATTTAGGGTATATTTACATGTGGCAGATTTGTTGCAGAAATTTCTGCAACTGTCCCGTTCATTTGAATGGGGCTTGCATAAACCTATGCACGTGCTGCAGATACAATACCGTTAAAATGTATGGGACAGATTTTTAGTCGCAGAAACTTCTGCAACGTGTGAACCTACCCTTACACTGGCTAATTAGAATCTTTCCGAAGAGCAAGCTGTACCTACAGAATTTGGTGTAACTAACCAAGGGTAAGTTCATATGTGGCAAATTTGTTGCAGAACTGTAATATGTATTTTAGACACTTTTTGTATCTGCCTCAACATTTTTTATAGTGTCTAGAATAAGAGGTGTGGCTATGAGAACTCGTAATGTACACCAAATGTACCGAAGACAGGCAAAACATTTTTGGCTCAAAATACTGGTGTAAATGTGTGCCAACTATGAGGTCGATTAAGGAAGAGAAAAGCGCTTACATTCTCCATGTCTGAGCAGAATATATTGGGGCAGATTTACTAATACGGACTTAAATTTAGAGTCACATTTATTCCAGTAACTGATGCTGGATGATAAATTTGGTACACCTTTATGCACTTCTGTCCGTAATTTTGTTTCTCTCGAATTTGTACGAAATCCAACAGGAATAATCTTCGTGTGCCTCTCTATGAAATAGTCAGCATACAGAATTACAGTAGGGGGCTCTGCACCTCCATAGAAAACTGAGCCGTACATACAGTGGTGTGAATTAGGCCTAAATCATTATTGACGTTCCATTATACTATCAGACACAGAAACGATATCTGAAAGGTCTTCATAAACAGAGAAGCTCAGGTAGTACATTAGGCTATGAGGAGTGGATGTTGTAGCCAATGGGTTGAGATATGAAGCCAACTCAATAATAATTGACAATGAAAAACAGTGTGATCTCGACTTTTGAGAACCAGTAAATCTTAAAGGGAAGGTGTCATGATTTTTTTTCTTTATTATATTACTTTAAATAAAATATAAACAAAAATTGTATTTATTAGTGTTGTCACTTTCTAATCTTTACTGTGTTCAAACGTTTACTTCTCTATGGGGGCTGCCATTTTTTTTTCATCTCTGTATGTGTCGATTAACGACACATACAGAGATGGAATACGGCACATAAAACACCATAGAGAATGCGAACGGGAGCTGTTCCATTCTCAGAAGCGTATGCCGTCTGTGTGGGAATGGCGCATGCGCCGCTCCCACATAGACCAAAACGAAGCTCGTTCACAGAGCGAAATCCGGCACCATTATCATGAGGTTGCTTTGCCACAGTGACCATGCTGCAATTTTGGGAACTGCTCCCTCTACATGGAAAAGTTATAAATTAGAATCTAATTTATAATATTTTCTGACTTGTGAAAAAATTTAAAAAATGAAAACAATGTGTAATCACTCAAATACTAATTGTTTAACTGAAAAAAATAATAATTTCTAGCGACACATTCCCTTTAAAGGCTATGTACACATTTGAACGGAATTTTTTTCAATGAAATCAATGTGTTATGAAGCAGTTGTTAAGCAATTTTCGAACTGACTTTGATTAAAAATTTCTTTTACTTTTTACAATACAGTTTCTATGTATACATCATACATAAAAGCTGTATCGTTCTCTCTCAGTCGATTCCGTCAGTTCAGCTAAACTGACAGCTCGGTTGAGAGCGGGTCCTGTGTTGTCTCTGACACACAGGATCCAGCTAAAATCAATCATATCAAAGTTGTGAAGTTATATGTGATCGATATTATGTAGATTGTTAGGGATCTGCCAGGTACTACGTCTAGGTATACTCCTGGGATTAATCAATCCACACCTGAGGCCAGACCTGTTCGACTGACACCATCTCCCACCAACCAGGGTGGCAGGCTCAGGAGTGGGAGAGCCTATCGCGGCCTGGTCAGTCGGAGTTAGCTCCGCCCCCTGTCCTTTATTACCTGCCGTGTTCTCCTCCTCAGTGCTTGTAATTCTTCTGGATTCCTGGCCCCACTGCTGCTTGCTCCAGCCTGCTTCTGCCGTGCTTCTGCCTTGCTGCAGTTCCGCTTAACCCGCTTTGCTTTGCCTCTGGCTTGCTTCCTTCTCCGTGCTCACTTTGGTATACTCCACTTCATCCTGGTCCTGACTACTCATTCACCGCTCCGTTTCCTCGCGGCGTTCCGTGGCTACTGCCCCTTCCCTTGCGTGTTCCCTGTTTGTTCTCCCGTGCACTTAGACAGCGTAGGGACCGCCGCCCAGTTGTACCCCGTCGCCTAGGGCGGGTCGTTGCAAGTAGGCAGGGACAGGGCGGTGGGTAGATTAGGGCTCACTTTCCCTTCACCTCCTTCCTGCCATTACATAGATCCTGTATGTCAGAGACACGCAGGACCCGCTCTCAGTCAAGCCGTCAGTTTAGCTAAACTGATGGAATCAGCTGAGAACGATACAGCTTCTATGTTTACAAGATATATAGACGCTGTATCGTAAAAATGTAAAAATCAATTAGAAAAGTGATAAAAAACACAAAAAACATTGATTTAATAGAAAAAAATGTATTCAAAGATGTACAAAGCCTTTAAGTATTACAAATAAAAGATCCCATGTATTTAATTATGGAAAAAAAAAGAGGAAAGTGTGACAACTGCATGTATACTGTATATAATCACGTTAAAACGTTCACTCCTCTTTGTAAACAAAGATTAGCAGCTAATAGTCCACATTAACAAAATCTTGGAGAGAATACGTACTGTCGATTGACAAAGAAATATCCTGACCTTGTGGAGCCATGTTTTGATGAGCAGAGCTTTGTGTGATGCATAGCATCCTTTTACAAGCCCTTTCTTTTAATGTTACCACACAAAACACTACATGTATCTTCTTTTTATGTATATACAAAGAGCACAGCAAAAGAGTCTAGGCTGCAAAAGGCAGACATACTTACACTAAAAATAAACTTACCAGTGGCTATAAGACTGAAATAACAGATCATCAAACTGTAAGTGTTCTTTTAATTATTTTTATGTTTGCTTGCCTGTGTGTTCAATTGCTCAGATTTTTCATTTTAATTTGTAAGAACACCATGTGCCTCCAGGTTGGTATTCTGAAGCAAGCTGTATATGATTTACGCTTCATCAGATGGCTACCATGAAACACATCTAATGCATACAAACAACTGTGGATGCAAGGAGATTTTCCCCTTCTATAAAGATACTTTGTTAGATGTAAAGGTACAAAGATATTTATGGTGTATATATATATATATATATATATATATATATATATATATATATCTTGTAATATCATTACAAGGATTATAGCTGTTGGTATGAAATCAAGGCTTTCCTAGGTGGAATCACAGGTGGATAATTGATTCAATTTCTTTAGGTAACCGCCATTATTCCTAGGAATGTAGACAAAATATTTGTCTAACCTTTATTTTTGTGTGAAAGCTGTTATTATTATTCACCCGCCTCTGATTTACATTGGTATAACAGTTTCTTGATTTCAACAGGAAACAAAAACTAATGCTAAGAAGATTCCTCCTCCCATTGACTTTAATGGGAGGTACGGGCAGAATCAGCTAGCGGGAAAAAGAAGCATCTGACTACCATTGAAATGAAAGGGAGGTGGAATTCTGCGTTGGAATCTGCGGCGGGTTCCTCCGCAAAAATTCTGCCGTGTGAACAGGGCCTATGTCAGATACATGGAAACAAACAAAGATCAAATAACCAAAACATACGTCACACGGGCGTAGTAGGAACAATAGACCCCTAATGGGGCTATTCACACAACCGATTTTTTTGACGGCCCAGGAAACCCGGCCGTCAAAAATGGGACATGCCCTATTTTCGGCTGTTCTCCCGGCCGCCCGGCTCCTATAGAAGTCTATGGGGCCGGGTAATACACGGCCATCACTGGAATGTGTACCGAGTGACGGCCGTGTCTTCCGTCGCTTGCCCTCTCTCCTTCTCCTCCTCACAGTGCGAAGTGCATGTGAGGAGGAGGAGGGTATTTTTTTTTGCTCCCTGTAGGAGCGGAATCCCCAATCCCTGGCCACAGCTACGACAACGCTGTGGCCGGGAATTGGGGATTCCGCTTCAGAAGTGCCTGATGTCACTGTGTCCATATATGGACACAGTGAAGTCAGGGACTTCTTCTGGAGCGGAAACACTAACCACAGGTTCGGGGATTGCGCTTCAGAAGTGCCTGACATCAATGTGTTCATAATGGACACAGTGACGTCAGGCACTTCTGAAGCAGAATTCCCGACACTGTGGCCGGGGATTCTGCTCCAGGAGAACTCCCTGGCTTCACTGTCCATATATGGACACAGTGACGTCGGCGACTTCTGAAGCGGAATCCCCAGTGATGTGGCCGGGGATTCCGCTCCAGGAGAAGTCCTTGACTTCACTGTCTTCATATATGGACATTGAAGTCAGGAACCTCCTGGAACGGTGGCGCTATCTACAGACAGGTAGGGGGGGGGGGTGACATCTATGGGGGGGTGCTGTGTAGAACTACCTGCAGGGAGCTGTGTGACATTACCTATGCGGGGGCTGTGTGGCATTACCTACAGGGGGCTGTGTGGCATTACCTACGGGGGGGGGCTTTGTGGCATTACCTATGGGGGGCTGTGTGGCATTACCTACAGGGGCTGTGTGCCACTACCTAAAGGGGGCTGTGTGCCACTACCTACAGGGGGCTGTGTGCCACTACCTACAGGGGGCTGTGTGCCACTACCTACAGGGGGTTGTGTGCCACTACCTACAGGGGGCTGTGTGGCATTACAGGGGGCTGTGTGGCACTACCTAAAGGGGGCTGTTTGGCACTACCTAAAGGGGGCTGTGTGGCACTACCTACAGGGGGGGGCTGTGTGGCACTACCTACAGGGGGGCTGTGGCAGTATCTACAGAGGGCAGTGTGTGGCATTATGTACAGAGGGAAGTGTGTGTCAAAAATGTACAAAGGAAATTCATCCGATTTTAAAACGGGCAGGGAAAAAAACGGATGCAAAATGGGTCAACATCAGCCGTTAAAAACTGCAACCCAGCCCGGAACGGAATCGGAACGGATGCAAACCGGCTGGGTAAAACGGCCCAAACCAGCTGATTTTATCGGCCGACACTCGGACCCTGTCATGTGAATAAGGCCTTATTGATGTTTTTTCTGATATTAGTTTACTTTATATATATGGACACAGTGAAGTCAGGGACTTCTGAAGCGGAATCCCCGGTGATGTGGCCGGGGATTCCGCTCCAGGAGAAGTCCCTGACTTCACTGTCTTCATATATGGACATTGAAGTCAGGGACCTCCTAGAACGGTGGCGCTATCTACAGACAGGTAGGGGGGGGGTGACATTTATGGGGGGGGGTGCTGTGTAGAACTACCTGCAGGGGACTGTGTGGCACTACCTACGGGGGGGGGGCTGTGTGGCATTACCTACAGGGGGCTGTGTGGCATTACCTAGAGGGGGCTGTGTGGCATTACCTACAGGGGGCTGTGTGACATTACCTACGGGGGGGCTGTGTGCCACTACCTACGGGGGGCTGTGTGCCACTACCTACAGGGGGCTGTGTGCCACTACCTACAGGGGGCTGTGTGCTACTACCTACAGGGGGCTGTGTGTCACTACCTACAGGGGGCTGTGTGGCATTACCTACAGGGGGCTGTGTGGCATTACCTACAGTGGGCTGTGTGGCATTACCTACAGGGAGCTGTGTGGCACTTCCTAAAGGGGGCTGTGTGGCACTACCTACAGGGGGGCTGTGGCAGTATCTACTCGGACCCTGTCGTGTGAATAAGGCCTTATTGATGTTTTTTCTGATATTAGTTTACTTTATATAAATACTGAAATAGAGATGTAGCACAGCTGAATTTGCATTTTAAGCTTTGCTACTGTATCATGTGTGTGTGTGCAGTTTAGCCCTAATTCACACGACAAGTTTTCCCAGCCGTGTTATGGCCGTTCAAAAAGCGTCCGTCACACGGCTGAAGTAGGAGCAATAGATCCCTAATGGGACTATTCACACAACCGATTTTTTTGATGACCCGGGAAACCGGGCCGTCAAAAAATGGGACATGCCCTATTTTCGGCCGTACTCCCGGCCGCCCGGCTCCCATAGAAGTCTATGGGGCCGGGTAAAACACGGCCATCACTTGAATGTGCTCGAAGTGACAGCCGTGTCTTCCGTCGCTCGCTCCCTCTCCTTCTTCTCCTCCTCACAGTGCGAAGTGCACTGTATGTCTTTTGCTCCCTGTAGGAGCTTCTGCAACGCGGTGGCCGGGGATTGGGGATTCCGCTCCAGCAGAAGTCCCTGGCTTCACTGTCCGTATATGGACACAGTGACGTCAGCGACTTCTGAAGCGGAATCCCTGTCGATGTGGCCAGTGTCTCCGCTCCAGGAGAAGTCCCTGACTTCACTGTCTTCATATATGGACATTGAAGTCAGGGACTTCTCCTGGAACGGTGGCGCGAATTACAGACAGGTAGGGGGGTGCCATCTATGGGGGGGGTGCTGTGTAGAACTACCTGCAGGGGGCTGTGTTGCATTACCTATGGGGGGGCTGTGTGGCATTACTTATAGGGGGCTGTGTGGCATTACCTACAGGGGGTTGTGTGGCATTACCTGCAGGGGGCTGTGTGCCACTGCCTACAGGGGGCTGTGTGCCACTACCTACAGGGAGCTGTGTGCCACTACCTACAGGGGGCTGTGTGGCATTACAGGGGGCTGTGTGGCATTACAGGGGGCTGTGTGGCATTACCTACAAGGGGCTGTGTGGCATCACCTACAGGGAGCTGTGTGGCACTACCTACAGAGGGGCTGTGGCAGTATCTACAGAGGGCAGTGTGTGGCATTATCTACAGAGGGAAGTGTGTGGCAAAAATGTACAAATGAAATTCATCCGATTTTAAAATGGACAGGGAAAAAAACGGATGCAAAATGGGTCAAAATCAGGCGTTAAAAACGGCAACACGGCCCAGAACGGATGCAAAGCGGATGCAAACCGGCTGGGAAAAGCGGCCCAAAACAGCCGATTTTATCGGCCGACACTCGGACACTGTTGTGAATTAGGCCTAAGGCTGGGTTTACACCTGCATTGCGACATTCGTCGCTCTGCTCCGTCAGAGTAGCAGAACAAGGAAATAACGGAAGCAACGGTCCTGGCGGCCAACAGAACCTTTTGACTTCAATCGGTTCTGTTGGAATTCCGTAGGGGAGTCCGTGATTTTACCGGACACAATAGTGTAGCATGCTACGCTATGGTCTCTGGTAATACCTGCCGGATCTGCGACGGAGGCCCCTAACAGAGCCTCCAACGTAAATTAATATGAGCTACACACCTTCTAAAAATATGCGATATCCTATATTGCAGCAAGAAAGCAAAATAAGAAAGCAAAAAATGGATCAGTCCTGAAAGGGTTAATTCATTTCTAATGAAAAAAACTTTTGACCACATGTGGGGTATTTCTGTACTCGGGAGAAATTGCTTTACAAAAATTGGTTGTTTTTTTTCTCCTTTATCCCATGTGAAAATGAGAAAATGCAACATTTTAGTGGAAAAAAATTGTGATATTAATATTCACGGCCTAATTCTAATAAATTCTGCAAAAGACCTGTGGGGTCTAAATGCTCACTATACCCCTAGAAAAATTCCTGGAGGGTGTTTCCAAAATGGGGTAACTTGGGGGGTTTCCACTGTTTTAGCCCCTGCAGGGCGTTGCAAACGCGGCATGGCACAGAAAAACAATCCAGCAAAATCCGTGCTCCAAAATCCAAATGGCGCTCCTTCTCTTCTGAGCGCTGCCATGGGTCAAATCAGCAGTTTATTACCGCATATAGGGTATTGCCGTAATCAGGAGAAAATGCTTTACAACTGTTGTTGTTCTTTTTTTTCTTTATTCCTTGTAAAAATATACAATTTCTATGCTTTTTCAGAAAAAAAGTTGATTTTCATTTTCACTGCCTAATTTCACTAAATTCTGCAAAAAACCTGTGTGGTTGAAATGCTAACTATACCCCTAGATAAATTCCTTGAGAGGTGTAGTTTCCAAAATTGGGTCACTTTTGGGGGGTTTCCCCTGTTTTGGTCCCTCCAGGGTGTTGCAAACGCGACATGGCACCGAAAACCAATCCAGCAAAACCTGTGCTCCAAAATCCAAATGGCACTCCTTCCCTCCTGAGCCCTGCTGTGGGTCCAATCAGCAGTTTATTACCACATATGGGATATTTCCGTAATCGGGAGACATTGCTTTACAAATGTTGGGGTGTATTTTCTTTATTATTCCTTGTAAATATTAAAAATTTCTATATTTTTTCAGAAAAAAAGTAGATTAATTCTAATAGATTTAGCGAAAAACCTGTGTGGTCAAAATGCTAACTATACCCCTAGATAAATTCCTTCAGGGGTGTAGTTTGCAAAATGGGGTACATTTTGGGGTGTTTCCACTGTTTTGGCACCACAAGACCTCTTACAACCTGACAAGGTGCCTAAAATATATTCTAAAAAAAGGAGGCCCAAAATCCACTGGCTTCTCCTTTGCTTCTTAGGCCTGAGTTTCAGTCCATTACCACACTAGGGCCACATGTGAGATATTTCTAAAAACTGCAGAATCTGGGCAATAAATATTGAGTTGCACTTCTCTGGTAAAACCTTCTGTGATACAAAAAAAAAATGTATTAGAAATAAATTTCTGCAAAAAAAATGAAATTTGTAAATTTCACCTCTACTTTGCTTTAATTCCTGTGAAACGCCTAAAGGGTTAAAACACTTTGTGAATGCTGATTCGAATACCTTGAGGGGTGCAGTTTTCACAATGGGGTGACTTCTGGGCATTTTCTAATATATAAGGCTCTCAAATCCACTTCAGAACTGAACTGGTCCCTGAAAAAATGGCCTTTTGAAATTTTCTTTCAAATATGAGAAATTGCTGCTAAAGTTCTAAGCCTTGTAACGTCCTAGAAAAATAAAAGGACGTTCAAAAAACGACACAAACATAAAGTAGACATATGGGAAATGTTAACTAGTAACTATTTTGTGTGGTATTACTATCTGTTTTACAAGCAGATACGGTTAAATTTAGAAAAATGCAAATTTTTTGCACATTTTTTCAAAATTTTGGTGATTTTCAGAAATAAATACCAAAATTATCGACCAAATTTTTTCACTAACAAAGTACAACATGACACGAGAAAAAAAATCTCAGAATCGCTTGGATAGGTAAAAGCATTCCAACGTTATTACCACATAAAGTAACACGCCAGATTTGAAAAAATTGGCTGTGTCCTGAAGGCCAAAACAGTCTGGGTCCTAAAGGGGTTAAAATATAACTATGCCACTTTCTATAAAATAAAGGATGTATATATTAGATGTAAGAGAAAGAAGTGCATCTTGTTTTCCATATTTTAACCTCCTTTTTGGAAAACATCTTCCATCTTCTTATACCATCAGTATAAGTTCACACGTAGCGTAAATAATTTCCCGCAATGGAAAATTCACAGCATAATACAGTAGCAGCAAAATGGATGAGATTTGAACAAATCTCATCGACATGCTGCATAAATGCTGAGCGGAAAAGACGCTCAGAAGTTGACCTGTGGTGCGGACTTTTAATCTGCAGCATGTCGAATTTTTTGAGTAAACGCTGCTTGTTTGTTGCAGGTTTTTCACAATTGATTTCAATGGGGAGGTAAAACCCGCAGCAAATAGCAGGTGTTGTTTTTTTTCCCGTTAGATAAGCACTGATTCCTGCGCAAAAAATGCAATTAAAAAAAATAATTATTGTGTACTTACCCAGAATTCTATGTTTCTTCGTCCAGGCTGGCTTCCTGAGATGATGTTTCATCCGACGTGACAGGCTGTAGTGGTTACATGGGATGAAACGTCACCCCAGGGCTGCATAACGTCAGGACGTCGGAGGGACGTGTCGCCATGGTAAGTCCCCATTTTTTCTTCAGTGCAGGATTTCCACATCGGACATTCTGGTAGAAAAACTGCACCACAATTTGGTGAGGTTTTTCAGTCGAAATACTATGTGGCGCGTAAGGCGGATACGCTGTGGGCTTTTTTGCAGCGTATCCACCCTGTGTGAACATACCCTCAGAGTGTTGTGAGCCATCAGTTATTTACTTAATGGAACCGCTGATACGTACAATCACTAAATGAACATGTCAGAGGGAAAAGAGGCTACTTAAACATAATCTATTAATGTGTAAACGGAAAATAACACGTTGTTAGTAATCCTAACATTTATTGCTAATAATATAGCTCCTCAATAGGGCACATTTATATCTTTAATTGCATTACAAATTTACAGTTGCACAATGTGTCATGCTTTTCCCAATAGCCATATGGTTTCCTAATTATGACAAAATCATATTTGGAATATACATACCATTGGGCCTTGTTCACCTTTTGGTCCCTAAAATGAAAAAAAAAAAAAGTTAAATAAAACACACAAATAAGCAAGACAATTTTTCTATATTTATTTATTTTTTTTAATTTTCTACCTGGTCTTAAAGTGGTTTTCCAGTCCCTAAAAATTGATGGCCTATCCTCAGGATAGGCCATCAAAAGCTGACTGTAAGCAGTGCTCGACAATTTCCTGGTAGACGGCTGCTTTGACTCTGGACTTGATGGAAACTTCACACTGGACCGCAAGCACTGGGAAAAAGGACTGGTCTGTTGCTCAGTGGTCCAAAGTCCTGTTTTCAGATGAAAGTAAATTTTGCATTTCATTTGGAAATCTCGGTCCCAGAGTCTTGAGGAAGAGTGGAGAGGCATCAATCCAAGTTGCTTGTGGTCCAGTGTGAAGTTTCCACAGTCAGTGATGGTTTGGGGAGCCATGTCATCTGTTGGTGTTGGTCCACTGTGTTAAATCAAGTCCAGAGTCAACGCAGCCGTCTACCAGGAAATTTTAGAGCACTTCATGCTTCCCTCTGCTGACAAGCTTTATGGAGATGCTGATTTCATTTTCCAGCAGGACTTGGCACCTGCCCACACTGCCAAAAGTACCAATACCTGGTTTAATAACCACAGTATCACTGCGCTTGATTGTCCAGCAAACTCGCCTGACCTAAACCCCATAGAGAATCTATGGGGTATCATCAAGAGGAAGATGAGACACCAGACCCAACAATGCAGACGAGCTGAAGGCCGCTATCAAAGCAACCTGGGCTTCCATAACACCTCAGAGTAGTGCCCCAGGCTGATCGCCTCCATGTCACGCCGCATTGATACAGTAATTCATGCAAGTGGAGCCCCGACCAAGTATTGAGTGCATATACTGTACATACTTTTCAGTAGGACAACATTTCAGTATTAAAAATTATTTTTGAAATTTGGCTTATATAATATTCTAATTTTCTGAGACACTAAATTTTGGGTTTTTATTAACTGCTAGACATAATCATCAACATTAAAAGAAAAAAACGCTGGAAATAGATCACTGTGTAATGAATCTATATAATATATGAGATTCACTTTTAAATTGAATGCCTGAAATAAATTAACTTTTTGATGGTATTCTAATTCATTGAGAATGACTAAAAAATAAATATATATATATACATATATATATGTACATATATATATATATATATATATATATATATATATATATATGTACATATATATACACACCTATATATATATATATATATATATATATATATATACATATATATACACACACACACAAACACACACACACGCACACACACACACATACACACACACGCACACATATACATACAGGGCATTCGGAAAGTCTTCAGACCTTTTCACTTTTTTCACATTTGATTATGTTGAGGCCTTGTGCTAAGATAATGAAAAGAAAATCTATTTTTCCCGATCATTCTGCACTCATAATGACAAAGTGAAAACAGAATTTTAGAAATGTTTGCAAATGTATTAAAAATGAAAAACTCAAATTTCACATGGACATAAGTATTCAGACCCTTTGCTATGACACTTGAAATTTAGCTGAGTGTCTCCCATTTCTCTAGATCATCTTTGAAATGTTTCTACATCTTGATTAGAGTCCACCTGTGGTAAATTCATTTGATTGGACATGATTTGGAAAGACACACCCATGTCTATATAAGTGCTCACAGCTGACAATGCATATCAGAGCAAAAACCAAGCCATGAGGAGGATTGTGTGGATGCACAGATCTGGAGAAGGGTACAAAAAAATTCTGCTGCACTGAAAGTTCCCAAGAGCACAGTGGCCTCCATAATTCTGAAATGGAAGAAGTTTCGAACAACCAGGACTCTTACTAGAGCTGGCTGCCCCACCAAATTGGGGGAGAAGGACCTTGGTAAGAGAGGTGACCAAGAACCAAATGGTCACTCTGGCTGAGCTCCACAGATCCTATGTGCAGATGGGAGAAACTTCCAGAAGGTTAACCATCACTACAGCACTCCACCAATCTGGGCTTTATGGTAGAGTGGCCAGAAAGAAGCCTCTCCTCTGTAAAAGACACATCCCGCCTGGAGTTTGCAAAAAAAGCACCTAAAGGACTCTCAGACTGTGAGAAACAAGATCTTGTGGTCTGTTGAAACAAAGATTGATCTTTTTGGTCTCAATTCTAAACGTTATGTCTGAAGGAAACCAGGCACTGCTCATCACCTGCCCAATACCATCCATACAATGAAGCATGGTGGTGGCATCATTATGCTGTGGGGATGTATTTCAGCATCTGGGACAGAGAGACTGGTCAGGGCTGAGGGAAAGATAAATGGAACAAAGTACAAAGATATTCTTAATGAAAACCTGATTAAGAGTTCTCTGGACCTCAGACTGGGCCAAAGGTTCACCTTTAAACAAGACAATGACCCTAAGCACACAGCCAAGACAACACAGGAGTGGCTTAAGGACAACCCTGTGAATGTCCTTGAGTGGCCCAGCCAGAGCCCTGACTTGAACCCAATCAAACATCTGTAGAGACCGGAAAATGTCTGCCCACCGAAGGTCCCCATTCAATCTGGCAGAGCTTGAGAGGATCTGCCGAAAAGAATGACAGAAAATCCCCAAATCCAGGCATGCAAACCTTGTGGCATCATACCCAAGTGTGACAGCAGAATACCTGCTGCTGAACTAAATATCGCTGGCATCCCGGCCAGAGTGACCAAGCTACAGACCCCTGATGATGAGTATTGAAACGCGTTGGGTCGGTTGTGAATAGGAATTTTTTAGCATTGGGAACACTAGCATTGTTTGTTTACCTCAACACTAGGAGCTTCCGGTGCAGTTATCACGGACTCTAGTGTGAATTAGGGTCAAGACTATTGTTATGCCCACTTTTCAAATGCTGATTCCGTATTGATATTCTTGTTTAACACTGAGCTATAGTAGGTTCACAATTGAATTAGAACTCAGTGTTTACTATTTAATACGTTTTTATACACACGGTGGGGCTTTTTCACAGTGGTGATTGTACCCCTGTTTTTAGAGAGTTATAAATAAATGGTATATTTTACTCATATCACACCAGTGAATCCATCATACCCAAGAAGACTGGAGTTTATCGCTGCCAAAGGTGCTTCAACTGAGTACGGAGTAAAAGGTCTGAATACTTATGTTAATGCAATATTTTAGTTTTTCCTTTTCAATAAATTAGCAAGCATTAAAACATTCCGTTTTCACTTTGTCATTATAGGGTATTAATTGCAGAATGATGTGGAAAAACGAGACATTTTTATTTTAGCACAAGGACTTAACATAATAAAATTTGAAAAAATGTAAAGGGTCTGAAGAATTTACAAATGCATTGTACAGTTTTTAGGCCATATACAATGATGAAGATTCGCAAAACTTATTTGAGAGAAGAAAAAGGAAAACCTAATACATTGCTTTTGTAACATCTGTGACTGAATTTGTAATGTTCCGCCAACCTGTCTTTCAATGCATAAGTGCTCTGCATGATTTATGTAGGACTGTAAGAAGGCTATAGTAGAACTGACAGTCAGTTTGGAAAAAAAAATGGAAATCTTTGAAAATTGCTCATTTAAATGGCTGTAGGAGAAATGTACATTGAACTTAACATTAATTTTACACACAGTTAGAGAAATTATCTTTGGGGTAAAAAATGGCACATCATAAAATAATATAATTAAAAATGTCTGTGGTGGGAATTCTAGTACCCATGAGGTCTTACTGGAAAAAGCTTTTAGCACCTGTGCTGTGAAGGATAAGGGAATGCATTAACAATGACCGGCATGTGACCTGGTGTACGTTCTAGCTAAGTTTAGTTCAGTTGAAGTCTGAGGAATAGTAATATAAAGCTTTTGGCTTAATTTTTAATTGTTTTGAAGAAAAGAATAGTACATAAAACAAGTGAGAACTAATTTTATAGCGTCAAAGAAAAAAGTTTCCAAATGCTTTGGAAGCTGAAAAATATATTTTGCTGTTGCGAACACTTGTTTTTCACTGCTATTATGTGCATTTTTTAGTAACAATACTTAGTAAAGCATGACTAAATAAAAAAAAACTGGAACAATAAATTTAAAGCACATACAGAAAACAGATATTATTTTTTAGAGTTATTGCACTAATTGAAAGATAACAATCATACAATTCAATTAGTTGGAAACATAAACAATCATATTTAGTGGCTATATTATCAGTTCAACTAATTAAGTAGTGGTCAACCACGAGTATTGTGTGGACTCAAATGCAGCCTGCGACTCCATCAGAGCGCCACTTATAACATTCAGCTGGGTCTAGGTGTAGGCACACACGAATGACGCACAGCTGTATTTGTGGCCAGCATTTTCTCCATATATTTTATTTAGCTAAAAAAACATGAAAACAACTGAGATCTGTTCTTGTTTTTGGCAAAATACATAAGGCATATAAAAAGTCCATGAACAAATACATAAACATACATACAACACACATTTTTGAAATATGAAAGATACGACGGTGCCTGATAACAAAGGAAAAAACACAGGATGATATTATTTAGTGACAGCGGCATAACTACTGCCTTAGCAGCCGTAGAGACTGCTATGGGGCCCAGGCCACCAGGCACCACTTTCAATTGTATCTGCATCCTCTTGATGGTGATACAGTTGAATACAATGGTGGAGTAGGGAGCCGTCAGCTCCCTGCTCTACCAATTACTCACTGACCGCTCAAGTCAACACATGCTGGCACGGTGTAATCGCACCTGCCTGCGCGCAAACACAGACTGAAGAGGCGCTTCATTTGTCGTAGGAAAGGGCTAGGTGAATATTACTTTTTTTTATTTTAAG
This sequence comes from Rhinoderma darwinii, assembly GCF_050947455.1. NCBI lineage: Eukaryota > Metazoa > Chordata > Amphibia > Anura > Rhinodermatidae > Rhinoderma > Rhinoderma darwinii. The sequence continues at coordinate 191,662,982 of NC_134690.1, read as the reverse complement.
GGTCACAATTTCTGTTTTGGGGGGACTAAGAGGGCATCACTGCTGTATGAGGGGCACTAAGGGGGCGTCACTAAGCAACATCAATATTATGGGGCACTAAGGGAGCTTCAGTGCTTTGAAGGGGGCACTAACAGGGCATCATTTCTATGTGGGGGCATCCTTTCTGTGTGGCGGTGCTAAGGGGCATTATTACAATGGTAAAAGGTACTGAGGTGCCACCTTCACTGTGAAGGGGGTACTAAGGGGGCATAATCAATGTGTGCGACCACTAATACTGTGTGCTACACAAAGGGGGCACTATGAAAGTGTGGGGGACACAAAGCTGGTCAAGGCGGTCTGTGTTGGATGGGGAGGGAAAGAAAAGTGAAGGACTAGAGAGAAAATAAGTCATCAGTGAATCACAGGATTGAATAAATACCATATTCATTGCACTGTATTCACAGCATGGATATACCCTGCAGAGCGCCAGTGTAGAACTAGTAGGTGACCACTATATGGTCACTATATGGTGATATTTTCGGTTGTATTACTCTTTGGGGTGGATATATGTGGTCATGGTGTGGAAGTATTATTTGGCCCTTGCATAGTGGTATTATTATATTAACCCCTTAATGCTATGTGGCGTAATAGTCGGTCACAGGCATTGTCCTGTTAACGCAAACTGACTGACTATTATGTCATAGTGTTAACAGGGTACTGTGTCTGCCGACACATATTCAGACACAGTTTTAAAGCAGTGATAGCTTAACGCCATCACTGCTTCAAGGCCAGCACTACAGCTAGCCTCCAATCTGGCCGATTAACCCCTTAGATGCAGCGCTCAAAAGCGAGCGCTGCATCTATGGTGTTTACAAGCAGATTGGAACCCTGCAATGAAATCGCGTGGTTCCGATGACTACTCCGAAAAACTGGAGGCCTAAGAATGGCCTCATGTCTGCCAAGTACGGAAGCCTGCTAGGCCCCGCGGGGCCTAAAAGGTGTCCGGCCACAGGAACAAGATGGTGAAGGCTCAGGAGCTGAGCCTGCAACATCAGCCGCTGGTGTCAACTCTATGTTACAGCTGACACCGTGCTGTAACGGCAGGGTACCGAGCTAGCTCCGACCCCTGCTATTAACCCCTTAAATGCAGTGATCCAAAGCGATCGCGGCATCTTAGTGGTTTTTCGCGATCGGCATTGACATAATGTGATCATAAGGATGCCGATAATTGCTATGGCAACCAGAGGCCTAACAATGGCATCCTGGTCTGCCACGTACGATAGCCAATTAGGCCCCGCCCAGAGACGGGACCTAATAGGCATGCTGTCAGTGAATGACTGACAGCTCTAATACATTGCACTACGTGGGTAGTGAAATGCATTAGAGTAAAGATCAGAGGTGCGGGCCCTCAAGTCCCCTAGTGGGACATAAAAAAAAAAAAGAAGTTAAATAAAAGTGTAAAAAGAAACGTTTCAAGTTAATAAAAACAAACACTACTTTTTTTTTCCTATAATAAGTCTTTTATTATAGGAAAAGAATGAAAACATTAAAAAAACATATTTGATATCGCTGTGTCCGTAACGACCCAATTTATAAAACTACAATGTTGCTTTTCCCTTAACAACCAAAATGTCTCACAGGTATGATAATTTGGCTAGGTGTCACCCACAAAGTGGTAGTCACAACACCTCCAAAAAACGTCACTATAAATAGCGAAACTCCAAGAATAACCTTGAAAACTATGAGAAACAGGAGTCTTAAACCATAAGTGTACAGAGAAATAAATATACTTTTATTGTTACATCAAAAAAATTCAAATATAAAAACACAAATACACAACGAGGTATTAAAATTGAAGGGTAAATGGGTAGATCAAATTCTAGACCTTCTACACAGGTATGCCATGAATACTACAGGCAGAGAGTTCTACTGACTGTGGTTTTAATGGAGGAAAAAGACAAAGTGATGTTCCATACAGACAGTGCCGATACCCTGAAACAGCACTTCCTCATTCCACCAATGAAATAGCAAATGCGTATCAAGTTAGCAGCATACAAATAAATGCCACAAGGAGTTATGTCTAACCCCACCTATTGCCTGGTCCCGGGTAGAAGACAAGAGAAAGGTATAACCTGAAAAAACCCGGTGTATAAATAGTCCACCTGGCAAGAACCAGGGAAATGAGTAGATAATAGCTTACCCATGAAGTTTATGGGAATAGAATGATCCACCTAATGTTTGAGGCACCCCGACGCGCGTTTCGCTTGTGTCGCTTCCTCAGGGGGTGTAAAATACTGTGTGTCCAGTCCGTATAAATAGTCCCAGATGATGCCTGCAAGTATGTTCCGGTGCGTCCGTTTCCTAGGTCTCCGGCGCATGTCAGGAAGTGCTCGAGGTCACGAGACCTCCATCCCCCGTCGTCACACTTTTCCCACACGGTGAATACCCCAAAATATATAAATAAAAAACAATGCCATAATCGCTATTTTTTTTTTATCACCAACCCTACCAAAACATGGAATAAAAAATTATAAAGTCCCATGTACCCCAAAATAGTACCAATAAAAACTACAAACCATCTTGCAATAAACAAGCCCTTACACAGCTTTTTTGACTGAAAAATAAAAAAGTTACAACTCTTAAAATATAGCGACACAAAATGTGCAGTGTCCAAACGCGGATAAGATAGGGCACCATTTATCAGTGCGACACTGGCCACATATCTCTGAAATATTATTTATTTACCCCATTATTATACCCTCTTATTATGCCCTGATGTACTCCGCACAGCTTACATACGCCTCCACATTATAAAACTGATGAAATACCAGCAAAACACCAAGCAGAAAAACTGCCAAGCTAAATCTGCTCTCCAAAAGCCAAATAGCGCTCCCTCCCTTCTGAACCTTACAGTGTGCCCAAACAGCAGTTTACATCCACATATATGGCACCGCCATACCCGGCAGAACCGGCTTAGCAGTTTACGAGGTGTGTGTCTTTGGTGACACAAATTGGGCACAATATAGTGTGCACTAAAAGGGCATATCAGCTGAAAATTGCAATTTTCACTTTGTACCATCCGCTGCGCATTAAATACTGATGAAAAACACCTGTGGTGGCAAAATGCTCAGTACAACCCTTAAAATGCCTTAAGGGGTGTAGTTTCCAAAATAAGGGTCACTACTTTGGGATTTGTTTTACTATTTTACCTCAGGGCCCTGCAATTGTGGGCCAATGCTGTGAAAATCACCAAAATATACCTCAAATGCGCATGTTGCTCTCATCTTCTGAGCCCTGTCATATGTCGAGGCAAATGATAAATGCCTTGAGGGATGTAGTTTCCAAAATGGGGTCACTTCTTGGGGCTTCCACTGTACTCTGGTAACTTAGGGTTTTGCAAATGCGATATGGCGCCCAAAGACCAATACAGCTAAATCTGCATGCCAAATAGCGCTCCTTTCTTTGAGCCCTGCCGTGTGTCCAAACTGCAGTTTATGACCATATGTGGCGTATTTCCGTACTCTGGAGAAATTGCTTTACAAATATTGGGGTGCTTTTTCTCCTTTAATCCTTGTGAAAATGAAAAAATTCTATTTTTTAGTGGAAAAAATGTTGATATTAATTTTTACGGCCTAATTACAATAAATTCTGCAAAAGGGGTCTAAAGGGGTCTAAATGCTCACTATACCCCTAGATAGATTCCTTAAGGGGTTTGGTTTCAGAACGGGGTCACTTTTGAGGGGTTTCTACTGTTTTGGCCCTGCAGGCACTTTGCAAATGTGACATGGCACCCGAAAACCATTCCAGCAAAATTTGAGCTCCAAAAGTCAAATAGCGCTCTATCCATTCTAAGCCCTGCCGTGGGTTCAAACAGCAGTTTATAACCACATATGGGGTATTGCTGTGCTCAGAAGAGGTTGCTTAACAAATCTCAGGGGCTTTTTCTCCTTTTTTTATTTGTGAAAATGAAAAAATCTGAGCTAAATTTTCATTTTCACAGCCTAATACCCAGATGCATAACTTTACATTTATCTACATTAAACTTAATTTGCCAAGTGGATGCCCAAACAATTAGTTTGTTTAAATCCACTTGCAATTCATGAGCATCTTCCATAGACTGAACAATACTACATAGCTTGGTGTCATCTGAAAAAACAGAAATAGTGCGATTAATCCCATCCTCTATATCATTAATAAATAAGTTGAATAATAGTGGTCCCAGCACTGAACCCTGGGGTACACCACTTATAACCGGGGACCATTCAGAGTAGGAATCATTTACCACAACTCTCTGGATACGGTCCTTGAGCCAATTCTCAATCCAATTACAAACTATACTTTCTAAATATATAGTCCTTAATTTAGCCATTAGACGTCTGTGAGGGACAGTGTCAAATGCTTTTGCAAAGTCTAAAAACACTATATCCACAGCGGCCCCTCTGTCTAGGCTTCTGCTTACCTCTTTATGAAAATAAATCAGGTTGGTTTGAAAACTTCTGTCCTTAGTAAAACCGTGCTGGCTGTCACTTATAATACTATTTTTTGTCACATACTCCTGTATATAGTCCCTCAATAGCCCCTCAAACATTTTCCCCACAATGGATGTTAACCCCTTAAGGACGCAGCCTAGTTTTGGCCTTAACCCCTTAAGGACGCAGCCTAGTTTTGGCCTTAAGGCTCAGAGCCCATTTTTCAAATCTGACATATTTCACTTTATGTGGTAATAACGTCGCAATGCTTAAACCTACCCAAGCGATTCTGAGATTGTTTTCTCGTGACACATTGGGCTTCATGTTTGTGGTAAAATTTGGTCGATATATTCAGTGTTTATTGGTGAAAAATTGCACAATTTAGAGAAAATTTTGAAAAAATTGCATTTTTCAGAATTGAAATGCATCTGCTTGTAAGACAGACGGTTATACCACCCAAAATAGTTACTAGTTCACATTTCCCATATGTCTACTTTAGATTGGCATCGTTTTTTGAACATTATTTTATTTTTCTTGGACGTTACAAGGCTTAGAACATAAACAGCAATTTCTCATATTTTTAAGAAAATTTCAAAAGCCTTTTTTTAAGGTACCTCTTGAGTTCTGAAGTGGCTTTGTGGGGCCTATGTATTAGAAACCCTGATAAAACACCCCATTTTAAAAACTAGACCCCTCAAAGTATTCAAAACAGCATTTAGAAAGTTTTTTAACCCTTCAGGCATTTCACAGGAATTAAAGCAATGTGGAGGTGAAATTTGCAAATTTCATTTTTCTTGCTGAATTTCAATTTTATTCATTTTTTTCTGTAACACAGAAGGTTTTACCAGAGAAACACTACTAAATATGTATTGTCCAGATTCTGCCGTTTTTAGAAATGTCCCACATGTGGCCCTACTGCGCTCGTGGACTAAAACACAAGCCCTAGAAGCAAAGAAGCACCTAGTGCATTTTAAGTCCTCTTTTTTTTATTAGAATATATTTTAGGCAGCATGCCAAGTTTGAAAAGGTGTTGAGGTGCCAAAACAGTAGGAATCCCCCAATAGTGACCCCATTTTGGAAACTACACCCCTCAAGGAATTCATTTATGGTTGTTGTTACCATTTTGACCGCACAGTTTTTTCACAGCACGTATTTGAAATGGGCTGTGAAATGAAAAAAATGTCATTTTTTCCAATAAAATGTAATTTGTGATCAAAATTTCTTATTTTCACAGGGAACAAAATACCCCATTTTGTTGCCCAATTTGTCCTTAGTGTGGCAATACCCCATTTGTGGTGATAAACTGCCGTTTGGGCCCATGGGAGGGCTCAGAAGGAAAGGAGCGCTATATGTTTGTTGGAGTACAGATTTTGCTGGATTGGTTTTCGGGTGCCATGTCGCATTTGCAGAGCCTCAGAGGTATCAAAGCAATAGAAACCCACCAAAAGTGACCCCATTTTGGAAACTACACCCCTCAAGGAATTCATTTATGGTTGTTGTTAGCATTTTGACCACACAGTTTTTTTACAGCACCTATTTCAATTGGGCTGTGACATTAAAAAAATGAAACGTTTTCCAATAAGATGTCATTTTTTATCAAAATTTCTTATTTTCACAGGGAACAAAATGCTCAATTTTTTTGCCCAATTTCTCCTGAGTGCAGCAATACCCCATTTGTGGCAATAAACTGCCGTTTGGGCCCATGGGAGGCCTCAGAAGGGAAGGAGCGCTGTGTGTTCTTTGGAGTACAGATTTTGCTGGTTTGGTTTTCGGGTGCCATGTCGCATTTGCAGAGCCCCAGAGGTATCAAAGCAACGGAAACCCATCAGAAGTGACCCCATTTTGGAAACTATACCCCATAGTTTTTTCACAGAACTTATTTGAATTGGGCTGGGAATGAAAACAAAATTATTTTTTTCAAATAATATGTAGTTTTGGCTGAAAATTTCATATTTTCACAAGAAACAAAATACCCCATTTTGTTGCGCAATTTGTTCTGAGTGCCGCAATACCCCATTTGTTGTGATAAACTGCCGTTTGGGCCCAGGGGAGGGCTCAGAAGGAAAGGACCACCATTTGGCCTACTGGGGATTTTCTAGTGCGAAGTCATGTATGCAGAAGCACCTGAGGTACCAGTACAGTTGAAACCCGCAAGAAGTGACCCCGTTTTAATAACTACACCCTTAAGGCATTCATCTAGAGGTGTAGTGAGCATTTTGACCAGAGACCTACACCCCATAAACTGTAATGTGGGTTCTCCCGGGTATGGCAATACCCTACATGTGGCTGTTATCAGCTGCCTGGACACACAGCAGGGCTCAGAGGGGAAAGACGAGGGGGGATAAGCTGTGCGGAGTGCATCAGGGTAAGTAAAATTGGGGTAAATTATAAACCAAGGGATGTATGATAAATTTTAAAACTGACTTTCATACAGAGCTCTGATTATTCGGGACACGTGTCACATTGATATATTGTGTCATCCCTTATAGCAGACTTTGCACCTCTTTTTCCCTTCTTGCCAGTTTGGGGAACTTCTCCTGGAAAGTGTTGCCGCCTTGGTACGATGCGTGTGGCCCCGCTTCCAGAAGTACTGGGTGCCCCCCCTTCTTGGTCCCTAAAGATTAGGTTCTTGATAATCACCTCTTGAAATTCCAGGAAAGTTCCCGTCTGGCCTGCACATCGACGTAGCACGTACGCATTGTACAATGCCATCTGTATGATGTGCCCGGCCAGCTTCTTATACCACACCGCATGACGCTGTAGGGCTTCAGGATTTGATCTGACAAGTCCACACCTCCCATGTACCTATTGTAGTCCAGGATGCAGTCTGGTTTGGGGGTGGCCTTTCCTTCATATATCCTAAACCTGTAGGTATACCCGGATGCACTCTCGCACAGCTTAGACATCTTCACGCCATACCTTGCCCTCTTACCCGGCAGGTACTCGCGGAATTGAACCCTCCCTTTAAAATGTACCAGGGACTCATCAATAGAAAAAAACGTCTCGGGGGTGAATGCTTGGGAAAACCGGGCACTGGAACGGTCTAATAGGGGTCTCCGTTTATACAAACGGTCAAAACTGGGGTCATCTCGGGGTGGGCACGGCTCATTATCAGTATAATGTAAGAAGCGAAGTATTGCCTCATTTATTTATTTTTTTAGGTTCCAGTTCAGTTCTGAAGTTGCTTTGAGGGGCCCATATATTAGAAACCCCTATCAAATACGCCATTTTAGAAACTAGACCCCTCAAAGTATTCACAACAGCATTTAGAAAGTTTATGAACTCTTTAGGTGTTTCACAGAAATTTAGAGCAAAGTAGAGGTGAAATTTACATTTTTTTTTTTGTCAGAAAATCCTCTTTATACCATTTTTTTTATAACACAAAAGGATTTATCACAGAAACGCAACTTAATACGTATTGCCCAGATTCTGCAGTTTTGAGAAATATCCCACATGTGGCCCTAGTGCGGTAATGGACTGAAGCGCCGGCCTCCGAAGCAAAGGAGCACCTAGTGGATTTTGAGGCCTCTTTTTTATTAGGCACCATGTCCGGTTTGAAGAGGTCTTGTGGTGCCAAAACATTGGGAACCCCCAAAAAGTGACCCCAATTTGGAAACTAGACCCCTTGAGGAATGCATTGTAGTTTTCTTGGGGTGCATGCGGCTTTTTGATCAGTTTTTATTCTATTTTTAGGTGGCGTGGTGACTAATAAACAGCAATTCTACTATTGTTTTTTTATTATTTTTTTTTTACTGCGTGCACCGTGCGCTATAAATGACATATTCACTTTATTCTGCGGGGCGATACGATTACGTCGATACCAGATGTTTATAGTTTTTTTTTATGTCTTATGGCGTTTGCACAATAAAATACGTTTTGTAAACAATCATTTACTTTTTGTGTTGCCTTATTCTAAGAGCCATAACGTTTTTATTTTTCAATCAATAAAGCCGTGCGAGGACTTATTTTTTGCGTAACGAACTGTAGTTTCGATCAGTACCATTTTTCGGTACATGCGACTTTTTGATCTCTTTTTATTCCATTTTTTGGGAGGTGAAGTGACCAAACAATTGTGATTGTGGTTCGGTTTATTATTATTTTCCTTTACGGCGTTCACCGTGCGGGATAAATAATGAAATAATTTTGTAGTTCAGGCCGTTACGGACGCGGCGATACCAATTATGTACAGTTTATTTGTTTGTTTATATATTTTTATTAATAATAAATGACTGATAAGGGAAAAAGGGGGATTTTTACTTTTAATACTTTTAAAACTTTTATTTTCTTATTTTTACACAACTTCTTTTAACTTTTTTTTTACTGTATTACTTTGTCCCACTAGGGGACTTGAGGGCAGGAGGCCCTGATCGCTATTCTAATACACTGCACTACATGCGTAGTGCAGTGTATTAGAACTGTCAGCTACTCACTGACAGCAAGCATAGTGGGTCCTGACGTAGCCGGACGCCATTGTTTGGTGTCCGGTTGCCATAGTCACCATCGCCGGCCGCTATCGTGTAGCAGGCCGGCGATGGCAGCTTAACCCCTAAAAAGCCGCGATCTCTATAGAACGCAGCTTTTAAGGGGTTAATCAGCGGGGACACAGCGATCGGTCCCCGCTGTAGGAGCTGTGACAGCTGCTGAACAAGACAGCAGCTGTCACAGCTCCTGTATGTGTCGGAAGGACGGCCGAAATGGCCGTTACTCCCGAGACGTACTATTCCGTCATGGAGCGCGAACGATACAGCTGCCATGACGTAATAGTACGTCCAGGAGCGGGAAGGGGTTAAGGCTCAGAGCCCATTTTTCAAATCTGACATATTTCACTTTATGTGGTAATAACGTCGGAATGCTTAAACCTACCCAAGCGATTCTGAGATTGTTTTCTCGTGACACATTGGGTTTCATGTTCGTGGTAAAATTTGGTCGATATATTCAGTGTTTATTGGTGAAAAATTGCAAAATGTAGAGAAAATTTTGAAAAAATAGCATTTTTCAGAATTTAAATGCATCTGCTTGTAAAACAGACGGTTATACCACCCAAAATAGTTACTAGTTCACATTTCCCATATGTTTACTTTAGATTGGCATCGTTTTTTGAACATTCTTTTATTTTTCTTGGACGTTACAAGGCTTAGAACATAAACAGCAATTTCTCATATTTTTAAGAAAATTTCAAAAGCCTTTTTTTTAAGGTACCTCTTGAGTTCTGAAGTGGCTTTGAGGGGCCTATGTATTAGAAACCCTGATAAAACACTCCATTTTAAAAACTAGACCCCTCAAAGTATTCAAAACAGCATTTAGAAAGTTTTTTAACCCTTCAGGCATTTCACAGGAATTAAAGCAAAGTGGAGGTGAAATTTGCAAATTTCATTTTTCTTGCTGAATTTCAATTGTATTCATTTTTTTTCTGTAACAAAGAAGCTTTTACCAGAGAAACACTACTAAATATGTATTGCCCAGATTCTGCAGTTTTTAGAAATGTCCCACATGTGGCTCTACTGCGCTCGTGGAATAAAACACAAGCCCTACTCGTTCGTCTGAATATTGCCTTATATTGTAATTTGTAGTGAATTCTCAATGCGCAATCCGCACCAAAAATAGGAGACAAGTAAGTGGCCTTATTCAGACGTCCATGTTCGGTCTGTGATATACGGACTGTGTATCGGCTATATTTCCCGGACCGACCACAGTTCAGGGAGCCGGGTTTCTAGCATCACAGTTATCTATAATCATAGAAGTCCCTCCCTTCTTGTGGAAATACTGTCCCTGGTCCAGTACTGAAAGCATCATTGCATCATTACAGTATGGGGCAGTAATCCTGCGGAGAGGCAGGGACTCCTAGCATGATTCATAACTGTGATGCTAGGAGCCCAGCTCCATGAATTGTGGTTGGCCGGGGAAATACTGCCGATACACGCTCCGTATATCACGGACCAAACACGGCCGTCTGAATAAGGCTAGTTACACAGTGCGGTCAAATCCCATTTTTTTCCCACAATTTTTGCAGAATAGAGGCAAAAACGTGATTTGACCGCACTGTGAGAATATAGCCTAACAGCACTATTTTTTTCATGTTTTGTATGCTTTTTTTATGCAATTTTCGTAATCGCCGCACAAACCCCGCGGTTTTGCCGCGATTTTTATATAATCGCAGCAAAAACGCTAGGAAAACGAAAAAAAAAACAAACCAAAAGCATTTTAACATAATTTATATATTCTACAAGTGGGGTCAGGAGGAATGGGAAGCAGGATGGAGAGAGGGGAAACACTCACCAGCCTGCGGGTCCAGTTGGCTGTGTAGAGAAGAAGCTGGCTGTGGGGCCGAATCTCCACACGGAGCTTCTGCTTCTCATGCTGCATCCTCCCTGTCCAGTTTGTGAAGTTACAACAGGTCTGCAGGGGGGGGCACGCAAGCATTGATAGGGGGGGCCCGCGAAGGTTGCGAGGCGGGCCGACAGTCTGGGCGGGCGACGACAGCCCGGATGGCCCCTTTTCTTCAGCCATGTGGCCGGGCCCGTGAAGGGAGTACCACTAGTACTGCCCTTATGGCGGCCCTCCTTGGCACTATACCAGTCACTAGAGAATCTCTAAATATTATGAAGAGGGGCACAGAAATAACTGAACTAAGCTCTTTAAGAACTCTAGGGTGTAACCCTTCTGGCCACGGGGCCTGGTGTACACTTATTTTATTTAATTTAGCTTGAACCATATCTACATTCAGCCAATTCAGTATATCAACTGATATATTAACAGCACTGGCACCGGCTACATCATCTGCTCTTTCTTCTGTTGTATATAGAGAGCTAAATAACCCATTTAGTAACTCTGCCTTCTCTTAATCCCCTGTGACCAACTCCCCATTACCACTATTTAGGGGTCCTACATGTTCAGACCTTGGCTTTTTTGCATTTATATACTTGAAGAATTTTTGGGGATTTGTTGTAATATCCTTGGCCACCTGCCTTTCATTTTGTATTTTTGCTGATTTTATTATCTTTTTACAGATTTTATTAAGCTCTTTATAATTTAAAAAGGCTATAGATGTACCCTCAGATTTGTATTTTTCAAATGCCCTTTTTTTTGTCATATATTGCCCTTTTTACAGAAGGTGTAAGCCATGTGGGGTTTAATTTTAGTTGTTTATACTTGTTACCTACAGGAATAAATTTTGCACTATAATTACGGTAAGTAGATTTTAAGATCTCCCATTTATCATTTGTACCATTATTTGACATTAGTTCTTCCCAGTCTATATCCTGAATTGCAGCCCTCATTTCCCCATCCTGGGGAAATTGGCCTTCTTAAAATTAAGTGTTTTTGCCCTCCCAGCCTGTGTTTGTTTTTTACAGTATAGGTAAAATATAACTATATTGTGATCACTGTTACCGAGGTTTTCACGAACATCGACGTTCCCAACAAGCTCTGCATTATTAGAAATGACCAGATCCAACAGAGCTTCACCTCTAGTCAGGTCTTCCACAAACTGGCCCATAAATTTTAATGCAGCAGGTTGAGGAAATTTCTCCCCTTTGCAGTTGAAGTCGAACCATGACGCCAATTAAAATCCATGTAATTAAAATCTCCCATTATCACTACAGTACCCGCCTGTGCAGTCTGCTCCATTTGTTTATATATATTTGACCTTCTATCTCCTCAGTTATATTGGGGGGTATATAGATTACACCAAAAGTAATATTTCCAGTGTTTACCTCGCTTTGTAATTCCACCCACAAGGTTTCAACCTCCTCACAATCTTCACCCACTATTGTTTCTTTCACACCCACCTTTATATCACTTCCCACATACAGACATACACCACCACCTTTCCTATTTGCCCTGTTTTTCCGAAACAGTGTAAAACCTCGTAGATTTACAGCCCAGTCATGTGAAGAGTCCAGCCATGTTTCAGCAACACCAACTATATCAGTATGTTCCTCCATTACCAAGGCCTCAAGCTCCCCCATTTTGCTTGCTAGACTTCTGGCATTTGTGAACATACACTTTAACTTGCCTTTCAATTTTTCACTTTCAGTATCAGAAATGTGATCATTTGATATTATTTGGGCATTTTTATTTTCATTGCTGTTTTGTAACAAAAGGATCTCCTTATCCTCTCCCCACAGTCTGTTTCTCTCCCCACCAATATAGTCTGACCCCTCTCTAACCTAACTACCCCTTTATTTTCTACATTGAACTCACTCCTCAGCTCTAGTTTAAATACTCCACCACCCCAGCTAGAATTCTTTCCCACCAGCACAGCGGACCCCCTTCCATTTAAGTGCAAATCGGCAGAATACAGTTTGTACCCCAATGAAAAGTCAGCCCAGTGCTCTAGGAACCCAAAGCCTTCTCCTCTACACCAAGACTTCAGCAATGCATTTAACTCCCTGAGCTCCCGCTGTCTTTCCTGTATAGCAAAAGCATGATTTTTTTTTTCAAAGCAGGTTATTTCGCGGCACACATCCTAGGATATGTTAAAATAAGAGAAAAGGTAAGGAAGGACACATCTGTATATAACGGAGCAAATAATTTGGGGGCAGATCTGATTCATTTTCAGTGCCAGGTTCCAAACGCCACAATGCTGATTTTCATCATAAACTCATTTCCAGGGACAGTGTAGATCTGGGACAATGTAGTGTACATCTGGGACAAAGTCAAGCATGTGCTCTAAGACCTCATGCACATGACGGTAGCCATGTGCACGGCCGTGATTTTTGGGTCGGACGGCCGCGGAGTGTTACCCACGGGCCGGCCCGCAAATCGCATTAATTATCTATTATCTATGAGCCCGCAAAACACAGCCGTAGTAAGACATATCCGTTCTTTTTGCGGTTCAGGCTCCTGGGCCATGCACGAACCGTGGAAACCACGGTCGTGTGCATGGGCCCATTGAAATGAATGGGGCCGCAATTCAGCCGTTGATTTGCGAGTGAATTGCGGCCGCAAAAATAAGTTAATATGCATGGGGTCTAAAAGCTGTCTTATAGCAATACTGTCTTCAACACATATTTTTTCTTTGAGGGAGGTGGACATAAAATCTGACTTTGGGCTGGGCCCCTTAACTTCGTGATCTGGTCTGGGATCTAGATTTTTTTTCGTCTGGTATTTGATCTGACAATTAAATGCAATGAATGTATTTTACATGGAGCTGATCAATGTTCATGCTCGAGCTGGAACATTCAAAAGTTTGCTATGGGGCCTAACCTGTTTGGCTTAACACCATTTTGCCATTTCTGTGTAATTACTTGTCCAGTGATTAGCATTTCAGAATAAAATCTCTCATAGACCTCCGAGTTTTTAAAACTTAGAAAGGAAATAATTTAGCTAAAGTCGACCAACTATTTAAGGAACATGACAGATCGACGTTGGGTTTTAATGAAGCCCAAAGTCACTAAGTTTGCTTTTATTCACTTACAGCATGACATTAGACCTATGAATGGGGACGAAGTTGGCAGTTTGTCATCTAATAGGTTTGAGAGCCATTTTGGGACAGTCAAGATCTCAATAGACCAAAAATATAAAATGCTCAGACATATAGAAGACAATTTAAAGTTGGATGGTCATATAGATAAATAAAAGATCTGAAGACTGACCTCTCTACGATACAAGAAAGTGAAAGACTATAGAAGGGTCTGTGGCATATCAATAGGATATGTTACTCAGAGAAGTGGAGAAATATTTAATTCAAGCTTGTTAATCAAGCCTTTAATGCGTTCAACATTTCCCTTGAAAAGTATATTGAAGGGTATAGACAAGAATGCTCCAAATATACGTTGCCTAAAGCAGATTCGATGCACTGCTTTTGGTCCTGTTCTAAGATGATGATATTTCAGGAGAAGGTTAAAGAACTAGTTAAGTTGATACTGGATTTGTATGTTTAATGTTTAAGAAGCAGGCAATAATAATATACCAACCTCTGCCCACATTCATGGTGTTCATGGTCGCAAAGAGGAATATTTTGAGGGACTGAATATATGAATTGCCTCTCTTGATAAATAAGATTGAGAAAGATTTGAGGAATATGGTAAAAATTAAGAAGATGGATCTGGCATCATCTACTCAGTATACTCATAAGCAATTTAGGGATAAATGTGGGGACATTTTTAAAGTACTTTTTACAAAAGAAGAGTTAGAAAAGTAAATAATGTCATTGTAGAAAGTGCCACACACAGGGCCCCCTGCAAAATGTTCTACAGGGTACCTCTTGTAAATAGTGATACACAGTGCCCCCTATAAAAAAAAGTGTCACAAGGTGCCCCCTGTGGAAAGTGACTCTAGATCTATACATTCATTCCTCCAACCAGACAAAAACAAAATGTACTCACCTCTCCTTGCTCCTCTTCTGCTCTGACCGCCGACTCCACTACACTGGGTCCACATAGTGTGCTTCAACGCCACCAGCGCTCTGGGCCCTGACGCCATCCAGTGTCAGGACGTAGTGTGCGATGGTGTCAGGAAGTTGTGTGTGCCGCCACACACTACATTCTAATGCTAGATGGCGACAGTATCCTGAATGCTGCAACGGTCCCAGGAGTAGAAGGGGACCGGGGTGTTTTCAGCTAAACGCTAACCAAGCTCACCGATTCCCAGAAAACATTCTCTTGTGGATCCTCAAAAATGAAGGTCTGTAGCAGAAGGACAAATAACCGAGGGGAGAGGGGTTGGCACTAAAGTTGTATCGAGGTAACACGGTTAAATGTAAGGGAAAAGTTTAAAAGTTTGGATTCCAATAGTACCCATCGTACTTTAAATAGCAGTGGCATTCAATTTGAATGGTTTCTTGCTGCAGTGACCAGTAAACTGAGCATGCCATGTTATGCCATTACCTGCAAGCATTGTTATTACAGAGTCAATAAAAAAAAAAGATGAATTAAACAAAATTAATATTTCATTGTGTCGAATGAAATTGAATTGAACTTCACTATAATGCAAAAAAAATGTAAATAACTATAAGGGTATTATACAAACCGAAGGCCCGGGTGGTCCAGATGTGACAGCAGCAGAGGCAACACCCTAAAAAAAGGAAAAGAAAGGTGTAATTTACATTGCGTTTAAAACAGTTAAGTTATAATGTGCTATTAGAAAAAAATGATTGATAGATAGATAGATAGATAGATAGATAGATAGATAGATAGATAGATAGATAGATAGATAGATAGATAGATAGATAGATAGATAGATAGATAGATAGATAGAAGAAAAATAAAAAAAGGGAGCAATCCAGACCTGCATGAAAAAAGTGAATCTTTTATTCACCTGTAGTTTCAGCTCTCTCAATTGAGCCTTTCTTGGCTAGAGAAATTGAGAGAGCTGAAAAGTCACACATCCACTTTTTTTTCATGCAAGTCTGGAATGCTGCCTTTTTTTCTTTTTATTGATTATATTGAGCAATTCGAGAGGTAAGCACCACATATAACTTTTCGCTGTGCTGCAGTTACTTTCTTTTTTTCTAGACAGACAGGCTTAAAGGGGTAATCTGATACACATATATATATATATATATATATATATATATATATATATATATATATATTTATCCTCCACATTCTTCTCATGTGTCCTGATTTAAAAAATATATTCATTTAAGATTTATCGAAACAACTCAGGTGATCAGACGCTAAACCTGTTCTACCTAATATTTCTACCTAAATGTTTCTGGAACTAACAGCTTCTTAGAAAGTACAGTAAATAGCCCTGTTTTTCCAAAGAATATGTATGTGTCAAAGCTCACAGTCAGGTAGCTATGTACAGATGTAGCCATCTTTATCTTGACTGATAACTTGCTGCAGAGTGATATCGCATAACAAAAGCCATTGAAAAGACATTGAGAAAGGCAAGTTAAAGTTTATTTTCACTATGTATTCAATGCGTTAAAAGTCAAGATAAAGATGACTACATCTGTACTATGAATGGTGTTATAAGTGAGATGCAATCACTGGATGAATAGACAAGTACAGTTGCTGCTGACAGTGTCTGATGCCTGTGATAGTGACCATGACAATGGTTCCTACCAGAGCACTACCCAAATGCTCAGTGGTGATACAGAAGAAAGTTCTGGTGGATCTGATGGACTCGGTTGACTAACAATTGAGGTTAGTTAGGTTAGTTGTACATTTTTTATGAGGTCGGAAGTGTTGCATGGAACTACTGAAACATTCGACAAGTATATCTGAATAAGCGGACAGGACTATCAGATGGGAGATGTTCATGAGCGATATCTGGTATTGCATCTTAGCTGCATTCATTTGAATGGGGCTGAGCCGCAATATCAGGTACATTCCATGGACAAAAGTGCTGCTATTCTTGGGAAAAAAAGCTTACCTTTTTTTTAATATAAACTAAGACAACCCTTTTAATAATATGTAACAGTTCTCTTGAATTTGTACATATGTTGAAAAACATGGGAGTGAGCTAATATAAATTAAGTTTATGTATCTGAAAAGGTAATCAATTTCTTCTTTTATGATTTTAAAAAAAGAGGGTTTCAATGAGTTTCGAGCCTTTAGGATACAGTCCTATAGTTTAAAAAAGATTTTTAAGACTGAAGATGAGCCAGTCAGTAATTTCTCTATTAGGATCTCTAGTAGAAAATTACATAATTATTGTGAATTGAGGAGCAGAAGGTTTGTACTTGGAGCACTTGTAGAAAGTTAATGTTTTAGATGTGTGTTCAATTTTGTAAGAAGGATTGATAGAAAGGATCATTCGATGTAAGCAATTCTCCTGAGAGAGTCTACTTGTTCTTGTTTTAGGAAGACTGTGTTCACCTGTAAAGAATTCCAAAGCATGGTATGATCTTTTGTTGTATTGTCATAAATTTGGGCAATATAGTTAAGGCTGAACTCATAGGTTTGGCAGATGACTATAGTTTTAGCATAAAAATATCAAGGTGTAGTTTTTAGAAAGGATGGTGAAAGGGAGAAAGATTTATATTTAGTCCTTTTACTGGAATAAAACCTTAGTAGCAATATAACTGTGGACAACTTTATAACTTACTTGTGAGCCTTTGCTTTATATGCAACATAAACTTACTGCTTCATGGGAAAACATCCAGATGGAGCTTAGTCTTATATGAGAGGTAGATGAGTAGTAATATGAGTAGTAGATCGAAGAGACACACAATGGGGCAAATTTACAAATGCTGTGTAACATTTAGACAGCATAAACTTAGACCAGGCAGTCTAAATATACGTCAAATTTATCACACTGGTGTATGCTATATGATAAATTTGGCGCTTTGTATTAGATATGCTAGACACTTTTCTCTTCCTTATCCCTAGTCTTGGTTGACTTACTTTTCATTTGGCGCACCTTAGAATATTTTAAGCCACGCCCCTTTTGAAGACACTTTTTAAAAGTGCCTAGTGAGGTGCAAACATCTGTTCTTAAAATAGACTAAAATGAAATGCGCCAAATTGCGCTAAAATTTGGCGCATTTTACACATTCTACAGTATACATATACAGTAGTAAATCTGTCCCAATATGTTTTAGGATGGCCATTTATTTTTCATCTGACATCAGCATGGCACTGCTATTTATGAAATACCTTGAACATGTACAGGCTGCCCATCCCAGTTCCTTCAGTGACTGGAGCACCCTGAAAGGAAAAAAAAAAATAAACATTTTCAATAAGCTAACCTTTATTTTATGATGTTTCTAGTCGTTATACATATGAGAAACAGGATCTGGCACTGATTATTTTATGCTGCAATCATTATGGTAAGAAAATAGACACTTTGCCTAAAAAAGTGCTCTAAATAATTCAGATGGCAACCCTTCATTTTTTTTTATGCACATTTAGAACTAACATAATACCATGAAAAGGTTGGTTGAAAGACAGTTATAAAAGATAATCTTGTTCATCATATTTATTTTTAGGGCAAACCTTACAAGGCGTGGGAGTTCAATCAAGGCTCAAACTTATTTTAAGAGTTTTAATCTGCATATAGTGCTGTGTAACTATGCATCATTTACTCTTCTTACATTTGGAGCTACATTCAGAATTCTGCAGGTTGCTTCTTGGAATCAGTCAGCACTGTTTGGACAGACACATTTTTGAGTAATGTTCACTTTTTTTATTTTTTAATATTGCATGGTTTATTTTTATATGCATAGTATATTGTCTCATTTATATATTACTGTCAGGGTTGGATTAAAGTTGGCGGAGGCCCCTATCCCACCTCTGGAGCCCGGACCATCTGAACGTTTATAGCAGTCACACATAGAAGAGGTGGCCACGCATGCGCCTGGACCTCTTTACTGAATATTACGAAAGCTATAGAGATGGCAAAGCCAGTAATTCCCTTAAACTTACAAAATAGAGCCACACGCATGCGTCTCTCTCCACCCCTTTTGGATGGATAGGATCACTTAAAGAGGTTTTCCTAAAATCATAATTTATCACCTATTCACAGGACAAGTGATCATTTTATGATCGCTGGAGGCCCCACCGCTAAGACCCCCCACCGATCATGAGAATGGGGGTCACAACCCACCTCGTTCCTCCCCACTGCTCGACCCCAGTGAGGAGGACATTGAATGGAGCAGCATGTGCCCTGCCGCTTCATTTAATGTCTATGGGAATGACGGAAACAGCTGAGTACAGAAATCGGCTATTTCCATCTTTCTCGTAGACAATGAATGGAGTGGTGGGCGCATGCTTGACCCCTGCTCTATTCAAGCTCTAGTTACTGTGGTAGGTGCAGTGAGAAGGTTCTCCCCATTCTCACGACCATTGGGAGTCCCAGCGATGGGGCCTCCAGTAATCAAAAATATCACCTATCCTGTGAATAGGTCAAAATATATGATTTTTGGAAAACCCCCCTAATAGCCATCAGGGAATCCCTGTTTTCCTGAATGGTGGGGGTCCCAGAGGTGAGCATTGTATACATTAATATATATATATATATATATATATATATGTTACACTTCATTTCGATCTTTGTACCATGGCAGCTTATATATTTGACAATATTTTGTGATCCGACCTACTTTTTCAATTTTTTTGTAAGCTGGTGGGGAGTAATGGTGCACATGGTAATACTAAATATTCTACCACATGATGCCTGGTGGGAAATCCTAAAGAGTACTAATCCCTAGCCTAATTTAGTGAACATACTCACTACTATAATATTATTTTACGGTACTTTTCTAATAATTAATCTAAAACTTAGAGTAATTAGAATCACCTTTACACCATGGTATACAGTAAGCAATACAATTTATTTTATAGAACACTGCTCTTTTGTTTAGAGAATTATGAGGTCACCAGCTCATTTACATGTCAATACTGTTTGATATGTCAGGAGATGCCATTGGGTAGATTTCTATTCTAATATGATCTCATTTTTGTTCTCATTTTGGGTTAAGATTGGTGTTAAAAAAAATTGGTAACCTAGTTATGCACATTACTGAAATAAGTACGAGCTAATAAACTGTCAAATAGTTTTCAATCATTTAAGCATTTTCTTTAATGAATTTAGTAGAAATTTGCCACCAAATTATCTTACAATTTAACATTCCACTTTCAAGCCAAACATATATACTTCACAATGGTATGATTGATTGCTTTACTTGCAGACCTTTTTGCAGATTTTGCATTTCTCTCTCTTTTGACATTTTTTTATGCATGTCACGTAAGTCTCTGGATGGTTAATTTCTCTTTTAGGTACTGGAAAGCTGCCATGGCCAATCCTGAGCAACCGACAGATTTTGATTTACTCTTCTATAGATACATGAACAAATTGGCTTTGGATAAAAAATGCATCCAACTGTTCAGTGCTTTAAGCATAAAAATGAATATTCTGTAAACCTGACGCTAAAGATGGATTCCCTACATCTCAGACTCAAGATGGATTTATAAAGTAAATTGTTTGTAAGAATACGTCAGTATGTCTTACTCCACATAACATGGTTAAGCCTGGCGGCTGGCAGATCTCCACAATGAAGCTATTTTTCTAACTTTTATCTATAGTCAACAAAGCACCTAGACATTATTAGTCTTCTGACTGCATTCCCTTTTATTACAGTTTTTATAGAAGAAGGAATGAAGGCATAAATAAACCAAAGGCTATTTTTTTTCTTCTATGTCATCCCTGAAATTCACACATTACAGTTTGCATATGATGACAATTTGTATATCATGAATATCTGAGTGCTCTACAGCAGGTTATATTGCTATATGTAACATGTGCAAATCAATGAATGCAACCAACAATGATGCAAGTTACATATTTTAAAAATAATATATGTTTTGTTGTCATTAACAAGGATACTGACCACTTCATATTCGAAGAAGCCAATATTTCGTAATCATATCTTAATTAGTTACATAGAATCCAGTCAAATAAAATAATTTATGGTAAGTAACAAAGCTAATAGCTCTATTCATTTGCTTTACACAACAAAGTCTATATGATTGATCTTATCTTTAAAGTATGCCTCAGGAAGACAGTTCTGTTGTGTCTAATCAATAGTGATGGTCACATATAACCCTTGAGGCTGCCACAATGCTTCTCGTGGTTAACAAAGCTCACATGACATTAAAACACACAGAACACAGGTTAGACCTTGCTCTAGAACCGTAATATTGTTCAACAAGTAAAACGGTGCTTTATAAATGAAGAAAAAGCAACTAGTGTAGCTTAAATCAATAATCACCAACTTCCAGAAGACATTCTAACACATGTCAAAAAAACAACTAAAAATATAACAAAATGAATAGAAATCAAAATATATGAAAAGTATCCAGTTATTTAAAAGGGATATCTGCCCAAAAAATGGGCAAAACAGTTTTTATTGAAAATAGTTTTCACAAATATGACCTTTTTAATTGCTGTAAATTACAGATTTTGTGTGAACCCTTTGAGCATTGTTGCAAAGTAACTGTATTGCCCAACTGTTAAATTGTTCAGCTTTTGCATGTTGTGCATTACTTTGGTATCTGGTCTTTCAATGAACACTAAACACTTAATTTTTTTTCCCTTTTATTTCTCTTCTTTCTTCTGCATTTTCTATGCCATTAACCGTGTTGGTCATAGTGGCAAACATATCATAGAAAGTGAGCGATACTAGGCTGTCTGGTATGAAGGGACTGGCAAATATCTAAAATACTGACATGAGAAAGTAAGAGTATGTGCACACGATAACTGCAATTACGTCTGAAATTACGGAGCTGTTTTCAGGAGAAAACAGCTCCTGAATTTCAGACGTAATTGCATGTACTCGCGTTTTGCGGGGCGTCTTTTATGGACGTAATTTGCAGCTGTTCTTTATTGGAGTCAATGAAAAACGGCTCCAATTACGTCCTAAGAAGTGTCCTGCACTTCTTTTGACGAGGCTATAATTTTATGCGCTTTTTGACAGCAACGCGTAAAATGACAGGTCATCGGCACAGTACATCTTAAAGCCGATTGAAAGTAATGGGTAGATGTTTGCCGACGTATTGGAGCCGTTTTTTCAGACGTAATTCGAGGCGTAAAACGCCTCCATTATGTCTGAAAATAGGTCGTGTAAACCCAGCCTTTAGGGGAAGATTAAAACAGCTCCTGAATTTCAGACGTAATTGGATGTGCTCACGTTTTGCGGAGCGTCTTTTACGGACGTAATTTGCAGCTGTTCTTTATTGGAGTCAATGAAAAACGGCTCCAATTACGTCCTAAGAAGTGTCCTGCACTTCTTTTGACGAGGCTATAATTTTATGCGCTTTTTGACAGCAACGCGTAAAATGACAGGTCGTCGGCACAGTACATCTTAAAGCCGATTGAAAGTAATGGGTAGATGTTTGCCGACGTATTGGAGCCGTTTTTTCAGACGTAATTCGAGGCGTAAAACGCCTCCATTATGTCTGAAAATAGGTCGTGTAAACCCAGCCTTAAGGGAAGATGAAAACCTTTTAGGTGTAATGCACAAACCACTAGAAATTGTTACAAGGGTGCTGCAAATCAAAGGGAAAATGTAGAATAAGGAAATATAACAAAATATAGAAGTTTATTTTTATGTACATATAGACAAATATCTTCATCTATTCAATGAAATGGTTTACAACAACAATGTAACATACAATTTAAAATCTAGCATTTTTGTGATAAATATTTGTTACATTTCTGTGCATTATAGCAAATACTCTTTTGCTACATTGAAACTCAATATGAAGGCTGAATGCTGTTGACAGATCTTATTATGGCTTCATTATTTATTCTAATTATGGCTTTATTGGAAACCCAGGTTAGCCTGGCTCTTAAATTTGGTCCACCCTGCTTTGGACTTTTGGCTTCTCCAAAGCAGATTGATCAAGATAACTTTATACAAGTAAAAATGTACTGCTGTGGCTCCCTACTCTTACCACTCCCTAATCTTATTTGCATACTGAAGTAATAGGGTTATTGAGATTAAACAATTATTTTAAATGAAAAACAGAAGAAAATAGTACATTTAATCATACCTGGTTTTAACAGTTTATCTATTTTTTTTACCACAAAGTGTTATTTTGTACTTAGCCTTTAAAAGCCTAGTAAAGCAGGTACCTTCCTTACCCTTGGGTATAGTGATAAATAATATAGACTCAAGACTGCATATGCTTGGCAAAGAACCACCATTGTATCGGGCATAATCTACAAGGTAATCTATACCGAAGTTCATGTTAAAATGTGGAGACTGCTTTTTTCTTTTGAACAAAACCTGATAAAAGTCTATAAACAAGTGAGATCCGTTGAGATTTTTTCCATCTCGCCTTCTTACATGCCCAGCATAAATTTACTGTTGAACGTGAAATGCAGAGAGGAGAAAGAAAAGCGGAAGGACTTAGCATGAAGTGGAGAATAATTAGGCATGAACAAAGTACATATTTATCCAAAGAATTAACAATATGCAAGTTATGGAACAGCAGCTGTTACAGTAATTGTCATTTCTGGAGACAGGCATTGTTATCAGTATAGATTTGTGTTTTATTTTCTCCTGAAAGAATGTGTTATACATTACATAGATCTTCATCAACAGCTGGTTATGTAAAAGCGAGAGATTTATCCATTATGAAATCAGGGAGAATTATTAGTGACCTAAAAATTAGAAATTTAGACTAAATTTTTATTACGAATAAAATATATTTTTAAATCTTTGTGGAACAAATTTATCTATCATGTTATCATATAAAATTTTTGTTAAATTAAAATATGGAATTTTATGGCATGAATTAGTCATCATTAATGTAAAGAGACAAGTATGTTTATATCTGCGAAAGCAAAGAGGTGAAATATTTATAACATCTGTTTTTGCCAGGACGTAAAAGAAACCTTAAATCTTATTTCTCCCGATACCAATTCTTAATTGGTCTCCTTCAGGTGATTGCTAGGATATAAAACACGGTTCAAAAATAGACGGGAACACATGCACTTCATTTTTTAAATACTTATGGATTTTGCTATTGCAATTATATACAGCATTCCATTAATATCAGGTTATTTCATGCTTACATGGATTAAAAAACATTCGTGACTGAGCTGGGAAATATGTTTTGAGGGTCCACCCCTTTTGCAAGCATATTAGCCCATAGGAGGAGCCCCATCAAATACTATTTTATATTACTGGGGGGGTGGGTGATGGTCACCTTAATGGGGGGCTGATGGTCATTTTACTGTGAGTAGGGGGCTGATGGTCATTATACTGTAAATAGGGGGCTGATGGTCATTTTACTGTGAGTGGGGGGCTGATGGCCATTTTACTGTGAGTGGGGGCTGATGGTCATTTTACTGCGAGTAGGGGGCTGATTGTTATTTTACTGTGAGTGTGGGCTGATGTAACAGCTGTTTGAAAGAGGAGCCATTGTGTCGTGTTATCCATTGTGGAATGACATAAACATCGTCTGTTTAGCATAAAGCATCACTGTAGAGTCATAGAGATCAAAAACCAATGAGTCTCTGCATTGGCTACACGGTACTATACTGCACATGCTTGGCAGTATAAGAAATTCTAAAGAAATTATAGATTTAAATATGATAGCCAAAAGAGGATTAGATAAAGTGCTTGAAATAGTTGTCTATATATTTACGTGACATTATCCTGTTTTGAGCTGGATAATATGGCAATCTCAAATTTATAGACTATAAACTGGAACTATGACTAGCAGTATTCAGCCATTATAGTCTTTAGCACAATGGTACAAACTTGACTGATTGCTATACTGTACCTCGATCTTTGGTCATATTAAAAATTGATGACGGGCAAAGTGTTGACATTGTTGTTTTTCCCTTTATACAAACTCTTTCTCTAGGCGAATGTTGAGCTACTGTAATATAAATGACATGATGGAAAAACAAAATCTGCATTTTTGTTATAACCCACAGCTGGACAGATTTTTTTCAGCATTGGATTTAATTTTGTGAGGGGAAGGTATTCCTTCAAATAAAAACAGTATATTTAGGATAATTAAATTGTATAGTCAGGGAAAACCACATGTGTGCTCATAAGATACCACTTTTTTTTCCCATTTCCCCTTTTTCAGATACTCCAGTTCCGCCTAAAAAACAGCAATTACAGCAAGTTACTTATTGCTCTTGGTCGACTGCCATATCTTTCATATACACATGTACAGTTAGGTCCAGAATTATTTAGACAGTGACACAAGTTTTGGCATTTTAGCGGTTTACCAAAACATATTGAATATACAGTTATATAATCAATAAGGGCTTAAAGTGCAGACTCTCAGCTTTAATTTGAGAGTATTCACATTAAGGAAGGGTTTAGGAATTACAGCTCTATAATATGTAGCTAGCTCTTTTTCAAGGCACCAAAGCTAATTGGACAATTATCTCAAAAGCTGTTTAATGGGCTGCATGGGCTATTCCCTCCTTAATCCATCATTAAGCAGGTAAATGGTCTGGAGTTGATTCCAGGTGTGGCATTTGCATTTAGAAGCTGTTGTTGTGAACCCACAATATGAGGTCAAAGAAGCTCTCAATGCAAGTGAAACAGACCATCGTTGGGCTGAAAAAAATTAAGAAATCCATCAGAGAAATAGCACTAATGTTAGGAGTGGCCAAATCAACAGTTTGATACATTCTTGAAAAAAATAGTGCACTGGTGATCTCGTGAACTCCAAAAGGCCTGGACGTCCACGAAGACATCAGTGGTGGATAACTGCAGAATCCTTTCCATGGTTAATAAAAACCACTTCACAACATTTGCCCAAGTGAAGAACACTCTCCTGGAAGTAGGTGTATCAGTATATAAGTCTACCATAAAGAGAAGACTTCATGAGAGCAAATACAGAGGGTTCACCACAATGTGAAAACCATTAATCCGCCTCAAAAATAGAAAGGCCAGATTGGACTTTGCCAAACAACATGTAAAGAAGCCAGCCCAGTTCTGGAACAGCATTCTTTGGACAGATGAAACTAAGATAAACCTGTACCAGAATGATGGGAGGAAGAAGGTATGGAGAAGGCTTGGAATGGTTCATGATCCAAAGCACACCACATCCTCTGTAAAACATGGTGGAGGCAGTGTGATGGCATGGGCATGCATGGCTGCCACCGGCACTGGGTCACTAGTCTTTATTGATGATGTGACTGAAGACAGAAGCAGCCGGATGAATTCTGAAGTGTTCAGGGATATACTTTGTGCCCAGATTCAACCAAATGCAGCAAAGTTGATTGGACGTCGCTTTACAGTACAGATGGGCAATGCCCCAAAACATACTGCGAAAGCAACCCAGGAGTTTTTTTAAGGCAAGAAGTGGAATATTCTGCAATGGCCAAGTCAATCACCAGATCTTAAACCGATCAAGCTTGCATTTCACTTGTTTAAGACAAAACTTAAAGGCAGAAAGACCCACAAACAAGCAACAACTGAAGACCGCTGCAGTAAAAGCCTGACAAAGCATCACAAAGGAGAAAACTTAGTGTTTGGTGAGGTCAATGGGTTCCAGACTTTAGGCAGTCATTGCCTGTAAAGGATTCTCTACAAAGTATTAAAAAAAAAGAAACATTTTATTTGTGGTAATGTTAATTCGTCCAATTACTTTTGAGCCCCTGAAATGAGGAGGCTGTGTAGAAAAATGGTTGCTATTCCTAAACGTTTCACAGGATATTTTTGTTCTGCCACTCCTCCAACTTTGCCCTGCTCTATGTTAGGATGTATTGTAGGTGTCAAGGAGTATGTGAGAATCATAGACATTACCAGGTTTGATTTAATTTCACAAACCTCTGTATGATTACTTAATGAGCCTTTTACTAATGGTGACAGCACAAATCAAGTGTCATGTTTCGCTGTTCTCACCTCTGGCCAGAATTCTGCTCATCTCTGCTGCTTCAGTGTGGAGCATGTTTGCACCCAGCATCTTGCTCTCCGCATTACTGGGTGGATCTTCTGTGGACAATGTCCACATCTTTACTTCTGCTTTCCTGCTGGGTCCTCTACTGCTGCCTCTCAGAAGCGCATGTGCTGACTCCTGGCTAGCACGCGCCAATGCCCTTTCTCCCAAACCTATGCCCAGTAGTCATGGGCTTCATAAGAACCCTTCCCCATCCTCCTGTGCCTGAGCAATTAGGTCCTTTTGGTTCTAGTACTCTCAGGGCCGCCATCAGTATTTCCAGTGAAGGCGTATGGCCCCGCCATTACGGTAAAGTTGCAGGATAGGGGGCAGGAGTGAGAGGCAAACTGGCAGTTTGTAGAGGGTCACAGCCGTGACAGTAGGCTGGCAGGCATTCTGTCAGGGAACATGAGGGAGAGACTGGGTGGCAGTGCTATGTGGGGGGGAGGGCTAAAATAGTGGAATGTGGCAGGGGCGGGAGTTGGCCCAGGGGGAAACATACTCTCAGAAGGGCCCTGTGATGGGGCAGGAGGGAGAGAGGTGGTCACAGAAGGGCCCTGTGATGGGGCAGGAGGGAGAGTGGTGGTCAGGGGCTGCGTGGGAGGCCAAAAACAATACTTTAGGTGTGCAGGGGAGCAACAAAAAAAAAATCATTGCACTGAAGCTGCTGTCTGTATACAGCACAGTCACTCACCAAGAACCAAGACGCAGTGCTGGCTGCTGCTTCTGGCTCCTGCATGCTCTAAGACCATCCACCATTGTAGCACGAATGTATGAAGTCTCCACCTTTCCTCACAAGTGGCACCTATGTCACATGTGTAGACATCAGACCAGATGTCAAAGTTAATTCAGACCCCCGAGCAGATCCTTAAATTAATTCAGATGCCTGATCAGACCTTTAAATTAATTAAAGAACAAAACACATGCTTGAGAAAGGTCCTGCTAAACTGAAACGTCACATCTTTGGGTGAATAAATTCAATTTAATTTTGGATGTGCTGCTTTTGTTTCTCTTTTCTAGACCCTTAAATTGAGACCCCAGACCAGACCCCTAAATTAATTCAGACCCCCAACTAGACCTCTAAATTCATTTAGACCCCGACCAGACGACTAAATAAATTCAGACTCTCGACCATATCCCTAAATTAATTCAGACCCAAGAACAGACCCCTAAATAAATTCATACCACCAAAAGAACCCCTAAATTATTTCAGACCCCAGACAAGACCCCTAAATTAATTCAGACCCCCAACTAGACCCCTAAATTCATTTAGACCCTCGACCAGACGACTAAATTAATTCAGACTCTCGACCATATTCCTAAATTAATTCAGACCCAAGACCAGACCCCTAAATAAATTCATACCACCAAAAGAACTCCTAAATTATTTCAGACCCCTAAATTAATTCACATCCCCAACTAGACTGCCACATGAATTTAGACTCCCAACCAGAACGCTAAATTAATACTGGTGTTCTGCCTTTAAGTTTAATTATAATTTTATATAGATAGCAGCGGTGGTGGTGGGAAGCAACGTGCGAGTCCCTTTTTTTTTTTGTAGCTAGGCCCCTGACGGGAGGACTAGCCATAGTGCCCTGGTTGCGGCCCTGTGTACTCTGCTAAGGTGCATTCGTGTTGCTTTATTTGGCTTTGATCCGGATTGTCACTTGACCATGTTTATTGTCTGCTGCCGTCCTGACCTCTGCCTATCTCGTCTCTTGGTTCCGATTGAGCTTTGGCCTGACCTGCGCCTGTCTTACTATGTCTTCTGCCTCAGCCTTAATACTGCATATTGGCGTCTTCTGTTATCCACAAGTTAGCCGTTGCTAATGGAGTCTAATCTGTGTGTAGG
Organism: Rhinoderma darwinii; assembly: GCF_050947455.1. Lineage (NCBI taxonomy): Eukaryota > Metazoa > Chordata > Amphibia > Anura > Rhinodermatidae > Rhinoderma > Rhinoderma darwinii. Next base: position 191,634,372 of record NC_134690.1, on the reverse strand, counting down.
GACCTGAGTATTTATTGAGGGAAACTCAATGCCGCCTTAGGGGTTAAGGGTGAAGAACTTGCAATCATGTAAACTCCACTCCTTGGATTAGCCCCAAGCCAAATCCTTTAGAAACCCAGAGGCTCCACATTGCCCCAGTAGGCATTTTGACAGTTTGCCCAGGTCATGCACTCCACTGACAATCCCCTGCCTAAAGACTACGACCTGGCTATTGACAAATCAAGACAATGTCCCTGCCACAATCAGTAGTTACAGGTACTTCAGAATATCTTGGATGCCTTGACACATCCTGCTCTTGCTGCTGCAGCTTCAGTACCGCCCCCAGCGCAGTTGCCCCCTTTACAATCAGGTTCCTGCTGTCCTGGTTTGCATTTGCCTTTTCCACTTCAATCCAAAGTCGGGGAGAGGATTACTTAATTAAGGTACTATTCACTTTGAAGTTATAGCACATCAGTTCTCTTCTGACATGTCTAAAATGGCATTCATATTGTTTTTGCTGTCTGTGGAATCATTGTCCTTGGCATCACCACTTTGAAAATAGAATGACCTGGTAATCTCCAATCTGCAGAAATTCTTGGTAACCTCTAGGAGAGTCTATAAATAACACGGCCGTGCCTTGACTGCAGCCTACCTCCTCCTCCGGTTGTGTCAAGTTAACTGCACTGTGGGTCAATATGTCATTCAATTATGTACTTTGGCTACTGAATTGAAATGGAACAATGACGCCCTAGTGGCCACATTCTGGAAAGGACTTGCTGCTCGTATTAATGGAAAGAACTTGCTTCTCGTGATTTGCCTGCAACATTGGATGACCTTATCTCACTGGTCAACCGAATTGATATTAGGTTCCAAGAAAGACAACTGGAAACCGACAGTCTCCAACGAGTGCCTCAGCTAACGCCCACCTTTCAAAACGCATTACACGCACCGGCCTCCAAGGAAGAACCTATGCAGGTGGAAAGATTTAAGCTTTCTGTTGGTAAAAATCAACAAATGTGTAATAACAATATATGGCTATCCTTTGTAGACACATGAGTTATTTCCTAAGAGATTATCAAGTAAAAATACAGCACCTAGGGCAAGTAGGAGCAACTACCCTAGGCAAAATGTGCTCCTCTCACAAGGTCACCATACCTGTCATCATGGTTACTTCTGGAATCGGCTTCACAGTTCAAGCTTTCTTGGATTCTGGGTCTGCTGTTAATTTTATACATTAATCCTTGGTCTCCTGGTACAGATTCCTGCAGCCCAGCCGGAGAAACCGCTCTCTATAGCCTCAGTTAATGGTGAAGTCCTGTCCGAAGTCATCCACCATGTCACTGTTCCTTTGACCCTGCAGGTGGATGCAGTCCACTAGGACCAAATTTCTAGCAACATATTGTAAAGGTCCATCAGTACTCTCTTCTTGGTTCTTCCTTTACTTCAGAAACATGCACCAGCTATCGATTGGAACTCTGGGCAGCATACTTGTTGCGAAAATCTCTGCTGCCTTCATTGCGTGCCTGCTATTTGTCCACCATAGTCTCTACCTGCGGTTCTGAGTCTGTGTGGCCTACCAGGGTCCTACGCTGACTTTTCAGATGTTTTTAGTAAGCAACAGGCTGATGTTCTACCTCCATACAGACCTTATGCCTGTGCAATTAACTTGCTTCCCGGCGCTCCTCCTCCCCATGGCAGGATTTACCCCTTATCACTCCCCAAGACTGAAGCCATGTCCCATTACAGCATGGAGAATCTGGAAAGGAGTTTTATAGACAAGTTTCCCTTCCAGGTGCTGACTCCTTTTTCATTGACTTAAAGAGGCTCTGTCACCAGATTCTCAAATCCCTATCTCCTATTGCATGTGATCGGTGCTGCAATGTAGATAACAGTAATGTTTTTTTTTTTTTTTTTTTAAAACGTTCATTTTTGGCCAAGTTATGAGCTATTTTATATTTATGCAAATGAGCTTTGAAATGGACAATTGGGCGTTTTTTTTTTGTTATGTCCAACTGGGCGTGTATTGTGTTTTTAACTGGGCGTGTTTACGTGTATGACGCTGACCAATCAGTGACCAGTCAGCGTCATACACTCCTCTCCATTCATTTACACAGCAGCGATGTGCAGCCACATAAACAGAGATTAACGTTACTGCAGTGTCCTGATAATGAATACACATGAAATCCAGCCTGGACGTCATGTGTATTCAGAATCCTGACACTTCTGACTCTTTTCTTTGAGATTTCCAGCAAGGGAAATAAAATCTCGTTTACCTCCGTAATCTCGCGAGATTACGAGTGGCTTGCGGGAATCTCACAGACAAGATTCAGAAGTGTCAGGATTCTGAATACACATGATGTCCAGGCTGGATTTCATGTGTATTCATTATCAGGACGCTTGATTAACGTTAATCTCTGTGTATGTGGCTGCACATCGCTGCTGTGTAAATGAATGGAGAGGAGTGTATGACGCTGACTGGTCACTAATTGGTCAGCATCATACACGTAAACACGCCCAGTTAAAAACACAATACACGCCCAGTTGGACATAACGAAAAAAAAACGCCCAATTGTCCATTTCAAAGCTCATTTGCATATATATATATATATAAAATAGCTCATAACTTGGCCAAAAATGAACGTTTTAAAAACAAAACAAAAACGTTACTGTTATCTACATTGCAGCGCCGATCACATGCAATAGGAGATAGGGATTTGAGAATCTGGTGACAGAGCTTCTTTAAGCCTATATATGGCAACCCAGTAAGAGTACTGGTAAAATTGTACCATATTTATTCAACACCAAAAAGAGAAGCAATATAGTGCTAGACCAGAGTTTGTTTATTAAAAAGGTATATAATTTATTATACTAATTCATACATTTAAAGTGCAAGTGCAATGATGTATTGTTTAAGCCAGTTGACACAGCAATTAAATAGGTACATTTAAAGTGCCAGTGCAATGGTATACAGTATTATCCAGTAAACCTAGCAAGTATATGAGTAGCCAGTGCATACAAGAGTATCTATACATACAAGACCTTTACGTAATGGCTAGGTAACACAAAGTGACTCAAACATAAAAGGGAATGAGAAAGGTATGGCCAGAGTGCACCTTTATATATATAGGTCTGGTATGTATACTTACTATTGTATGCACTGACTACTCATTTACTTGTTACAGCATGTTTACTGGCTAATAACGCATACTATTGTACTGGAACTTTAAATGTACCTACAGATGTAGGCGTCTTTGCCTTGAGTTTTAACGCATTAAATAAACAGTGGCTAGATCGCTTATCGTGACTTTTTTAATGACTTTTCAATGGCTTTTGTTGTGTGATATCACGCTGCAGCAAGTTACCAGAGTCAAGTTAACGTATTTAATTGCTATGTCAACTGACTTACATCATTGCACTTGCACTTTAAATGTATGAATTAGTTTACTTGTATTATGTGCATAATAACAGTTAACATTAAATTACCATGAATTAAGTTGGTCCTGCTACATCCACCCTTGTTTTATGTCTGCATTGTCCCATTTTTAATTATTTTTGAATAATGTAATAAAGATATACCTTTTTAATTCAAATACCTATTTATGCCATTTGGAGTCATGCCCCAGCCATCTTCCAGGAGTTTCTTAATAATATATTCTCGGATCTTCATTATGGCTTCATCGTCAGCCTGGGCAACATCCTGGTATTTTTTTCTTTATTAGCATACTCATCGGAAACATGTCCGCACAATTCTGCAGCATCTCCGGAAGAATCACCTTTGCACTTAATTGGAGAAATGTATTTTTGGGAAGGCCCATCTGCCTTTCCTTTGATATGTGACTCCTAAACATGGTCTTCAGATCGATCCAGAAAATCTCTGTCTGGCCTTTAAACATTTTCTGGACTTTGATAATTATTATCGACAATTTATTCCACACTTTTCTTTTCTGGTGGGACTTAATACTACTCTCTCAAGAAAGGGAATTAATGCAAGAAACTGGACTACTGAGGCAGAAGCTGCCTTCTCTGAGATGGAAAGGGCCATCTCCACTGCCATAGCGCACAGTCGACTGCGTTATTAATTTAGTCAAAAAACGGAAACCTTACACAACGGTGACAAGCGGAAACCATTAGCAACGGAAGCTTTACCATTGAAATCAATGTTAATGCAAACCCAACCTATGGTTTCCGTTGAGGGGTTCCTTTGACAGAAAGGTCCGATAGAACCCCTCAACGGAAACCAACGCTGATGTGAACACAGCCTTATATAAATATAACGTTACATCTGATAGGGCACACAATATAGGTATATTAATTCATAGATTTAAAGTGCAAGTGCAATGATGTATGGTTTAGGACAATTAATATAGCATTTGAATAAATACATATTAAATGTCAATGCAAAGGAGTACAGCAAAAGAAGGATAACTGTCCCAAACCATACCTCATTGCACTTGCACTTTAAATCTACAAATTAATATACCTATACTTTGTGCCCTATCAGATGACACATTATCTTTATATATATCAAACTGGTCAGCCTACACCCACCTTTTTTGTATGTCTGCATTGTTCAATTTTTTTTACTGTTTTGTATTATGTAATAAAGCTATATATTTTAAATATATTTTTGTTCTAGCACTCCATTGCTTCTCTTTTTTGGTGTAGTATAAATTTGGTGCTGAGTGACCAGTACCTTTATTGGGTTGCCATATAAAAGCTTCAATTATGTGATATTAAAAGCACTGGTCGCATAATATTTTGTGAATGTACATTTATATAATAATTTTATATTTATTATATAATTAAGTATTTAATGAACTGATTATAGTGGGAGGGTATTTATTTGTAATAACACTACTTCACTTTGCTTGAACAAACTCCATGAGGAAGCTGAAATGTTGCTTCTGTGAACACGGTTGAATAAACTCTTCACTTTACTGCTGGAGTGTTGCCTCTTTTTATTTTTCTGTTATACAGTATAACCCTGTCTCTTCATTCTGGACTTTCTTTCTCTTTTAATTCTCATAATTTCTCTTGTGCTTTCAACAGCAAATTCAAAAACTGGAGCACTCAGAAGTATAATTTGAAGTACCTGGGCCATAATGTAAAATTCCATACCAACTTTACATGCTATTTATAGTACTAGGACTCTTATGTTGCATAGGAACCATTTGGCCACTTTAGGCACCAGTTCCCAGGTGCGATGGCAGTGTCTGCACCAGGTACAAATGCCTCTGAAAACACACACAGTAATGTCCCTACACAGGAACAGTCCTTATAATAGTAAGTAATATAAAAGTCACAGAACATGGATAATGCACAAAATACGATCTCACCACAGAAATAATACACACAATAGTAGTTCCCAGAGATAATAAAGTGATGTTTCTGCACAGGGATAGCACAAATGTGTTAAATCAAGGGGATAATGATCAAAGTGAAGAACAGCACAGGAATAATAGTCACAATGATGTTACAGTTACATGGATTAAAACACCTGTTGACAGAAGTCATAGAAAGGAGTTATTATACACAGTGATGTAACAGTAAGGGAATAATGCACACAGGAATGTCGCAGAACAGGGATGTAAACACTGTGATGTCACTGCTAAAAGCTAATGACTACAGTGATGTCAAAGCATAATAAACACGGTTACATAATACATACTGTATATAATGCACATATTGATACCACAGTGCAGACATTCTAATCCCTTGTATTCCGTTATGTGTCTACAACCTCTGCATCCCTGAGAGCAACTTTGAAAATAGTGAATTTAGAGCAAGAAACACTTTCTTGGTGCTCCGTGCGTTGAGCCTACTTTTCCGGGTTTCTTCATATATTGCCTGTCATTTTCTTTTGGAAAAGAAAGGCAAAAACAGAGGGAACCTCAGTGGTCCTCTTATTAGGCAGCCCACCTCATTGGACATTTTCCTGAGACGCTTTGACTCCTCAGAGATGGGTGAGGCCTATGACTTTACGCTCTCTACTGGGGCCTTGAGATTGGATCTTGCTTCCTCAGCTATGGCCTCCATGAAGCTTGTGCCGCCAGACACAAAGATGCTGGATCAAGCTTCTGCCAGACTAATCCCTCCATACGTTGCTACAAAGGATCCATTTTAGTCTTAACCCCCCGAGGTACCGCTACTGCAGATTGCCTCACTCCAGCCCCGGGATGTCTCCCTTGATAGGGGAGGCCTTGCCTCACAACAGGGAACTGTTGATCCACAACATGAACATTCTAACGTTCTGATGGCAGCACGGACAGTACCGTGCACACACTCCTCTTGCACAGCCCTTAGGAGGGTTGAACCTCTCTTCAGCACCTTCTCCTATGAGAAGCGAAACTTCACTCATGCCTCTTCTATCTCCAGCGGAAATGAGAAGGTGGGAGTCTCCTACCTTCTGTCCATCCCCTGTTTGTGCATAGACCTGTTGTTTCCATAATTTACCATCCCCTTTCTCTTAAACCTCTCCTGTGATACTGTGGTTTGAGGGAGATGACCAGATTATTCAGAAGCTGCTAAAGCTCCTCCCAACGAAATCAGATTTCGAGTCTATGACACAGGGACTTGGGATAGCATTGAGGTCAGAACTGCCCCACATGCAGACAGAAATCACAGTCCTGCATGCTGAGGTAGCTCAATCACAACAAGCTAATGAGCGGGAATTAAACGGAACACTATGCAGACTCAAGCAAATTCCATCTTAGCTTTGAGATAGACCCTGGGCTCTTTTGAGGCCAAGCTTCGTAGAAACCAAAATCAAGATATGTGAGATTCCGGAATCTTCCAATTCACAGCTTTTGGAGAAAACCTTCCTATCTCTGTTCATGCAAGTCTTTGGTACATCAAGATCTTCTGTACTGATCATAAAGGATACGTTCAGAATCACTTAACCAATAAATGCTGACGCTGCTAGACACAGAGACATTAACTGTTGCCTGCACAGCTGCAACTGTGTGATACTCTTTTGGCAAAAGCGAGGAAAATGGCCTTCTTGTAGGTTAATGGAGTGCCAGTCTCTTTCTACCCTGACCTGACTCTGCAAACTCTTCTACTGCATTCTTCACTCAAGCTTTTACTCCAGCGCTTGCAAGCTAAAGGAATACAGTACCGTTAGTACTCTCGATTCGCCTTATTGGGTTTGCATAGCGATCTAATACAAACTCTACGTATACCCGCAGACTTGACCTCTTTTAGTGAGTCTGAGGGATTTCCTCATATGAACCTAGCTGCGTGGTCAACCCTTGTCTCTAACTGGTTAGGGTCCTTTGCTCCTCAATCCAACATAGAGTCAATTCCTCGGAAATACACTGGGTTTGAATTCCACAGAGCCCATCCAGCAAATTTGGTTCCTGAGAACAACACCTAAATAGTGTTTGTCTCACTTTAGCCTTCATTATGCTGATATACCATGTCGTTTCTGTCCATTGTTTCTAACCCACAATTTACAGTGCTGTGGGAAAGTGTTTTCCACCTCCCAATTTCTTCTATTTTTGCATATTTGTCACGCTTGAATGTTTCAGATTATAGATCAAGATAACCCACGTGATCACAAAATACAGTTTTAAAATGATAATTTCATTTATTGAAGGAAAAATGCTTTTCAGCCCTATGTGAAAAAGTATTTGCCCCCTTAGCTACTAAATCAACCAGTTAACAAATTTAATTTCACTAGCCACATCCAGGCATGATTACTTTTAGACCTGTTGAATCCAAACATAACTTCAATAGAATGTGTCAGGCAATGTGAACCAGGCTAGCCTATCAAAAAGAGCAGCACATGATACCATGTTCTAAAGAGATTCAAATACAGAGGCGAAACAAAGTAATTGAACTCTACCAGTTTATGATGGGTTACAAAGCCATTGTTAAGGCTCTGGGACTGCAGCAAACCAAAGTCAGCGGCTATTATCCACAAATGGAAAAAACTTGGAACAATGATAAACATTCACAGGAGTGTTCTGCCTACCAAAAAAAATTCAGTCAAGGTAAATTTACAAAATTCCACAACAAAAAAATACCCTGGGCAAAAATAGCATCCGTGGGAGAGTTGCAAGGCGCAAACCACTGCTGACCAAAAAGAATACAAAGGCTTGTCTCGCATTTGCCAAAAAAACATCTAGATGAGACCAAAGACTATTTGGGTAATATTCTGTGGACTGATGAGTCAAAGGTGGAACTTTTGGGAAGCTATGGGTATCAGTACTTCTGGCATAAAGCTAACGCCATATTCCACTATAAGATCATCGTACCAACAGTCAAACTTGGTGATGGTAGTGTGATGGTCTTCGGCTGCTTTGCTTTGGCAGGACCTAAGCCACTTGTCATAATTAATGGAACTATAAATTCTGCTCTCTATTCGAATATCCTTGAAGAAGAATGTCTGCCCATCAGTTTGTGACCTAAAGCTCAAATGCAGTTGGGTTTAGCAAGAGGATCATAATACCCATTTGTCAATGCTCGCACAAAAAGGTGGTATTCACTATAGACACAGCAGAGCGGTGGTGGGGAAGGGGTGCTAAAGTTTGTGGAACAGCCTATGGTCTACTTAATCCGCCACTGATTAGAAGGAGCACTGAGGGCTGAAAGGGATTGTGAGGAGGGACTATTTTTTATGCAGCTTGGTGGTGGGAGAGACTGAAGACCTGAGGAACAGACTGAAGTTCTGGCTTCTGAAAGGCAGGAGGGTCATGTGGTGTGCCCGCAAACAGAACACAAACGGACCAGAGAAAGAAGAGGGGCAAGTTAGATGTAAAAAAGCTGCAAAATTAGGTTTTAACATGCAGTTTAATATTTTATAACATTAGATTGCTGATTTATTTTACTGGCTGTTTTTTTTAAAAAAAAGTTTGGTTGGATAACCCCTTCAATAAAGAGAGATTTTGAGAACATGCCAAACTTGATTTTTTATTTGTGCCTTGTTTTATGTAAACTCTTCATTTTGTTACGACACTTTTTGCTAATTATGACAGAAAGTAAGACACATAACAGCTCCCTATGTATCAGGAATAGTAGATCTGTCCTGGTGCCCACTACCTAGCAATAATTCAACCTCCTGGCCATTAACAATCAGTAATCTGTGTCCGAATCAGCCACATGCGCATTCTTCCATGCTCATCTAAGGCTATTTGAAATGGTGCTGTGCTTTTGCAAGTTGGTGGATGATCTGTTTGCCACCTTGTTTCATGACTGCTGTGCCCTTGCTTGGCGTATTTGCGGGCTCCTATTTTTTGGTGCTCCTGTGTTCCACTGTTCTAGCATTCTTGTGTCCGGTTGTCCTACATAACAGCATTACTATGGTCCTGCTTCAGCATTTCTGTGCCTACCTGTGTTCTTGTCGTCCTTTGTACCAGCATTCTTGTACCCTAGTGTTCTTGTGCTCCTGCATATACCCAGCTGAACTTTCTAAAGTATCATGTAGATTTCAGGTTACACTTCCTTTCATTCACCATGAGTGATGTTGGGTTTGGTTGGAGGAATCTCAAAACTGCACATCATCTTCCAACATATGTTATTTTTTTTATGAAAATCAACTTACATTCTTGACTAGCCAGGCAGCAGAGAATCCGGTTGTGTTTCCTTCTCAACAACTTTTTACAAGGAGGCTAAAATGTTAACAAGCTAGACAGGAAATCACCAAAGCATATGCACTGCCTAACACATAGAATTGAAAAAAAAATCATACTTACAGGTGGTCCAGGGGGTCCAGGTCTGCCTGAAGGACCTTCAGTACCCTGTAAGAGGATGAGAGAGAGCATTTATTTTACTTGTGTAGACAGTTCTGTTTTATTAGCTGTACTGCAGTTCCCCGCACAGCTGGTGCCTAGGAACACCTCTATGCAGGGAAAAACTTTGAAGGGGATGAAGTGCTAAGCTAGCTCTGCGGCCCCTTAACCCCTTTCCCTCTGCAACCATTTTTTGTTTTTCCATTTTCGTTTTTTCCTCCCTACCTTCCACCTTTCCGTCGATATAGCCCTATGAGGACTTGTTTTTTGCGGGACGAGATTTAGTTTTTAACGTCACCATTTATTGTACCATAAAATGTCCTGGGAAACTGGAAAAAAAATTCTTTGTGGGGTGGAATCTGAAAAAAAATTAATTCCTCCATTGATTTTTGGGTGTTGTTTTTAACAGCATTCACTGTGCGGTAAAAATTAGTTAATTTTATTCTGTCAGTCAATATGATCATGGCGATACTAAATGCATAGTTTTTTTTATGTTTTACTACTTTTACAAGAAAAAAAACGAATTGTTAAATATTTAATTTGTTTTATGTCACCATATTCTGAGAGCCATAACGTAAATTTTTCCTTTTTCCATTGTTTGAGCAATGTCAGGGCTTGTGCTTTTGCAGGGCTAGCTGTAGGTTTTATTAATACCACTTGATCACTTTTTATTTCATTTATTTGGAAAATGAGATGACCAAAAAACAACACTTGTGGCATTTTAGTTTTGTTTTTTTACTGCGTTCACCAAGTGGCTTAAAAAATTCCATATTGCAATAGTTTGAACTTTTACGGACGCGGTCATACCAGTTATGTTAGTTTTTGACATTGCTTTTGGGGAAAAATATGCAAAACATTTTATTTTACATTTTAATATTCTTATGATATATATATATATGCACATACATACACATACATATATATATATATATATATATATATATATATATATATATATATATACACTTTATTTAACTATATTTAACTTTCTTTTTATTAGTTCCTCCTAGGGCACTTGAACCACCGGTCGTTGGATCGCTTGCATGATATACTTAAATACTAATGTATTGCGGTATATTTCGATTTTATACAGGCTCTTATTGAATGGCTTAATAGAAGCACAAAGGTAGCAGAACTGGGGTTGTTTCCATGGATCATCTTGTTTAATCGCTTGAGATCCAACTGTCATGAACCACCACTAATAAGAAAAGATGTACCATCTCTTTATGACATGGAAAAACCCCTTTGATATTGAGAAATAATGGTCTCCATCAAAATCACTACATTGCAAAATGCTTACTGTCCTCAAATCTATACAAAAATACATCTTAATCCTTTTCTTGCCAATCCTAAATAAAGTAATTGCCTAATGGTACAATCCCTGTGCCATATTAAGAGTTTTGTTCTTGGGTGCAGAAGCTACTATTTCTACATTTGTGGCAGTTTTCAGGGAAACTATGAAATCATAAATGATATCATGGGGATACCTTGTGGCAGAGGGGATTATCTGACTTGTTTGCATCTGTTTCCCCATTACTGGTAATAGTGATCTAATGGACAGTTATCATTATATCACTGTTATCTGTGATCTGTACATGGGCCCATGCAGGGGACACACACATTTTTAAGAAAATAAGCAGCTTTAACCTAAAATAAAAGTGTACACCTCTTCAAACCAAAATATACTAGCAATAATCAAAAGACTATCCAAATAAATCTCAGTAAATGTAATTAATGTTACACTGCGCCATCCGAGATAAAGAATATTTTTTTTTATTTTTTTTTCCCAATATATACTAGAATTGGACATGCTGCATCATTGAAAACATATTTTGCATGAGCATCAGGGGGCCGCAAAAATACAAAAATCTAAAAATTTGAGGAAACAAAAAAAAACCTGAATAAAAATTAACTTTAGATGTAGCATTCCAAAATGGAACACTGGTCTGGGCATCAAGGTTTTAAAAAAGGTTAAATTATTGTCTTATCGGATATACTTGCTTAGTTGCATTAATTAACAGTTTCTTACTTTGGAGCTCAAACAGATAAAGAAATACTTAATACTTAAAAATAAATCTATTTCTTAGAGGGACATGTCAATTAAAAATGTATATTTAAATATCCATATTGCATAAAAACACCAAATTCTTGATTTATTGCACATTGTCAAAAAACTCTACAAATATTAACAGATAATCCAAACAATGTAACCAAACTCTTTTTGTTACAAAACTCTTATAAAATCTTTTTTGCATGTGCCTACTTGTTGCTGTATTTCAACATAATTTTGTATTTCTTAAATTAAGACATGACTTCTAATCTATACCTTTTCTCCTTTGATCCCCGGAGGTCCTGAATGTCCAGTTCGTCCGAAATGTCCCTGTAAAAAGTAAAAATGTTTGGTTTGTAAACAACAATAAAGAGCTTTCGGCAACACATTTGCTTTGAAAAATTGTACTTTCGAGGTCAGCCTAACCCAATTAAGTCTTCCAAGCATCATCTTCTCTTCTGTCTGATAAAACAGCTGCATCCTACTGATAAGCACGCAAACTGAGAGGATACAATGATGCTAGTCTGTGCTTTTTCACCTTGACAGATCAAATGTAAAGACCCTACCTGGTGTATGTTGATACAGTGACACATTAATTTTGCTGCTTCAATTGAAATCTGCATATTATTATCGATTTATTTTGCATAAATATCTGCAGAGAATTTTGCATTTGTAGATCAAGTAGAAAGTTTGGATCATTGCTTATTATATGTAAATAAATCATATATTTGTACATTGACTATATGATAGTGAAAGTAAGCAAAAGGGTCCCAGACTTCACTTTCAACATATAGAACAGCTAAAGACTGTTAATGAACATAATTTGCATAGAGATACATCAGTATTGTTTGAGTAAGACTTAATACGAGTTGTAGATGTCATAAGGTGTCAATGCACTGTTCATACTATGATATTAAGAAAAAAACACATATACCCACATATTAGCTCAAATTATATGAAATACATGCAGTTATAATAAGCTAAATAATTGAAATAAAATATTGGGTAAATGTAGTACCATAAACAGGTTTATTGTCAAAAGCGTTATTCTCATTTGATAATGTTATGGCAAATTACTAGGATATGCCATAACATTATAATTGGTGGGGGTCTGACCTTTAGGGACCCCTGACGATCAGGAGCTTATTCTCTGCAGAGAGGCGCTAATGGCCATCCACTGCTTCATTCCAGTGAATGCTTTTTTCACTTTCACATAATATCCTTGGTAGAACATTAAAAAAAAAAATAAAAAAATATCTATTGACATATAGTACTTTATGACCTTAGATTTTCATGGATACTGTCAGATACAAATGACTTTTCATGGACTTCTACTGTCTGTTTGATTGATTGATTGATTGATATGATTAATTTTCTTATCTTTAATGCATGTCTTATTAAGTTACAAAAAAAATCAACCAAAAATATAGAAAAAATAATAGCACTGTGAAAAAGTGGCAGTGATATTGTGCTGGTAAAAATTATAGCGCTACAGTGCTGTGTGAAAAATGAAGAGCTAGTCATACGATACTGACCCAGGAGCCATTTCCCATTTTCAATAATACTAAGGCCTTGTGCACACTTCCGCCACAGTTTTCGCGGCCGTTTGTGACGGATTAGTGTGACCGTTTTAGCGGCCGTGTGCACTCCCGTGTGCACTCCGTGTTTCCGTTTCCGTGCGCCGAGCATGGTACTGTCCAGGGTGCTGAAAGAGTTAATGGGCTGCACTGATCGGAGGTAACTCTTTCAGCAACTTTGACAGTACCATGCTCGGCGCGCGGAAAATAAAATTTTAACGTAATTAAAAAAAGAAATAAATAAGTTCATACTTACATTCCTCCTGTCCGGCCTCCAGCGATGACGTTTCATCCATGTCGCCACTGCAGCTAATCACAGGCTGTAGTGGCGGTCACGCACGTTAGGATGACGTCAGAAGGCCGGCCTCCAGGGATGACGCTTCATCCCACGTGACCGCCTCTGCAGCCAATCACAGGCTGCAGCCGCCTCTGCAGCCAATCACAGGCTGCAGCGGCCTCTGCACCCAATCACAGGCTGCCGCATCAGAAAAGAAGGGCGGACTGGAGGAAGAAGAGGGACTCGTCACCAAGACAACAACCGGGTACGTATGAAATGCTTTTTATTTTATTTTTAATCAGCAGCCTCTTTTCTCTATCAGTGATTGATAGAGACAAGTGGCTGCCGATTAGTGTAATATTTTTGTAATGTTTTTCTGCCCGCCTGGCGGTTGCTAGGCAACGGCTCCATCACACACGGACGGCACACGGATGCCTTCCGTGTGCCTTCAGTTTTTTTGACGGCCCCATTGACTTGCATGGGCCTCACGGTCACGGATTCTCGGACCAAAGTAGGACATGCTCTACTTTGGATCGGAACGGAGCAACGGACCGTCAAAAAAACTGAAGTGTGCATGGCCCCATTGAAATGAATGGGTCAGGGTGCTAGCCGTCAGAAAAACGGCTAGCACCCTGAAGGAAAAAACGGAAGTGTGCATGGCCCCTTAGACATCCATTTTATCCACATGTTTATTCCCAATTATTTCCCTGTGTAAATACGGTAATGATCAGCTGATGAACGAGCAAACGTTACGATCAGCTCGTTCATTGGCTGATCGTATCATTTATGAAGAAGAAAATATTATCGTTGTTGGCAGAACATCTGCCGGTGTAAACAGGGAGACGTGCTGCTGACATGATGTTAATGCCTGGTGTTAATCTTAGTAACTATCGCTCGTCCCCATACATAGCTCCTTCTAAAAGAAGCAAACGAGCACCGATTAATGAGCTGTCTCTTTGGTGCTCGTAGTTATGGCCAAAATTGTCCGGTGTAAAAGTACCCTTAGACTAGGCATTTGGAAAATGCAGCAAAGTTATCACAGCGGTGCATGTATGATAAATTTGGCACAACTTGCTAAACATGTTAGACACTTTTCTCTTCCTTGTACCACCTCTTTGTTGGCTTCGTTTATGCCAATTTTTTGGGCCAAAATTTTATTGCATGCTGTCACATGTTAAATAATGCCCCTTTCTTCTAGACCGCACTCCTTGTCAAGCATGTTGAAAAAACTGCCTGAAACAGTTCATAAATGTTGCGCGTTTTGAGCTAGAATTCTGGTGCACTTTGAATAGTAAGGGTATGTTCACACGGCCAAATTTCAGACGTATACGAGGCGTATTATGCCTCGTTTTACGTCTGAAAATAGGGCTACAATACGTCGGCAAACATCTGCCCATTCATTTGAATGGGTTTGCCAACGTACTGTGCAGACGACCTGTTATTTACGCGTCGTCGTTTGACAGCTGTCAAACGACGACGCGTAAAAATACAGCCTCGTCAAAAGAAGTGCAGGACACTTCTTTGGACGTTTTTGGAGCTGTTTTCTCATAGACTCCAATGAAAACAGCTCAAAAAACGGACGTAAAAAACGCCGCGAAAACGGCGCAAAAACGCCGCGAAAAATGCGAGTTGGTAAAAAAACATCTGAAAAGCAGGGTCTGTTTTCCCTTGAAAACAGCTCTGGATTTTCAGACGTTTTTGTTGACTACGTGTGAACATACCCTAAACCTGCCCTATTATGTAGTAAGTGGTAACCATTGCAGCTTTTCTTGAATATTTACAACCATTCTTCATTCCATAACATACGGGTGAAAAACAAGAAACAAGAGAAAGTTTTGACTTTCGTCATTAAACGATGGAGAAAGATCCACAGCAAATAGTACATTATAACGGTAGGTAAAATCATCAAAGACATTTTATGGAATCTCGCTCTCTAATGCATTTTCTATTGTTAATCTGTTTAGTTAGGATGGAGTATGCTGCTGCACAATACAAAGGTGACTGCAATGTGATTCAATTAGTGAGGTAAATAGGGAAGCAAACTTGAAGGCATTATTTGTACTGGAGGAAGACATTTCACATACAGAACTCTCTAACCTTTCATTTAATCCTAGCTTTCAGGAGACAAGAATGTCCCCAGACTCTAACTCTGAACTAAAAGCAGTTTTTCTTTTCAGCTTTTGTAACGTTGCAATTTAAAGTGTCTCTAGGCATTATGTGTGTACCCTTTAATGTTAGGTTTTATTTTTATTTTTTATTTTTTTATTCAGGGTAGATAAAATGCACGTTTTATTTATTTTTTTTACATTCACCTTCTTACAGCCACACTATAGATAAAAATTTCCTTTGTTAAATAACCCTTTAGTACTGGTAAATAGCTACTGACTACTAAGACGAATGATCAGAAATGCTTTACAATTTATGCACAGCATTGTACAACAATAAGGACTTATTCAGACAAACGTGGGGAAAGTCAGTTTTTCATGTTAACGTTGCCCGCGTTCAGGTCCCGTTTTCACGGATCACCATAGACTCGAGTCTATGGAAGGATCCGTGAAAACGGAACAAAATCAGACATGTTCTATTTTTAAACGGACCCTTCACACGGTCCGTTGAAACAATGGCCGTGTGAACGGCTCCATTGAAATACATACGGCCGGGGGCGTGGCCTAGAGGTGAATGTGAGAGGACGTGTGTGACCGGAGCTCCTGCTGTACTCATCCGTTAAAGTACATATATCCCGTAAAACTCGGGGAAAATAGCTTCCCTAGGGGCTTACCAGAGTCTGGAGGTGGAGGAGCACGAATACCCGGTCATAATGACGCGCTCTAAGAAGCAGAAGTCGCCGCCAGCGAGTCCCGGGTCCCGCGCTCAAGATGGCGCCGAGGAGAAGGAAGGCCGCAATAGAGGCCTCCGGCAGGAAGTTGTGGAAAAGCTGGAGAGGTTCGCCCGCACGCCGAGAGCAGGGGGGGCGGCTGCACAGCAGCGAAAGTCGGCTGGAGATCAGGCAGCTGGAAGCTCATCATATGGATCCAGGTATTCACCTTTGGCGGGGGACATGAGAAGTGAGGAGGAGGAGGAGGAGGAGGAGATGAGTGGCGCCATGCAGGATCAGCCAGGTGCTGGAGGGAAAAGTGGAGTAAGGAAGGAGGAACCCTCCCTAAAGGACATTTTGGCAGCGGTGAAGCAGAATTCTATGGTCCTTAATACCTTAGCAAATCAGATGGGTGGATTGAAGGAGGACATTTTGCTGCTCAGGAATGATTTACAGAAAGTTGCGGAACGCACCACTGCCGTGGAAGGGAGAGTCTCAGACATGGAGGATGCGATTCCTCACATAAAGCAGGATGTACAGGCACATTCGCAGGCAGTGGCGACATTGATGGCTAAGACAGACGATATGGAAAATCGGCTGAGACGAAATAATGTGCGCCTTGTGGGGGTTCCGGAAAGAGTGGAGGGAACGAATCCGGATGACTTCTTCGAAAAGTGGCTGATAGACACATTTGGTAGAGAGGAATTGACCCCTTTATTTGCGGTGGAGAGAGCGCACAGGGTGCCGACCAGACCTGGCCCTCCCGGAAGGCCGCCGAGACCGGTGCTGATAAAGATTCTACATTATAAAGATAGAGACAAGATCCTGAGGAAAGCTAGAGAACGTCAAGACATCTCCTTTAATGGGGTGAAAGTGTCCTTCTTCCCGGACTTCTCTTTGGAAGTACAACGGAAAAGATCACAGTTTATGGATATAAAAAGACGACTAAGGGCATTACAAGTGCAATATTCGATGATGTATCCTGCCCGTTTGAGAGTGGTGGCGCTGGGAACAACTTCCTTTTTTGAGACACCGAGAGAAGCGGTTAGATGGTTGGATAGCCATGAAAGTCAGCTGAGACCGGCAGAGGGACGGCGTTGATCCGGAACAGACCGGCTGGCAAAAGGAGGCTGGGGATGCAGGACTGAACCAGGTGTCGTAGGGAAAAATTGCAAGATTTGGCATTTGATTGGACTTGGAGTTGGAGGGCATGGTTGCGGGGACCGCGGAAGACCGGAAGAGGAGGAATGTGTTTACGGACATTGAGGGGTATTGATATGCTGAAGGGATGGTAGTTTATTTGTAAGAAAATGGCAGCGGGAGGGATGGTCAGTTAAGCGGGAAAAGCACATAACGAGTTATGGCATTGTTGAATGTATGGTGGGCGGAGTTGACCTGCCGATGTTTGTTATGGGTAATGGCAGATACGTTCTGTTGCCCCAACCCTTGGAAAGGGGTAGGTTTACGGGGGAGATTGCAGGGGGGGGGAGGGGAGGGTGCAGGGGGGGGAGGGGAGGGAGGGAAAAAAGACCCAGCCGGTCGGATATGTAAAATTAAGAGAACAGGATAGGAGGAGCTGTGATATGTTGAGGGATGATGGGATCACTTAATTGTTTGTCCTGGAATGTACGGGGCCTGCGGGAAGCCAGAAAACGACAGGCGGTATTTGATTTTATTAGAAAACAGGAGTCGAGGGTGATAGGACTACAGGAGACACATATGACTAGGGATTCAGTTTCCATGATGCATAGGGCCTGGGTAGGCCATAGTTTTCATTCTTACCATACTACATATTCAAGGGGGGTGAGTCTTCTCATACATAGGGCAGTGCCATTTGTATGTCACGACTCCTTCCAGGATGGGGAGGGGAGGTATGTGGGGGTACACTGTACTTTGTATCATTGGAATTGTGTGTTGGTGGTGTTGTATGTACCCCCTCCGTTTTCTAGTGGATGTATCAAGAAAGTGGTGGAGGAACTGGCTAGGTACCCGGAGGTGCCGTTACTAGTGATGGGGGATTTTAACGCAGTATTGAATACCAATATGGATAAATTTGGCATGACAGGGGGAGGTGTAACAGCTTTTGGCCATCTGGTTGCGGAAATGGGCTGGCGGGACATATGGAGGGATAAACATCCAAATAGCTTTCAGTATTCTTGTGCGTCTTCCACATATCAGTCTTTATCCAGGATAGACTTAATCTTGTGCTCACCGGCAGCGGTACCATTTGTAGCTCAGATAGAATACTTGCAAAGAGCGTTATCGGATCATTCTCCTGTGTTAATGAAGGTAGAGACGGAGGAGAGGACAGGGCGGGGGCAAGGGTGCTGGAAACTTAATGCCTTTTGGCTAAAGCTGATAGACAATAAACAAATTTTAAACCTCATAAAGGAGTACTTTCAGTTCAATTCAGGAACGGTACCGCAAGAGATACTGTGGGACGCGATGAAGGCGTGGCTGAGAGGGGTGTTCATCCAGCACATTTCAGCAGTAAAAACACGGTCTAGACAATTAGGAGAAGCACTGTTGGGAAGGGTAGAGGAGACAGAAAGGCTGCATATAATAGATAACACAACAGACACATTGAAGCATTGGGTGGAGGCGCAGCGGTTGTTAAAGCAACATCAGTTGGAGAGGGCAGATAACAAAAGGATGTTTTTAAAACGCCAATACTATGAGGAGGGGGAAACCACTGGACGGTTACTGGCAAGGATGGCGCAGGCTCAGAGGGAGAATAATTACGTACACACCATTAAAGGGGAGGGGGGGAAGTTGGAGACTGATACAGGACAGATTTTGAAAGTGTTTCAGCAGTTCTATTCGGATTTGTATGCCTCTAGGGCAGAGCACACGCCTCAGCAGCTGGAAGAGTATATAGGGGAGATAGAATTTCCTAGGTTGGGGGGGGAGGAGAGAGGGACATTAGAGGAGCCAATATCTCTGGAGGAAATACAGGCGGCTATAGGGATACTAGCCAGTGAAAAGGCGCCGGGGCCGGATGGTCTTCCGGTGGAAGTTTTTAAGGAATATGGGGAGGAGCTTGCGCCGCAGTTACTGGCCACTCTTTTAGACAGCTTCAATAGGGGGCGGCTTCCAGAAACAATGTATGAAGCGACTATAGTAGTTCTGCCTAAAGAGGGGAAGGATCCTCAACTCCCGGGCTCTTATAGACCAGTCTCACTGCTGACGGCGGATATTAAAATCATGGCGAAAGTATTGGCGCTTCGACTAGCTAAAGTAGTAGCTGGGGTGGTACACGGAGATCAGGCCGGTTTTATGCCATCCAAATCGACGGCGGTAAATCTGAGGCGGCTGTTTTTGAATCTACAAGTTATGCCGGATAATCGTGGGGGGAGAGCCATAATGTCCTTAGATGCGGCCAAAGCATTCGATTGTGTGGAGTGGAATTATTTGTGGTCAGTTCTGGAAAAAATGGGATTTGGCCCTAATTATATAAAATGGGTAAAATTGTTGTATGTAGCCCCGACAGCAAAGATAAGGGTGAATGGGGTGTTATCGGATCGGTTTGCGCTGGAGCGGGGAACGCGTCAGGGATGTCCATTGTCCCCATTGTTGTTTGCGTTGGCGGTGGAACCCTTGGCGTGTGCAGTGAGACAACATGAACAAATTCAGGGGTTGAGATATGGGGGGGTGGAGGAAAGAATTGCATTATACGCAGATGATATGCTGCTATTCATGGCGGATACCGAACGCACATTACCGTTAGTGATGGCCCTAATTAAGCGGTTTGGGAAATACTCAGGACTACTCATTAATTGGTCAAAATCGGCCCTAATGCTCATGGACCCGGGGGATGTTCAGAATGGGGAAGAGGAGGTGGAGATACCTGTGGTGAAGGAGTTTAAGTATTTGGGGGTGAGGGTGACGGCGAAAGTACAGGATTATATGTCCCTTAATGTAATGCCACTGTTAACAAAGATAAAAGCCAAAGTAGAGGCGTGGAATAAGTTGCCCCTATCGGCTCTGGGTAGGACAAATTTGATTAAAATGATCCTTATGCCCCAGGTGTTGTATGTACTACATAATTCACCGGTATGGATCCCCAAATATTGGTTCAGGAGATTGCATAACCTTTTTAGGGACCTAGTATGGAAGAAGGGGGTACCTAGGATTAAACTGGAGAAATTACAGCTGCCAAAGGAGGAGGGGGGCCTGGCTGTTCCCAATGCTTGGGTGTATTATTTAGCTGCCCAATGTCAGCATTTCTGGGGGTGGGAGCAGGAAGAGACATGGGGGTCCAGTGCGCGCATCCTATCATATCTGGGGGGGGGGAGAACCCGCTGGCAGGACTGGAAGCGCACAGATATAAACAGATGGCGAGTACCAGACCCACTCTGCTTCTCATACATAAGGTGTGGTGGCAGTGCAAGCAATTGCTGGGGATAGGGGAGTGCACTAAATATACACCGCTTTGGAGAAATGCTTATTTGGGGGAATTGGGTAAATTGGAAGGGATGCAGGGGTGGGAGCAGCAAGGCATAATACGGTTGAATCAGTTGTATGAGGGAGACATACTCAAATCTTTTCAGCAAGTGAGGGAGGAGTTTCAACTGGACTCCCGCATGTTTTATCAGTACCTGCAGATTCGGCACGCAGTGCAGACACAAGCAGTCAGTGTGGACCTGACGATGCATGCCGCGGGGGTGTTGGAGCATATTGCAAAGGCAGTAACATCAAAAGGATTAATCTCATTAGTTTATCGCAGGTTGTTGGTGGAACATCTGGGAGATCCTATGGCAACAGTGAAAGCAATATGGGAGAGGGATGTGGGTCCTATTACAACAGACCACTGGGAGGCGGTATTGGCAGCAACATGTACCTTGTCCATTAATGTAGCACAACGAAGATCGCAGTTGTTTCTGATACATAGGGTGTATAGGACCCCGTGGGTGCTGAAACAAATGGGATTAAGAGCGGATGCAAAATGCCCTAGGTGCCCGGAAGAAAAAGCAGACATCCTTCATATGTTCTGGACATGTGGGAAGCTGGGGAGTCTGTGGACGGAAATATCGGAGCTAGTGGGGAGAGTGTTTGAGGTACAGATCCCATGGGATCCTGTAGTAATGCTGCTAGGGTATGTTGGAGATTTGGGGGGAGATAGGATGTCAGGGTTGGCAATTGCTAAAATACTGTATCAAGTTCGGAAAGGAATTGCAAAGCACTGGCTGGATGCGGAGCCACCATCAAAACAAGAAATCATAGGGGCACTTAACTCACAGGTTCTGATGGAGTATAGGATATACTCCAAGAGGGGGTCCAGGGTCAAGTTCGACAAACAATGGGCTAGGTGGATTGATCAATCTGGGTATGCTTCTGTGGAGCTAATGACACTAAGGCAACAAGTGCAGGTATAGGGCCACTGAGGGGAGAGGATGGGAAAAGTGGTACTGAGAAGACCGGCTGGGGGGGATACAGGGGGGAGTTGGGGGGAAGGGAATGTTTGGTTAAATGTAAAGAATTGGGTCTGTTGAAAATTGCTTGTACACTGTATGAGAACGTACAATGACCTGTAATAATGTGGAGTTTTGTTGAATAAACTTGAACTGATTAAAAAAAAAAAGAAATACATACGGCCGTCACACGGACGTTCGTCTGAATTGGGCCTAATTAAAATGTCCCTCATGCTTACAATGGTTCAGCAGTGAAAAATGTAAAATCAACACTTTTGTCTTACTGCTCAGAAGTTTACAAAGTAACAAAAAAGGCCCAGAAAACGTTGATTAATAAAATATATTTCGAATTTTCTTTGAGGCTATATGTATCTGTGGCAAGGGGAGAAACTCTGTTCTTAAATACTTATTGATGTACCAAACGTAGCATAAGGGGAGATACAGACGGACGTTGCGTTTTTGCGCGCGCAAACAACGCTGCGTTTTGCGCGCGCAAAAACCATTTGACAGCTGCGTGTGTCATCCGTGTCTGATGCGCGGCTGCGTGATTTTGGCGCAGCCGCCATCATAGAGATGAGGCTAGTCGACGCCCGTCACTGTCCAAGGTGCTGAAAGAGCTAACTCTTTCAGCACCCTCGACAGTGAATGCCGAACACAATATCGAAAAACGTGTTGAAAAAAAAAGAAAAAGTTCGTACTTACCGAGAACTTCCCGGCCGTTGCCTTGGTGACGCGTCCTTGGTGACGCGTCCTTGGTGACGCGCCTCTCGACATCCGGCCCCACCTTTCTGGATGACGCGCCAGTCCATGTGACCGCTGCAGCCTGTGCTTGGCCTGTGATTGGCTGGAGCTGTCACTTGGACTGAATTGTCATCCTGGGAGGTCAGACTGGAGGAAGACGCCGGGAGTTATCGGTAAGTCAGAACTTCGTTTTTTTTTCTACAGGTTCATGTATATTGAGATCGGAAGTCACTGTCCATGGTGCTGAAACAGTTTAACTCTTTCAGCACCATGGACAGTGACTATCTGTGCATGCTCAATATTCGACACAATATTTATTCTAAATAAAGATGGAACATAAAATACATTAATAATAACAGGTTAATTAAATACTAAAAAGTATACATTTCCAATGTAGATATCATATGGGCCTTGAAAAGAAAACAAACAAAGTCTGCCCAATATAACAATCTCTACAACCTCATTCAATTTTAACTGAAATAATGATAGTAACAGAAGATCCCAGTGCAGAGTGTACCTCTCTTTGAGAAGTCCACCCCCTTATACAAACCAGATTTTCTGTGACAGATTTTTAGTTTCACTATATACTATGCATCTTCCTTGAGGAAACAACCCCCCCCAAAAGACTACTACTTTTTAGTGCAATTTTGAAAGGTCATCTCAAAGAGGTTTCACTGTATTTTGCTAGCCATATACAGAATGATTTTTTTGCCAGATTCAATAATATAAATTGATCTAATCCTCCACTACATAATCACTTTGTCATGGTACCGTTAAAGTCAAAAAAGTTTTGCAGTCAGACTTGGCGTAAGTTACCCAGTAAACAACCTCTGAGGTTTGCAGGCAAACTCTAAAACGACCCTAACTGTAGAGGAGCCCTACCTAGGGTGGGACTGCCGCCATGCTAAGAGGGATCCCACAATCAGTAACCTCTTAGTAACCCTGAGCGTTCCCTGTTAGAAGCTACGGAATATCAGGATGACCACTGGGCTGCCACTGACTGGCTGTACGAGTAGAAAGGTACTTGAAAAGTTAAAAAAGCATGTAATAAATCCAGCAGGGCAATAACATCAAAAGGGAATCCAAAAATAACGTAATAAATCCTGCAGGATAATATCCACTCAACACTAAACCAACAAGAACTCCAATTCAAACGAAGAAACAAAACAGATAAGCAGAGAATATTCCATTACTGAAGTACATACATAAATTTAGTGAAATGT
The DNA here is from genome assembly GCF_050947455.1 of Rhinoderma darwinii. Lineage (NCBI taxonomy): Eukaryota > Metazoa > Chordata > Amphibia > Anura > Rhinodermatidae > Rhinoderma > Rhinoderma darwinii. The sequence goes on along the minus strand of NC_134690.1, from coordinate 191,610,568 downwards.
AATTCGTGGGTCATAACTGCCAGGGCAACACAGAGAAATCTAATCAGCCCAGTCTGCACACCGGAAAAACCATTCGGATATTTTTGAGTGAAATCAAGCAGAAAAAGTCAAAACACTGAAATACTTAGCGGAGTTGCAGCAGAAGTAGTGAACCAGGTAGAATAAACAATTACTGGCACCTGAGGCCAGGAGGGGGCACTTTAAAGGGAATGTGTCGCTAGAAATTATTATTATTTTTTTTTCAGTTAAACAATTAGTATTTAAGTGATTACACATTGTTTTAATTTTTTTAATTTTTTAACAAGTCAGGAAATATTATAAATTAGATTTATAATATTTCCATGTGCTGGCCACTAGAGGGAGCAGTTCCCAAAATTGCAGCATGGTCACTGTGGTAAAGCAACCTCATTGATTTATGCTGCAAATTTGGGGTGGACACACTCTCCTCTAGTGTCCTCACACAATCCCCCCTCCCTTCTTCTGGCTTGGGCCAGGAGAGGGAGGGGTTTGAATGTCTTCAAACCTCCTACACTGTGTGCCGCCATTTTCTGAGCGACTGCACAGTGGTAGGAGGATTAGAACATAATATGAACATACACGAACATAATTAGCACATCATACACAAACATAAATTACCTGCTCCTGCCGCGGCCTCCGCTGGTCTACCAAAGTTCTTGCCGCCTGAGCTCCTCTTCCTTGCGCTTTAGCTTTGTTGAACATATGGCCGAAAGCCGCGGCCGGAAGTCGTCATCTTACTGTCCGGCAGCGGCTTCCGGTTTACATGAAAATGGGGCCGGATTTCACTCTACGAACGAGCTTCCTTTTGGTCTGTGTGGGAGCAGTGCATGCGCCATTCCCACACAGATGGCGCACGTTTCTGAGAATGGAACAGCTCCCGTTCGCATTCTCTATGGGGTTGTATGTGCCGTATTCCATCTCTGTGTGTGTCGTTAATCGACACATACAGAGATGAAAAAAAAAAATGGCAGCCCCTATAAAGAAGTAAAAGTATGAATACAGTAAAAAGTAGAAAGTGACAACACAAATAAATAAAAGTTTTGTTTACATTATATTAAAAGCAATATAATAATAAAAAAAAAAATCATGACACCTTCCCTTTAAATAATGCGCTGCCTAATAGGAGTAGATACCAGACCTGACAGATGATTCATCCGGCGTCTCAGTACTCTAGCAAGCTGGCGAGATCTATAAGCTGATAGGCTGCTAAGCCTGGAAACAGGGGAAACTGTGACACTTATCAATGAGTTGGTTTTACCAATAAGTTGATCATTTTTGCACTGAAGACAGTAAAAACTTAACATCTGATAAAATGATTTACAAATATGCTGGTAAAGCATATCAACAGATATCTGATTTAATTATCTGCACCACCTCAAGTACACAATTATTGCACTTGTTTTTGTCAATTTGAAGAAAGCAGCTAATTAGTCTGAAGAAGGGAAGGTAATTCCTGAAACACATCACCAATAAAATTTATTGTGAGTCTACAATTCTTTTGAATTATTAATGTCCTTGAAGGGATATATGGCCAAACTCTCCTTGCCTGCACCTGCTGTGAACCTGCGCTGAGTCTACCAATAGCTGCAGGCACTGTAATCATTGCAAACAAGGGACTTGGGTGATACCAACACTGCACTCATACTTCTACAAAATATAATAATAACTTGAATGGGTTGAAAGCACCGGACCTGTAAGAAGGTTGAAATAAATGCCCCTTTATCCCTCCACTACAACCTATGGACTGAGACACGTATCCTTTTATAAAAAGGTTACCTGGCTCTTTAAGAGGCTGTCCGAATGTCAGGTGCGTTGTAAATATGTGGTTGTGATGTTTTCTTGTCTTTACAGTCCCCTGGAGGTGAAGGCCACGATACTCTGTTGCGCTGCGGACGGTGGTGCTGTCATCAAGAGTGAGGTGGCTTAAACAGTGACAGGGAAGAGGTGCTGACAGGCCCTGGAAGATCCTGGTACTGGTAGATAAGAGCATGCTGACATGCTATGCTGCACCACCAAACTGGTAGGAAGGCAGAATGCAGGAGCACATATAAAAAAAGAGGATTTGGTGCCCAAAGGGAGAGCAAAGCTCAGTGAGAAGTAGTGAGTGCGTCTTAAGAGAGAGGATCCAGTGATCGAGACAGCTTGTCTTGCTGCAAGACTGGAAACTGTAAATAGAGGTGGATGCTGGAGAGTGACACAAGCCTGTGTATATCAGAGACAGGGACTGCTGTGGTGTAAAGCACATTGGGAGGCAGAAGTCATGGAGCAGATTGTGAGCTGTCAGACTATTTTTAGTCTGGTACGGAGAGAGGCAGACCAACGGAGAATGCGGCATGGTAGGTAGTAGAGGGCCATTACTGAAGCAGCGCTGGTGGCAGAGTAATTGTCTGACTGGCATGGTAGCTCTGAAAAAACCTGATGGGACGGTGAGAATAGTCAGCTCAAGGAAGAGGAGCAGTGGGGAATGAGTGTTACAGGGTTCAAATGTGGGAAAGGCCTGTGGTGGGGCCTGGTAGGGAGGATCAGGAGTTCCCTATAAGTGGGTCAATAAAGGAAGCTGCAGTTGGCTTAGTTGACCTGTAGGTCTTTAGCGTGGCCTTGTATTTAGTCCTGGAAAAAACTGTGCTACTGGGAGCCATTGAAGTAGGTAGTGGTGGGTGTTCCTTTACAGTAGGTCCCTGTGAGATGGCTACCTGGATACTAGAGTGACTGGAGGCCAGAGTGAGTGTCATGTTGGGTACGTGAACCCACTGGGCAGTACCGCCTTGGTGGTATGGCAGCTGGACAACAGGGCGCAGGTTACAGTCTATAGTTTTGTGGCAGCTCAGACAGTAGCAAGGCAGGCTCGGCTGGGACTAGGCAGCAGGTAGACGTCAGGCGTGTTGAAGCAGGACAGGCGTGGTATACAGCACAGCACGACTTCAGCACGGCACTAGACTAGGATAGTACGGGATACAGGATACAGGAGCAGGGAACACTGGGAACTGGGAAACACTAGGAGACCATTTGCATAGACAAACTTGAGGTACGACAACAAGGCTCAGGCATGGGAGGAAGGGGCTGAGCCTTTCTTATAGTCCAGGGTGCTATGGGCTAATTAATCATAAAAGTCTGTTGCGTGCTGCTCACGACTTTGTGAGCGGAAGTGAGCGCTGGCGTCTCCTGAGGAGGAGACTGGGGCCAGCCTTCGCAGATCCATGGCTGCGGGCATCAGGAGGTGAGTGAGCCTGATGGCCGGCAACCATGGGCATGACAGTGAGGAAACCTGAGTAAGGTCTGGTGACGCACAGAAGTAGTACCAGTAAGAAGTAGTACCTGTCAGGCGCGTATTGTGGAGGAGTGAATGGTGATGTTCTGTAAAACATAACCCCAGAAGGGTGGGACGGATGCTATTAGATAGCTTGGGCCTGTATGGCAAGCGTCAGAAAGGAAGCAATTAGATAGCTTGGGCCTGCATGACAAGGGTCAGAAAGGATTAAGGAGGCACTGGAGAGCGCGTATAAACTCCTAAAAGGATAAGGCAGGAATTGAGCATAAGGTGCAAAGCTGTGTGACAACAACAAAGGGGTCTTAACCCCTTAACGACCGGCGTATAGTGTTTTTACGTCAGCCGTTTGAGGTAGTTCTTCTGAAGCGCCGCCTTTTCACATCGGCACTTCAGAAGAACTTTTCCCGCATCGGGCGGGGATCTCCTGAAGCCCGTGCTGTTGCTAACAGCCTCCACTCAATAACGAGCGCTCAATAACGAGCTCCACATCTGAGTGGTTTTAGAGGGAGGGGGCTCCCTTTCTCACCCCACCGGCATCCTTCGTGCATCGCAAGGTGCCGATGGTATCTATGGCAGCCTGGGGGCCTAACAAAGGCCCCCAGGTCTGCCTTTAGTGATTGCCTGTTTTACACTGACAGGCAATAATACACTGCAATACAGAAGTCCTCTAGTGGGACTAAAAAAAGTAAAATAAAGTTTGACATAAATAAATAAACAAAAGTCCCAAGTAAAAAAAATTAAAAACCCATTTTTTCCCCTTACAAAATACTTTTTTATGAAAAAAAAGTAAAAAGTTACTCATATTTGGTACTGTCGCATCCGTAACAAACCCAACTATAAAAAAAAGATTATATTATTTAACCCACACGGTGAACGCCGTAAAAAAACAAAAAACAATGCCAGAATTGCTGTTTTCTGTTCATCCAACCTTCAAAAAAATGTGATAAAAAGTGATCAAAAAGGCACATTTACTCCAAAATGGTAGCAATAAAAACTACAAGTCGTCCTGTAAAAAAAAGCCCTCATACAGCTGTATCGGTCAAAAAATCAAAAAGTTATGGCTCTTAAAATATGGCGACACAAAAACAAATAATTTTGAAAAAAAAAAAAAGTGTTTTTACTGTTTAAAAGAAGGAAAGCATAAAAAAACCTATATAAATATGGTGTCGCCACAATCGTAAGTACCCGCTGAATAAAGTTATTATGTTATTTATACCACACGGTAAACTGCATAAAATTAAGAAGCAAAAAAGAATGGCAAAATTTCAGTTTTTTCCAGTGCCGCATTAAAAAAAGTTAATAAAAAGTTAATTGACAAATTATATGTACCCCAAAATGGAGCTATACAAAAATACAACTTGTCCTGCAAAAAAAAAAAGTCCTCATACTGCTATGTCGACTGAAAAATAAAAAAAGTTATAGCTCTTTGTATGAGACGATGGAAAAACTTAAAAAATTGCTTGGTCATTAATGTTTAAAATACCTTCGGTATTAAGGGGTTAAATACGAAGAGACCCCCTCAAGGAGATAGTTGGCGATTGGAAGTTATTGTTCAACTTTTAGCAATGTTTAAATTTCTGTTTACTATTAGGGTATGTGCACACGGTAGCAGGCTTTTACGTCTGAAAAGACAGACTGTTTTCAGGAGAAAACAGCTGCCTCGTTTCAGACATAATTGCTCCTCCTCGCATTTTGCGAGGCTTCTCTGACAGCCGTAAATTTTGAGCTGTGCCTCATTGAGTTCAATGAACAACGGCTCAAATTACGTCTGAAAGAAGTGCCCTGCACTTCTTTTGACGAGGCTGTATTTTTACGCGTAAATGACAGGTTGTCTGCACAGTACGTCGGCAAACCCATTCAAATGAATGGGCAGATGTTTGCCGACGTATTGTAGCCCTATTTTCAGACGTAAAACGAGGCATAATACGCCTAGTTTACGTGTGAAAATAGGTCGTGTGAACCCAGCCTTAAAGAGAAAGTAACTGTATAAGTTTGTGCCACTAAAAAACCAGCCATGTACAGTAAAATTCTTGTTTTACATTTATTGATCTGTGATTGTTTTCTTTTAAAGGGTGACCCTATGTTACAGAACTGTGAGCTGTTGATTGGAGGGGACAGCTATTAACCAGTGCGAGTTGGGGAGCATCTTTTTGTTTTTTACTTTGGTATCCCTACCCTCTCTGTGTTCACTGAATATATATGACCCCTTCTGTTTCTAGTCCAATGCAAACAACTAAATCATGATTTGATGATTTGTTATTAAAAAAAACTGTCCGTAGTATTTCAACTAAATACCCCCTCCCTCTGAAACCACTTACATGCCACAGTCACTTTTTACAGCAGCATCTAATGGTTTAAACGGCTGGGATCGGAGGTAACTCTGAGCAGGAGCCCAGATGTCATTAAACAGCCGACACAGACTCTAACCGCACAGGACACCAGTGGCAGGCTTATCACACAGCTTATCACACAGCTTGAAAAAGCGGTGCTATGGCATAAGTACCCTTAATAGATAGCCGTAAAAAGGTGTATTGACAGTCATTAAGAGGTTAACGATAAATATCATAATTAGGTTTGAGAAAGACCTTTTGTTTTAAGGCCAAGTATACTAATACTTTCAGCTTACTATTTTTTTTTAATATTTTCATCCCACACTTAGGCCCTGTTCACAAGGAGTATTTTGCAAGCAGAAAAAAATCTTTTGTCCTGCCTGCACTTTCTTGCAATGGTTTTCACTGCGTTTTTCTGCCTATTACGTGCCGGTGCAAAAAAATCCCACGAAAAACGCTTTCTCTGCCTCCCATTCATTTCAATGGGAGGTCAAAGACGGAACCATGGGAAGAACAATAATGTCGCCTTTTTTTCAAGCGAGCGCCTAAAACTGAGGGTGGGAAAAGAACGCCTCCGCCTCCCATAGAGATCAAAGGGAGTCAGTGTCGGGTGTTTTTTGGCACCGATTCCGATGTGGTTTCCGCGTCAAAATCAGCGCCAATAAACTCTGTGTGAACAGGGCCTTATAGAGACTTATTGATCCAATGGACACAAGTTTAAAAATAAGTCAGCCACAGCACCTCACTCAGTGGATATTGTTTTTGGACAGTAATTCTTGGAGAACATATATCATATAAGATGAAAAAGAACTGACACCCCAAAATGAAGATATTGCTTTTCAAAGTTTTTACAAGTTCTCCCAATAAAGACTATTGTGCTGCCAAAAATGAGTAACTACACCAAGCGATTGTTAAGTAGATTTACATTTGCCAGTACAATAAATTACCCACACATCCTTAATTCTAGCAGGTATTTAGCAATTTCAGTGTTTCTTAGAATAAATGTAACCTTCCTATTGGCACCTTTTTAAATTGAGGTCCAGAGTAAAACACACATCAAGGAAAAGCCAGCAACATGGCATTAAAGAACTGATTTATCACTGGCATCTTATCATTTGAATTAAACACATTAAAGAAGAAATTAATTAGTATTTGCTTTAATAACATAACGTGAACATTGTTCAGAAAAGTGCCAAGTTAATTATCAGAACCCATTGATCATTTGGTTTGCATTTGATTTTCATCCACCCTTGAAATAAATAGTAATGCAAGAGTTTCAAGCAGAGCTGTTCAAACGCATCATAAAGTATGGCCTAGGATTATCAAAGGACTCATTTCAAACTCTGTCTATTGTCCTTTGTGGTTTTATCAATGAAGACTGCATAATAATGAGCACAGGCCTACAAGTGGTCAATTGTCTTTAGCTCAAAAGAGGGACAGTTGGGAGCTGAGCAAAGAGGATAATAAAACACCCAGAAACACTTACATTTCCAACAACACATTATGATCACAATGGAGAATCAAAGACAATTGAAATATTGAGACATGCTTGAAAATCAGATCATGATGAATTTAACGTGTATTAAAAATCTTAATTTTCTACATCAATTACTCCCTTGGTAATGAACGAGCACAATTTGGATGACTAATGGCAACAAATGTTAATTATCTCTTGTGATAAAAAGGGCTTGGACAGTTAGACTGGAATCACAAATGCAGTTTTCAATCCAAACACAGAAGTGGATACAAAAGAGAGAACACAAACTACAAAATATGGATATGCACTTGTTGTGCGTTTAAAAGCATTATCAAACTACATTTCCCAGGAGTCTTTGGCAGGCTGTAAAACCGTGGTGTAGCGTCTCCTTTCTTCTGCTCTGCATCTCCTCACTCACAAACATTGTGTCTGCTTCCCAGCTCAACACACATTATGTCCAGTGGCGTAGCTATAGGGGTCGCAGCGGTCGCAATTGCGACCGGGCCCCGAAGCCAGGGGGGCCCACAGCCCCCCCGCACCACATCAATAAAAAGTTACTATAGTAACTCGGGCCGCGGGCCCCTGTTACTATAGTAACAGACTGTACTTACCTTCCTGGTTCCGAATCGCAGCGGAGGTCCTGACGTCAAGCGCTGTGCGCAGCGCATGACATCACAGCGCTATGCTCCGCGCACAACATCGAGAGGACAGAACTTCCGCCGCGGCTGAAGAGGAAGGTAAGATTAGTAGCCCTGACTGGCGGGGTCCGACTCCCGGGACCTGCCAATCAGCTGTTTTGAAGGGGCCGCAGCACTCGTACGAGAGCTGCTTCCCCTTCATTCAGGTCACACTGTGAATCGGTGTCGGCGATTCACAGTGTGAGCGAGTAGTGAAATGAAGGGGAAGCAGCCCTCATACGAGTGCTGTGGCCCCTTCAAAACAGCTGATTGGCGGGTCCCGGCAGACGGACCCCGACACATCAGCTATTGATGGCCTATCCTGAGGATAGGCCATCAATGTGTAGGGACTGGACAACCCCTTTAAGCCTACGATGTAGCAGGCTTAGAGGGCCCATGAGACAGGATCACAGATTGTGTGATCCTGTCTGCTGGGCCCTGTATCTAAGCCAATCACATGGTAGGCTTAGATACATGGCCCATGTGTGATCCTGTCTGATGGGCCCTGTATATAAGCCTACCACACTGTAGGCTTAGATACAGGGCCACAGCACACAGTAATCTTATACTGTATAAGATTACTTTCTGCTGGACCCTGTATCTAAGCCTACCTTGTGGTAGGCTTAGATAAAGGGTCCCACAGACAGTATCACACATGGGCCCTGTATCTAAGCCTAACACATGTGTTACTAATCGTTTTTTGTGTGTTTTCTTACAGGTTCGGTTATTGGACTACGTCAGATTCGAGGACTACTTCGATGACGGCTTTTTTTTATTATCAATAAAATGGTTAATGAGAGTTGTGTGTTTTTTTTTATTTCAATAAAATATTTTTTCTATGTATTTGTGTTTTTTTTTAAACTATATCACTACCGCCTTAGTAATGGCCGCCGGCTTATTGACAGCATCCATTGCTAAGGCGGGGCTTAGTGTTAGTCGGTGCAGAGGCTAACACTAACCCCCTTTATTACCCCGCTACCCACCGCTACCAGGGGTGCTGGGAAGAGCCGGGTACCATCCAGTACTTGACCATCTGTAGTGATGGTCGGCCACTGGGGCGGTCGCAGGCTGGTATTATCAGGAGGGGAAAGCCCAAAAACAGTTGTCCTTCCCACCCTGTTAATGCTAGGCTGCTGCTGCTTTATTGTATCTGGCTGGTTATGAAAAATGGGGGGGACCCCACGTCATTTAAAAAAATAAAATAAAAAATAATTGGAAAGAACGATGTGGGGTCCCCCCCCAATTTTCATAACCAGCCAGATACAACACAGCAGCAGCAGACAGCATTACCAGAGTGGTAGATGCCACTGTTTTTGGCCTTCCCCAGCCTAATACTACCAGCCTGCGACCGCCCCGGTGCCTGCCTGTCACTACAGATGGTCGGGTATTGGTTCGTACCCGGCTCTTCCCAGCACCCCTGGTGGAGGTGGGTACCGGAGTAATAATGGGGGTTAGTGTTGGCCTTTGCACCGGCTAACATTAAGCTCCGCCTTAGTAATGGAGGTTGTCAATCAGCCAGCGGCCATTACTAAGGCGGTGATAATAAAGTTTAAAAAGATACAAGCACATAGAAAAAATATTTTATCGAAATAAAAAAACACAACCCCCATTAACCATTTTATTGAGAATAAAAAAACGCTGTCATTGAAGTCCTCGTGTCCGAAGTCCAACAACCGAACCTGTAAAAAACACACAAAAATAATCAGTAACACATAAAGAAGCAAAATTATTATTCTTAGCTTTCCTGGGTCCAGCGGTGGAGCCGCAATGTCAGCGAGCTGAGTGTATCTAATCCGATCATGTGTGATACTGTCTGCTGGGCCCTATATCTAATCCAATCATGTGTGATACTGTCTGCTGAGCCACTGTATCTAATCCTATCATGTATGATACTGCCTTCTGAGCCATTGTATCTAATCCTATGATGTGTGATACTGTCTGCTGAGCCACTGTATCTAATCCTATCATGTGTGATACTGTCTGCTGAGCTACTGTATCTAATCCTAACCATAGCTTATAGGGTCGTAGTGCTATAGATTTGCTGTCTCTTATACACACATTTTTTTTGTGCGGACACATATGTATTGGGGCTATTTCCCCTGACACTTTAAGTCCTTAGTGACGCCCCTGGCTGCTAGTGCTGCATTGTTGGGTCACTTAGGAGACCCAGCGATGCAGCTGAAAGCTGCGGACCGTCGGCCATGAGAAGTTTGCGGGGGGGGGGGCCCAATAAGAACTTTTGCATTGGGGCCCATGAGCCTTTAGCTACGCCCCAGATTATGTCCTTCTGCCTTTGTCAAGCTCCCCGTCAGAGCCCTTCATTTTCTGAGTTCCTTACATCTCCTGTGTTTTTCCCTGACTGCTGGCAAGCTGTGCTGTCACTCATAAAAAGCAGTGCAGGGCATACAGTTGAAACGACGCATGCGTGGAGGAAGAGATCACAGGCACTGTCGCCCATCAACGGCACGACACGTTTTTTTGTATATCAATTAACAAAATACAAAGTGAATGACAGAAGAGAAATTTAAATCAAATCAATATTTGGTGTGACCACCCTTTGTCTACAAAACAGCATCTTCTAAATACACTTGCACACAGTTTTTGAAGGAACGCAACACGGAGGTCGGTCCAAATATCTTGGAGAACTAACCACTGATCTTCTGTGGATGTAGGCTTAAATCCTTCTGTCTCTTCATGTAATCCCAGACAGACTCAATGATGTTGGGATCAGAGCTCTGTGAGGGCCATTTCACCACTTCCAGGACTCCTTGCTCTTCTTTACATTGAAGATAGCTCTTAATAACATTGGCTGTATGTTTCGGGTTGTTGGCCAGCTGCAAAATAAATTTGGACTCAATCGGACACCTCCCTGATGTTCTTGCATGATGGATAAGTATCTGCTTGTATTTCTCAGCCTTGAGGACAATATTAATCCTGACCAAATCCCCAACTCCATTTGCTGAAATGCAGCACCATACTTGCAAGGAACTTCCACCATGCTTCACTGCTGCTTGAAAACAGACACTCATTATTGTATCGCTCTGCAGCAATTCGGCGAACACACTGCCTTCTGTTACAGCCAAAAATTAAAAATTTGACTCATCAGTCCAGTGTGCCTGCTGACATTTTTCTGCCCCCCAGTTCCTATGTTTTTGTGCATAGTTGACAGTTAACAGTGGATGGGTGTACCTGGGTCCCACTGTTTTTTGCCTGTTCTGAGCTGGTGGCACTGTTGGACATCTTCCGATTTTGAAGGGAAGCATGATGTGTCTTTAATTGGCTGAACTAACATTCCTTAGCCGACCACTGCATCTACGGTCCTCAACGTTGCCCGTTTATTTGTGCTTCTCCAAAAGAGCTTGAATAGAACATCTTATAATGCCAGTCTGCTTTGAAATCTTTGCCTGGGAGAAACCTTGCTGATGCAGTATAACTACCTTGTGTCTTGTTGATGTGCTCAGTCTTTCCATGGTGTACTTGTAACATGAAACGGTCTTACACAACCGCATCTTTGTAGAAGAGTTTGGCTGTTCCTCACCCAGTTTTTAGCAAATAACTGCACCAAAAGTTACGTTTTTTTTTTTAAGTTAGATCCTAATGCTGCAACTGTCATGTCTAAGTCCTCATGCACATGCCCATATTACAGATATAGAGTCAGCCCCTACTGTACCTCTGTGTCTCTCCAATGTTACACAGAGGTTCACCCTGATTCCATATCATTCTATGAAAAAAAGTTACCATATGGTAGCACATGTACTATCTACTGGTCTGTAATACCGACCTATAGGAATTCCGTACAGAATTTGTGCACATGGAAATTGCATGTGCATAGACTCTAGCATGGTATATTTCAAGGTAAAATCTGAATGAACACAATAAAATAAATATGATACAAAATGTTAATAAAAGCAAAAGAGAACATAATAGGACTAAAATTGTAAGGGACAGTACTGTGTACAATCAGTAAAAACAACCTAACAACACATTAACTCCTTCCCTCCGCAGCCATTTTTCGGATTTTCATATTCACTATTTCCTCCCCACATTCCAAAAGCAGTAACTTTTTTATTTTTTCGTTGATATAACCAAATGAGGGCTTGTTTTTTTACGTAACAAGTTGTAGTTTTTCACAGCACCATTTATTGTACTATATAATGTACTGGGAAACTGGAGAAAATGTCTGGGATGGAATGGGAAAAAAATGGTGATTCCTCCATAGTTTTTTTGGGTCTCGTTCTTACCACGTTTACCTCATTGCGAGTCAATACGATTAATGCAATACCAAATTAATATTTTTTTTTATGTTTTACTACTTTTACAAGGAAAAAAAAATTGTTCAAAATAAAATTAGATTTTTGTCACCATTTTCTTAGAGCCATAACTTTTTTTATTTTTCCTTCGATTAAGCGGAAGACAGCTTATTTTATGGGGTACATGAGACTTTTTGATTACTTTTTATTCCATTTTTTGTGGGAGATATTTTTTTAATGGCTTAGATCCCGCTCGCTACTGACTGTTGTTGTCCACTTAGTAATGATGTTACAAGGTTTCTTAGCATAATTATTTATTGAAGTATTGTACGTACAGTCAACAAGGCCTCGCTCTACTGACTTAAAGGGGTTTTCCCACAAACTAAAATACAGTTAAATGTGTCCATAAATGGCAGTTATACATTTGTGCAATTACATGTCATTTTCTAAAATGCACGGTTATAAAGATATATTATTACCATGCCTATGTCCGAAGTTTTGTTGTGTTACTGGTTGCCCTTGGATCCAACCATAACCCATTCGTCTGGCTATGGTCAGGAAAAGACACATCCCAACCATAGTATGGCTTTGTGGTCACTTTCAATGTTCTCATGAACGCGCTTTATTTAGTTTGCACTCGATTATTGCCGAGTGCTTGGTGTGACTACAAGCCTATAGCAGCTACTGCGCATGTGCAGCAGTAGCACTGTCCGAATCCCCGCCTGCACTCTGGAACTGGCAACTGTTCCCGAGTGCTTCTGCTAAACTTGCATTTCAGCAAGACTGTATTAATCCGGGGACTGGCGACTGTTCCCAAGTGCAGGCTAAGATTTGGACAGCGATGCAATGGCACAACTAGTACTTGTGCTGAAATAGTAAATTAGAATCACTCGGGAACAACCGCCAGTTCCCGGGTGCATACAGTCTTTTACAGCGATGCTACTGCGCATGCGCAGTAGCGCAAGCTGAAATACAAGTTTAGAATAAGCATTTGGGAACAGTAGCAGCTACAGGCTTGTAGTCACACCAAGCACTCAGTAATAATCAGAAGTTCCCGAGTGCAAACGAAATAAAGCGCGTTCATGAGCACATTGAAAGCGACCACAAGCGACCATAGCCAGAGGAATGAGTTATGGTCGGATCCAAGGCCAACCAGTAACACAACAAAACTTCTGACAAAGGCATGGTAATAATTTATATCTTTATAACAGTACATTTTAGAAAATGACATGTAATTGCACAAATGTATACCTGCCATTTATGGACACATTTAACTGTATTTTAGTTTGTGGGAAAACACCTTTAACTGTAGTCTGACTAATGGTCATTTTGTTACATTGGTATCCCATGCACATTCCAAGCTCCTAGTTGTAAGCTTTATTAATATTAACAATAATCAAAACACATTCTTCCCCTTTTTTTAAAAAAAAAATAAATAAATATATATATACTCTGTATATATATATATATATATATATATATATACTCTGTATATATACATATATATATATATATATATATATATATATATATATATATATATATATATATATATACACTGCCGTTCAAAAGTTTAGGGTCACTTAGAAATTTCCTTATTTTTGCAAGAAAAGCACAGTTTTTTTCAATGAAGATAACATTTCATTAATCAGAAATACACTCTATACATTGTTAATGTGCTAAATGACTATTCTAGCTGCAAACGTCTGGTTTTTAATGCAATATCTACATAGGTGTATAGAGGCCCATTTCCAGCAACCATCACTCCAGTGTTCTAATGGTACATTGTGTTTGCTAACTGTGTTAGAAGGCCAATGGATGATTAGAAAACACTTGAAAACCCTTGTGCAATTATGTTAGCACCGCTATAAACAGTTTTGCTGTTTAGAGGAGCTATAAAACTGACCTTCCTTTGAGCTAGTTGAGAATCTGGAGCATTACATTTGTGGGTTCGAATAAACTCTTAAAATGGCTAGAAAAAGAGAGCTTTCATGTGAAACTCGACAGTCTATTCTTGTTCTTAGAAATTAAGGCTATTCCATGCGAGAAATTGCCAAGAAACTGAAGATTTCCTACAACGGTGTGTACTACTCCCTTCAGAGGACAGCACAAACAGGCTCTAACCAGAGTAGAAAGAGAAGTGGGAGGCCCCGCTGCACAACTGAGCAACAAGACAAGTACATTAGAGTCTCTAGTTTGAGAAATAAACGCCTCACAGGTCCTCAACTGGCAGCTTCATTAAATAGTACCCGCAAAACGCTAGTGTCAACGTCTACAGTGAAGAGGGCTGACTCTGGGATGCTGGCCTTCAGGGCAGAGTGGCAAAGAAAAAGCCATATCTGAGACTGGCTACTAAAAGGAAAAGATTAATATGGGCAAAAGCACACAGACATTCGACAGAGGAAGATTGGAAAAAAGTGTTATGGACAGACGAATCGAAGTTTGAGGTGTTTGGATCACACAGAAGAACATTTGTGAGACGCAGAACACCTGAAAAGATGCTGGAAGAGTGCCTGATGCCATCTGTCAAGCATGGTGGAAGTAATGTGATGGTCTGGGGTTGCTTTGGTGCTGGTAAAGTGGGAGATTTGTACAAGGTAAAAGGGATTTTGAATAAGGAAGGCTATCACTCCATTTTGCACCGCCATGCCATACCCTGTGGAGAGCGCTTGATTGGAGCCAATTTCATCCTACAACAGGACAATGACCCAAAGCCACCTCCAAATTATGCAAGAACTATTTAGGGAAGAAGCAGGCAGCTGGTATTCTATGTGTAATGGAGTGGCCAGCGCAGTCACCAGATCTCAACCCCATAGAGCTGTTGTGGGAGCAGCTTGACCGTATGATACGCAAGAAGTGCCCATCAAGCCAATCCAACTTGTGGGAGGGGCTTCTGGGAGCATGGGGTGAAATTTCTCCCAATTACCTCAGCAAATTAACAGCTAGAATGCCAAAGGTCTGCAATGCTGTAATTACTGCAAATGGAGCATTCTTTGACGAAAGCAAAGTTTGAAGGAGAAAATTATTATTTCAAATAAAAATCATTATTTCTAACCTTGTCAATGTCTTGACTATATTTTCTAGTCATTTTGCAACTCATTTGATAAATATAAGTGTGAGTTTTCATGGAAAACACAAAATTGTCTGGGTGACCCCAAACTTTTGAACGGTAGTGTATATTGAACTCAGAAAGTCTAAGCCACTCTTGTGTTGTCTCGGCTGTGTGCTTAGGGTTATTGTCTTGTTGGAAGGTGAACCTTCTGCCCAGTCTGAGGTCCAGAGCACTCTGGATCAGGTTTTCATTAAGAATATTTCTGTACTTTGCTCCATACATCTTTTCCTCAACCCTCACCAGTCTCCCTGTCCCAGCCACTGAAAAACACCCCCACAGCATGATGCTGCCACCACCATGCTTCATTGTAGAGATGGTATTGGGCAGGTGATGAGCAGTGCCTGGTTTCCTTCAGACATGACGCTTAGAATTGAGGCTAAAAAGTTTAATCTTGGTTTTATCAGACCACGGAATCTTGTTTCTCAGAATCTGAGAGTCCTTTAGGTGCTTTTTTGCAAACTCCAGGCGGACTTTCATGTGTCTTTTACTGAGGAGCGGCATCTTTCTGGCCACTTTGCCATAAAGTCCAGATTGGTGGAGTGCTGTAGTGATGGTTGACCTTATGGAAGTTTCTCCCATCTGCACACAGGATCTTTGGAGCTCAGCCAGAGTGACCATTCGTTTCTTGGTCACCCCTTTTACCAAGGCCCTTCACCCCAGATTACTTAGTTTGGTGGGACGGCCAGCTCTAGGAAGAGGTTGTTTCAAACTTTTTCCATTTAATAATTCTGGAGGAAACTGTGCTCTTGTGAAGTTTCAGTGAAGCAGAAATTTGTATGTACCCTTCTCAGATCTGTGCCTCCACACAATCCTGTTTTTGAGTTCTACAGGTAGTTCTTCACTTCTCATGGCTTGGTATTTGCTCTGAACTGCATTGTCAGCTGTGAGACCTTTTATATATATATATATATATATATATATATATATATATATATATAGCCATGCGAAATATGAGTTTTTAATTTTCACTTTGTCATTATGAGGTATTGAGTGAAGAATAATTGGGAAAAACAAGATTTTTTTTATTTTAGCACAAGACCTCAACATAAAAAAATGTGTAAAAGTAAAAGGGTCTGCAGAGTTTCCAATTACATTGTATATATCAAAAACAAATAGTAGAAGTTAATTAATACAATAACAGTAAATAGTCAAAGTGCTTGTGGCATTTCAAGATTGTTCAATGAGTCTTGCTGGTCCATGACGTGTTTGTACAGTCTGAGGCGGCCTTGTGTTTTGGTGGTTGCCTAATGAATTTTGTATATCTGTTGTGGAAGATGAACTTGTATTATCATCTGCTTGTCTGGTAGAGGCGTCATTCTGTTTGGTTTCTGAAATGTCAATCAGTTTGTCATAACTGTTATCTGTACACACATGTTAGTTGTGACTGGTAACTTTTTCTTGTTCGTCATCTGTCCAGTAAACTTCCACAGGTAAGTGCTGCTCTGTGTCAATCCTGTCATAGTTCTCTTCTTCTGTTGATGGGCTGTATTGCTGTTGATCGCCATGTCTTGTGCTTTTGTAGTTTTATGTAAATGCCTCCTATTTCTCCTCAATATTTTCCCAACATTTGTTTTGACCACATAAGATGAAGGTGACATTAGTCGAAGTGCTTTTTCGTGCCAGGTTGATCCATTCCAAATTCTGACTTCTTAAGGGTTTTAATGTTTTTCTGCATTTGTCATAGTTTCTCTTTTGTCTCTCACGTAAGTTTTGTTTCTTTTGTCTGTATTTTTACTCAAGACATCAGAATTGTGATAATACTTAAGTTCCGGTGCAGCTAATTTTGTCTTTTTCCTGTCTTTCAAGGAATAATTCAGCTGGAGATTTGCCACCTTCTAGTGCTGTTGCTCTGTAGTTTAGTAGTGCCAACTTAGCATCCCGACCTGAATGAACAACTTTTTTTAACAATTGCTTTAAAATTTTTACACCACATTATGCAAGTCCATTACTTTGTGGAAATCTAGGACTCGAAGTCACATGTTTAAATCCAAACTCTATTATGTTCCTGTAATTTGAGGGCCATTGTCGGTTCTCACTTCTGCTGGTATTCAATATCTGCAAAAATGTCTCTTAAGTACCTTGCACACCTCAAATGATGTGTTTTATTTCAGTTTTAGAACTTCTGGATAATTGGAATATGCATCAAGCATTGTCAGATGTTCTTTTCCATTCAAATTGAATATATCAACTCCAATTATATCCCAGGGTCCACATTGCCTTTCTCTTTGAATTAAGGGCTCCTTAGACAATACTGGAGCCAGTGGCGTAACTACCGCCCTAGCAGCCGTAGCGGCTGCTATGGGGCCCGTGGCATGAGGGGGCCCGTGTCGCCCACAGGCACGGGCCCCCACCATGGCCGGAGGCTCCGCTAGAAGCCGCTATGGCTGCTACAGCGCGACGCCAGTGAACACTACGGCAGAGCAGGGAGGTATCTCCATGCTCTGCCATTAAACAAAAGACATGTATTCCCTATCCACAGGATAGGGGATACATGTGTGATTGCTGGCATTGATAGGGAGAACGGGGAACTGAAAGTCCCCTGAAGTTCTCCATAACAAACCTCGGACTTCCGGGGTCTGTGTCGGCAGCTCCGTAGAAATGAATGGAGCGCCGGTCGTGCTTGTGCGCATGCGTGACCAGCGCTCCTTTCATTTTTATTGAGCTGCGCAGACGCCGGAAGTCAGAGGTTAGTCATGGAGAACTGCGGGGGACTTTCGGTCCCCCGTTCTCCCTATCGCTGCCAGCGATCACACATGTATCCCCTATCCTGTGGATAGGGGATACATGTCTTTTGTAGGACACACTGTAGGTCGGATTTTTTTGGGGGGTTGGGGCTGCATGGCGTTACCTACAGGGGGGGCTGTATAGCGTTAGCTACAGGGGGGGCTGTATAGCGTTACCTACAGGGGGCTGTATAGCGTCACCTACAGGGGGCTGTATAGCGTTACCTACAGGGGGAGCTGTATGGCGTTACCTACAGGGGGACAGTATGGCGTTACCTACAGGGGGGGCTGTATGGTGTTAGCTACAGGGGGGCTGTATGGCGTTACCTACAGGGGGGGCTGTATGGCGTTCTCTAAAGTGGGGTCTGTATGGCGTTCTCTACAGTGGGGGCTGTATGGCGTTAGCGCCATACAGCCCCCTCTGTAGATAACGCCATACAGCCCCCACTGTAGAGAACGCCATACAGCCCCCTCTGTAGATAACGCCATACAGCCCCCCTGTAGATAACGCCATACAGCCCCCTCTGTAGATAACTCCATACAGCCCCCTCTGTAGATAGCGCCATACACCCCCCCTGTAGATAACGCCATACAGCCCCCCTGTAGATAACGCCATACAGGCCCCACTGTAGATAGCGCCATACAGCTCCCCTGTAGATAACGCCATACAGCCCCCCTGTAGATAACGCCATACAGCCCCCTCTGTAGATAACTCCATACAGCCCCCTCTGTAGATAGCGCCATAAGCCCCCTGTAGATAACGCCATACAGTCCCCCCTGTAGACAACGCCATACAGCCCCCCCTGTAGAGAACGCCATACAGCCCCCACTGTAGAGAACGCCATACATCCCCCACTGTAGATAACGTCATACAGCCCCCACTGTAGAGAATGCCATACAGCCCCCACTGTAGAGAACGCCATACAGAGTCCCCCTGTAGATAATGCCATACAGCCCCCTTTGTAGATAACGCCATACAGCCCCCTCTGTAGATATCTACAAAGGGGGCTGTATGGCGTTATCTACAGAGGGACTCTGTATGGCGTTATCTACAGGGGGTCTGTATGGCGTTCTCTACAGAGGGGGCTGTATGGCGTTATCTACAGAGGGGGCTGTATGGCGTTATCTACAGAGGGGGCTGTATGGCGTTATCTACAGAGGGGGCTGTATGGCGTTATCTACAGGGGGCTGTATGGCGTTATCTACAGGGGGGCTGTAAAAAAGGCATTATCTACAAAGGGGGGTTGTGTGACACCCAGGGGAGGGGGGGTCCAGTCAAAAGTTTGCTATGGGGCCCAGTCTTTCCTAGTTACGCCCCTGACTGGAGCATAAGTTTGACCTACAATTTGCTCAATATCCTTATTTATAGATGGCCAAAACAGGGATTCTCTGGCCCTTCTTTTGCATTTTGGAATACCAAGATGGCCTTCATGTATGATAATAGTCTGTTTAAAATATTTCCGCTACATTTCTAACAAACTTCACTGGGGGTGGTGGGTGTAGGTTGTCTGTCCTGGTCATTGCTGAGATGGCTGTACTTATCAGCTGTGATGAACCTGCTGTATTCTCTAAACCTTTTGCTGGGTTTGTCTTGATTCAGGCTCTGCCTGTCTGAGTCACCACTTCTGGTACCATGTGTGGTTGTCCACTTAGTAATGATGTTGCAAGGTTTCTTAGTATAATTATTTATTGAAGGATTATACAGTCAAGATAGCCTCTCTCTACTGACACAACTGTGGTCTGACTAACCTTCATTTTGTTACATTTGTATCCTATGCGTCTGCCAAGCTCCTATTTGTAAACTTTATTAACACTAATAAACACACTGACCCCGGCATCTAAACCGGCGCAGCTTAACGGTGCAGGGTCTGGGTGTCGGATACCCACAGATCATGTACTGATGACCTATCCGGTGGATAGGTCATCAGTTGTCCAGTAGTGGACAGCCCCTTTAACGCGCCTCTAGTTATCATATCTTCCCTAAACCCACCAAATTACATTTATTTTGCTCCTATTGTATTTTTTATTTTGCTTGTATTGTATTTTTAACTTCTGCTTTTTAGTATTTTGTCCATATTTGGTTTTGCACAGTAATAATGTAACAGAGTTGCATCATAATATAAATGGGACTTGTTTTTTTTGAATTTTTGTATCTTATATTCTGTTCAAACAGTTTATACAAGCGACAGAAGGGTATATAAAATTCTCACATTTATTTAACAGTTGTATGATAATTATTGTCAGTGACTTCATTGTAACAAGTGCGTTGAAACAAAGTAACACATAAAATATTATTACTAAAGTGAGTATTTACAAAAATTGGCATTAGCCCCTTAGTGACCATCAATACGCCTTTTCACGGCGGTCACTAAGGGGCCTTAGGCTAGGCCGTCGCCTTTTCACGTCGGCCCAGTCTAAGTCCTTCACAGGTGCCCCATGCAGACTGGAGCCGGGGCTCGGCTGCCTGATGACAGCCGGGCTCCTGCTCCATCGGCTGCGACCAAAGTTTACTTCAGCTGTTTAACCCGTTAAATTCCGCGGTCGATAGCGACCGCAGAATTGAAATCATTTACAGAGGGAGGGAGCTCCCTCTCTCACATATCGGCAGCCCACAAATGCAATCGCGGGCCTCTGATGGGGTGCCATGGCATCCGAGAGCCTGATAAAGGCCCCCAGGTCTGCCCATGGCATATGCCTATTAGGATGTGGTGGAGGCACGTCCTAATAAATTGCTGGTCAGTTTTACACTGACAGGCAATAATGCTCTGGTATACTAAGTATACCAGAGCTTTATAGAAGCGATCTAAAGAACGCATAGTGAAGTCCCCTAGTGGGACTAAAAAAATAATTAAGTAATGTGAAATAAAAATGACAGTAAAAAATAAAATAAAACCATATTTACCATAAAAAGTGGTTTTATTTAGTAAAAGTGTAAACATTAAATAAAACTACACATATATGGTATTGCCGCGACTGTAATGACCCAAACAATAAAGTTAATATGTAATTTAGACCACAAGGTGAACACCGTAAAAAAAACCGCAAAAAACAATGGCGAAATTGCTATTATTTTCCAACCATCTCCCAAAAAAGTCATAATAAAAGTTAATAAATAAGTCCCATGTACCCTAATCCAGTACCAATCAAAACGATGTCTCGTCCCGAAAAAACAAGCCCTCATATATATATATTGACGGAAAAAGAAATAAATTACGGCTTTTGGAAAGCGACGAAGCAAAATGCAAATAATTTTAGTTCAAAAGAGTTTTTTTGTGCAAAAGTTGTAAAACATAAAAAACCTCTACATATGTGGTATCGCGTAATCGTACCGGCCCATAGAATGAAGATAATGTGTTATTTATGCGGCACAGTGAACGGCGTGAATTTAAAACGCATAGAACAATGGCGGAATTTAAAGGGAGTTTTCTATTCACCCAAAAAAAGTTAATAACAGTTAATAAAAAAATTATATCTACCCCAAAATGGTGGCATTAAAAAGTACAACTAATCCCACAAAAAACAAGTCCTCATACAGCTATGCAGACGAAAAAATAAAAAAGTTATAGCTCTTTGAATACGACTATAGAAAAATGAAAAACAAAATAGCTTGGTCATTAGGGCCTAAAATAGGCTGGTCACTAAGGGGTTAAATTCCCAGAGCCTTTTTAAAAGAGACATATATGAAATACATGTTCTGATTACCTGAGTACAGTTATGGTAAGTATGTTTCTTTGTAATTGGTCTGTTTTCACAAGACTGCCAGGTTCAGAGCACTTACCACCAATGCTAAGGGTCACAGTTGGGTGCCTTATATCTAGCCACTGTATGGTCAGTTGCACTTGATGACTCTCCTTTGAGTAACCTTGACAGTTATAAGCCGGATAAATCACCCAGGTATCTTGGTTAGTTATAAAGGCCTCTTAAATTAGATCTCAATCCCAATAGAGGATTATATTTTTTATAGATAGAAATCTTTTTTTGCAGGATATCTATACCTTAACAGCTCCACAGCTAAGTAGTAATAGTCTGAGCATAATGATTGTTCTGTATTGAAATATTTGTATTGAAAGAAGATATGAAAATAATGCATTTCACTGAGTGCCCAGGTCAGCTACTTTGCCACTCTGGACCTAAAGTAAGTCACGTGCAGCTTTTTTGTTGGAAAGCGCACAAAATCTGTGAGGTGATTCTTCCTATGTATAAAATGCAGAGTTTTCAGCTATATTTCAGCAACAAATCTAAGTTGTTAACAAGGGATACAACACATCAGTAAAGAAAGAAAGACAGTACATTGTTCAAAGCTGATAAAAGGTATAGCACAAGTCAAAACTGACATTTCACAGCCGCTAAAGACATAATCTTAGCACTTTGATGTAATGCAGAAAGTGACAAGTGGCTGCTTATTTGTTTAGATGATAAGAAACTTCTACCAACTATGTACTAGTATGGTACACACCAGCTAAAGGTACTTTTACATGGACAGATTTCTTGGCTAGTAAACAAGCACCGATTGGCGATACAGCACGTGGATCGGTGCTTGTTTTCTCCATTTACATGGAGCAATGATCGCAATGTAGGGTGATGAACAATCATTAATACGATTATTCATCACCATACATTTGCATCTTGTCGGCAGCACATCTCCTGTTTACACAGTGAGATGTGCTCATATGAACGCTCATTCGCCCGAATATTGGCTCATGTAAAAGGGTCTCAAGTACAGTTGTAATTTTTCCAGAGTAATTTACGAATTAAAAGATGAGCTATAACTGGTTGTTGTCTAATAAATAATACATATTATACTTAAAGGGGCTGTACCAGAATCTACAATTATTACCTATACAGAGGATAGATGATAAGTGTCTAATTGCTTTGCGGCCCCGTCGCTGGGACCTGCACCGATCACGATGGGGGTCCCAAACACCCCATTTCTCCTCACTCAAAGGCAGTGAGGAGGACTTCCATTCAAAGTCTATGGGACCGACAGAAACAGCAGAGTACAGCATTCAGTATCAGTGGGGGTCCCAGCTGTGGCTAGGTGAGAGTTGTCTATTCTGTTACCACCAATTTAAATAAAACTTATTCCCAAATTATCACTAGTATGATCATCCACATGTTCAGAAATGTTCATTTAGGACTCTACACAGAATATCAATTAAGCGTACAGAATGGTTGCTTTTTGAGTACTGATTAGTACATGTTTTAAAGTTTAAAGGGAAAAAGACACAAAGTATCTGCTAACACAATTAATATATTTCATTTCCTGTTATACATTTTGTTTTTGAAAAGTATAGGATAAAAACTTACAGGCGGCCCAGGAGGTCCTGTGATGCCAGCTGCCCCAGGATTTCCATGTGTACCCTAGAAAAAAAAACACACACATAAACGTTCTGTATACAGCAGATACCACTTTGATGAGTGATTTAAAAGAATATGCTCATAACATTTCTCAAATATAACACTATATAAACTCATTGCATTGAAAAACCTACTGGCATCAGGCCCCTTAGGATGTTCATACACTTAGATTTGTTGCAGAAATTCATTCCATGAATACAGTTGTTTCTGCAGCATGTACATGCATTTTTGCAAGCCCCAATGAGCGTAATCATACTGTTCAGAAATTTCTGCTACGTTTGAATATGCAATGCCCTAACTTTGCAATGTACAACGCATATGGAATGGCAAAGAAGTCACATAACTGTATAAAAATGACTTGATATTTACTGCATCCTATCGCAGGCACCTCCCAATTGATTCTTCCTTCAGGAATTTTGAGGTAGATTTTGTACTGCCTGCAGATAGGTTTTTGCATTTTTTTCTCGGTGATTTTCGCTCGCAGCCTTTGAAGCTAATGCTAAAGGGTGCGAGCAACAAACGCAGTAAAAAAAGCTTAAAAACTAGCGCCACAGGTTTTTTCTGCCTCCCATTGACTCAATGGGAGGCCAAAGGCAGACACCACGGCAAGAAAGGACATGCCACTTTTTTTTCCCGTGTGAGGCCAAAAGCCGCTCTAGAAAAAAAATGCCTCTGCCTCCCATTGAAAACAATGGGGGCGATTTTGGCCGTTATGTGGCGCTGATTAGAAAGCGGTTTCTGCGTAAACATCAGCGCCACAAAACTCTGTGTGAACAGGGCCTCAAAGGGAATTTCCAGCCAAAGTGTATAAAATGACATACAGTGAAGGAAATAAGTATTTGATCCCTTGCTGATTTTGTAAGTTTACCCACTGTCAAAGATATGAACAGTCTAGAATTTTTAGGCTAGGTTAATTTTACCAGTGAGAGATAGATTATATTAAAAAAAAACAGAAAATCACATTGTCAAAATTATATATATTTATTTGCATTTTGCACAGAGAAATAAGTATTTGATCCCTTTGGCAAACAAGACTTAATACTTGGTGGCAAAACCCTTGTTGGCAAGCACAGCAGTCAGACGTTTTTTGTAGTTGATGATGAGGTTTGCACACATGTTAGATGGAATTTTGGCCCACTCCTCTTTGCAGATCATCTGTAAATCATTAAGATTTCGAGGTTGTCGCTTGGCAACTCGGACCTTCAGCTCCCTCCATAAGTTTTCGATGGGTTTAAGGTCTGGAGACTGTCTAGGCCACTCCATGACCTTAATGTGCTTCTTTTTGAGCCACTCCTTTGTTGCCTTGGCTGTATGTTTTGGGTCATTGTCGTGCTGGAATACCCAGACATTTTTAATGTCCTGGTGGAGGGAAGGATGTTGTCACTCAGGATTTGACGGTACATGGCTCCATCCATTCTCCCATTGATGCGGTGAAGTAGTCCTGTGCCCTTAGCAGAGAAACACCCCCAAAACATAATGTTTCCACCTCCATGCTTGACAGTGGGGACGGTGTTCTTTGGGTCATAGGCAGCATTTCTCTTCCTCCAAACACGGCGAGTTGAGTTAATGCCAAAGAGCTCAATTTTAGTCTCATCTCACCACAGCACCTTCTCCCAATCACTCTCAGAATCATCCAGATGTTCATTTGCAAACTTCAGACGGGCCTGTACATGTGCCTTCTTGAGCAGGGGGACCTTGCGGGCACTGCAGGATTTTAATCCATTACGGCGTAATGTGTTACCAATGGTTTTCTTGGTGACTGTGGTCCCAGCTGCCTTGAGATCATTAACAAGTTCACCCCGTGTAGTTTTCGGCTGAGCTCTCACCTTCCTCAGGATCAAGGATACCCCACGAGGTGAGATTTTGCATGGAGCCCCAGATCGATGTCGATTGACAGTCATTTTGTATGTCTTCCATTTTCTTACTATTGCACCAACAGTTGTCTCCTTCTCACCCAGCGTCTTACTTATGGTTTTGTAGCCCATTTCAGCCTTGTGCAGGTCTATTATCTTGTCCCTGACATCCTTAGAAAGCTCTTTGGTCTTGCCCATGCTGTAAAGGTTAGAGTCAAACTGATTAATTGAGTCTGTGGACAGGAGTCTTTTATACAGGTGACCATTTAAGACAGATGTCTTTAATGCAGGCACCAAGTTGATTTGGAGCGTGTAACTGGTCTGGAGGAGGCTGAACTCTTAATGGTTGGTAGGGGATCATATACTTATTTCTCTGTGCACAATGCAAATAAATATATATAATTTTGATTATGTGATTTTCTGTTTTTTTTTTTTTATATAATCTATCTCTCACTGGTAAAATTAACCTAGCCTAAAAATTCTAGACTGTTCATGTCTTTGACAGTGGACAAACTTACAAAATCAGCAAGGAATCAAATACTTATTTCCTTCACTGTATATTAGTAAACCAGAAGTTAAAGCTGTAGCCAAACTTTGGTAATTATGTTTTATTTGCTTACAAGGACGTTGCCATTTTCTGTTTGTGGTAGTCAATTTGGCAAAAGTGACAACAGGAAGTGCACCCATATACACACCTCAACATTGAAATTTCAATACTAAGAAGAAAAAAAATTGGAATTTTGGAAAGCACAGGATCGTTAGACGTGTTATTGTTATGCAAACAATAAAAAAAATAGAAACAAAATATTCCAAACATCTTGATTTAATCAGTATCGAGTATGAGCACCAAGCGCAGAAGTACATGCACCTGCATGTCTTGGCATGCTATCAATGAGGTTATTAATGGTTGTCTGAAGAATGTTATGCCACGTTGAATTCACTTGGACACGCAAATCATCAAGATTGGCTGCTGGCAACTCCCTTTTAATTGCCGTCCAATGACATCCCAGATGTGCTTGATGGAATACAATTCCAGAGACACTGCTGGACATGGTAGCACATTTAAGCCACACAGGCTGCTCACAGTAGCACGAGCAACATGCGGCCCGCATTGTCTTGTTGAAAAACGGCTTCTGGGACACTTTAGAGAAATGGCCGTACCCTGGTTCCACCACCAAATCAATGTAACGCTAAGCTGTTAGTGTACCTGAAATAAAGATTATAGGGTCCGGCTACCATACAATATGCCACCCCACACCATAATCCCGAGAGTAGGACCGGTGTGACATTCCCTTGTGAAGGCCTCTTCATTGCATTGCCCATGTGGTCTGCAGACCAATCTTCACCTATCATTGCATCCGGGACAAAAGCGGGACTCATCACTAAAGAGTATAGACCTCCATGCCAGACTTCATTGTCATCTTGCCGTGCACATGATAGTCTTTGAGAGCGGTGTCGTGTGGTCACCTGTGGAACACCTGTAGCTGGATGTCTGGCTCGTAGCCCAATGTCATGCAAACGGCTTCTGATGGTTTGCTGCTGCCCGAGGCTTGGAATGTGACTTCCAATTTTACTTGCAGTACAAAATGGATTACTACGCGCCATTTTTCCAATCAGACGATCCGTCCATGCAGAGGTTCACCTCTGCGCACCTTTTGCTGTCGTTCCCGTTTGTCGTTGTTCTCCCAACCTCCGGGACATGCAACGTTGAACAGTGCTGTTATATCGGCCCAGGCACGTAGTGATCTCCCGGAGTGATAAACCATGGTCTCTCGATTCAAGGATTCTGTCCCTCTTAGTTTGCGACAAGTGGCGATAACTGGCACGTCGACGAACAGGAGGCATCGCATAATCATCCCACACCACTTGATCTGATTTTTGAAGTTTCATGTGGCTGAAAAACTTTGCTTTCAATCTGGCTTTTATCCCCCTCTCACATGCCATAGATAGGTGCTTGAAAATTTGATAATCTCAGCGACACCTTCTACTTCCTCAATTTGCATAACCTTACGGCTTGACCTTCTTGGTGTTGCAATTTCAATGTTAAGGAGTGTAGATTAAATGTGGAGCATCATAGAGATGGCAACATGATTCAACTAAAAAACTTATAAAGGTAACATCAAATATTAGAGGTCATCTATTAAAGGGAAACTCCCACTTTAAACAAAAATGTTCCCATGTATTCCATTAAAGAAGTCCAGGAAGAATGGAGATTCAGGACTTGTGATTTGTGTTCGTTGACACACTTTTACTACTAGAGACAATGGGGATTAAATGTGTCATTTATACAGTCACCAGAACTTCCTGTATAATGAAAATGTATATGGACTATTCCACACAGGCTCTCCACAGGGAGGAGGGGAGGGGAGGAACTCCTATCACAATTACTGCTGATGATTAGAGTCATATAGTTATAATGAGGAAGATCACGGTTCTGGCTCTATTATTTTAATCTCTCATTTTATACAGGAGAATTCTGAGGGAAGGATAATCACACTGTCCTCCCAGCAGGCAGAGATGGTACTAGCTCTAGCTGCTCATGTGATGCTGTGCTGAGACATCATGGAATTGATAGAATACCACAGACAGTAGATCATACAGCAGGGAAGTGAGTACAACATACATAAAATAGGTCCAGATAGACAATCCGTCCCAGATAGACAATCAAGAATGCAGTGATGAAATGTTGTGTTTCTGTTGAAGGCCTTTTTTAAATGCTAGCAATAGAACATATAAATCATAGAAAATTTCAATCCCATTTTGTTACGATCATGGTCTTAGGAAAGCTTTTTAATGTTTATAATGTTGAGTCATTTTTGCAAAAACTTTGGTTTACTTAACTGAATTAAAGTACATCACATGCAAAGGGAAATTCAAAATTCTGACACTTGTTTCTAAAAAGCAGTGCATATGGGCTCACATTATGCATTCTGTTCTGTTTTTAGTATTTTTTACATGATTCAGCTGTAATCTGGTTTTAAATGTAATGGTCATAGGCTTATAGAAACTGTAAAAATGTGTGGGTAATTAAATAACGCATGTATTTTTGGGAGCATTTGAAAACGCAACAAAAATGCAATGAAACACATAATGTAAACCCA
Organism: Rhinoderma darwinii; assembly: GCF_050947455.1. Classification (NCBI taxonomy): domain Eukaryota; kingdom Metazoa; phylum Chordata; class Amphibia; order Anura; family Rhinodermatidae; genus Rhinoderma; species Rhinoderma darwinii. Next base: position 191,582,401 of record NC_134690.1, on the reverse strand, counting down.
GCCTCAGAGCTAAGCTGTTATGTTACATGTCTGACAGACTCTAGAAATGGCAGCTGTCCGATTCAAAGTAGAAACCAGAAGATTTTTTTTTTATTTCACTTTAAACTTAAGAAATGTAACTAATGGAATGGCCCCAAAGCAGTTCAAAATAATAAAAAAAAAATAAAATAATTGTTACTAGTTACTAAACTTTTTATTTAGATTGAAAATGAGAAATTTAAAAATGTTTCTTAAAAGTAAGGTTTTCTTTTAAGTTTTAATGTTTTCAATACAACAGAGTACAGTAAATGTTAAAGAGGCTCTGTCACCAGATTTTCAAACCCCTATCTCGTATTGCAGCAGATTGGCGCTGCAATGTAGATAACAGTAACGTTTTTTTTTTTCAAAAACGAGCATTTTTGGCCAAGTTATAAGCATTTTTATATTTATGCAAATGAGCCTTTCTTAAGTACAACTGGGCGTGTTTAAAGTTATGTCCAAGTGTTTACTTGTTTTACTAGCTGGGCGTTGTGAATAGAAGTGTATGATGCTGACGAATCAGCATCATCCACTTTTATTCGTTAACACCCAGCTTCTGGCAGTGCACAGACACACAGCGTGTTCTCGAGAAATCACGCTGTGACGTCACTTCCTGCCCCAGGTCCTGCATCGTGTCGGACGAGCGAGGACACATCGGCACCAGGCGACAAAGGCTACATCGACTTACCTGCAAACGCCGATGCTGCTGCAGAATCAACTGTAGCCTTTGTCGCCTGGTGCCGATGTGTCCTCGCTCGTCCGACACGATGCAGGACCTGGGGCAGAAAGTGACGTCACAGCGTGATCTCTCGAGAACACGCTGTGTGTCTGTGCATTGCCAGAAGCTGGGTGTTAACGAAGAGAAGTGGATGATGCTGATTCGTCAGCATCATACACTTCTATTCACAACGCCCAGCTAGTAAAACAAGTAAAAACGCCCAGATGTACACACACAATACACACCCACTTGAACATAACTTTAAACATGCCCAGTTGTACTTAAGAAAGGCTCATTTGCATAAATATAAAAATGCTTATAACTTGGCCTAAAAAGCTCGTTTTTAAAAAAAAAAAACGTTACTGTTCTCTACATTGCAGCGCCGATCTGCTGCAATACGAGATAGGGGTTTGAAAATCTGGTGACAGAGCCTCTTTAAGCTCATCACATCAGAGTCAACCTGGCCCACTAAAGTACCAAAGTATCCTCAAGTAGTCTAAAGTTTGGCACAGTAATGGTTTCCAAAAGTCCAGCAGAAAATAACTCCACTTGGAGCTGACCATGGAGCCAATCGCTTGTCAATAGAGTCTATTTTTATGGATTGATTAAAAAAAATATATTTGACTTTACTGTTTATATGTCTTAAGTGTGCAATGATAACAAAAAACGTTATTATGTAATTACAAGGAGACATGCACGTGTTCTGTATACTAAAAGGTGGGCCCTTAAGATCATTTCCTCTGTTGGACCCTATGAATCCCAATTTGACATTGCATAACTATATTGAGAGTTCTTGTTTGCAATCCAAGAAATAGTCATTTACATCCTCACCCTGTGCCATGATGCATGTCGCATGTAAGAGCTGAAACTGGGATCAGAGCTCCTTATACAGGCCATAAAGCCTTTCCTATTTTCCTTAGTTCTCCATTAATGTTCCATATAAAAGTCAAAACAAATACGTGTTTTTATCCATTTTGTAATATTGTGGCCTTATTATTAACTAAATATATGGTTGCCTAGTTGCATCGGTTTTGACAAATCGCTTTTATGACGTCTTTTTGGTGACTGGGCAGATATGTTTACCGCTATAATCAGAAGCAGTCAGTGAAATTTGTGGTTTTATTGCAGACAGTACATTGACAGTTATTTTAATTTGCATGCAATTATATACAATAGTTTAAAGTGCAGATACATAACGCAAACTTTGTTTGGTCCATAAACACCCATGATTGGAAAAAGCAATTATTTTCTCTACAGTGGTTACAGAACAATTTCTGTATTTCTTCCTTGCTCCATTGGGCCCAATGAGACTAGTTCTTATTTACAGTACAAACAAACTCTCAATGTGCATTGCAGTAAGAATATTTAGATAAAAGAATACAACATCAGTACCTGGTCACCTTTCTCTCCAGACAGGCCAGGAAAGCCGCGTTCACCTTTGATACCCTAGAAAAAAAATCCAACAACCAAGCAATCATTGTATTTCATTTCAAGCTCTGCTAACTGTATTGCTTCAAATGAACTGTACAATTCATTTTTAGTAGCATGCAGAGTTACCAGAGAATCTGTCATACACTATTCATACGCATAAAACCTTTGGACCAAAAATGATTTTTTAGTTGTATTTTCTATGTGGTCTGCAGTGAAGAACAGAAAAAGTATAAAACCGAGATTTCAGCACGGATTATATCCTTCAATAAAAAAAATATAATTTATTATGAAACACAGTTACCCATGACAACAAGATACTTAAATAAAATTTACATGATAAAACGCGTGAGTAGGTGAAGCAAGGAAACCAAAGTCTCCTGGGTATAGATATTCAGAGGTGTACATGCCATCGGATATCAGGCTAAAGAAAGCAGTCAGTGATTCATTATTGTCCAGTCATCTGAAGTGGAATCTATGGTCTCCAATCTGAGGCAATGTCTAGCTGAACTGAAGTACGCTGTATTATATATTTTCATCATGACATGTTGATCAACAATCTGTTTTTCATTCTCCTCGAAACATTTTTCTTTTTATCTGTGTAGAATAAATGTTTTGCTACTGAAATGCTGTCAGTGTTATTACTAGGCCCTGACAACCTGTTTATTGTACAGATGTTGATCGCTTCATCTGAAATGATCACTAAGATTTGTTTTTTTAAGTTTAATTTCATTTCAGGTAGTCTAATAAATAAATGTCTTCATAGCTCATGCGTGCAATGAAATATGTGAGAATATAACTTTCAGGTTAGTACTCACTTTGTCAACTTACCTTTGGCCCTTCTTTGCCAGGGATCCCAGGAGGGCCTCTTAGACCAGGATCGCCCTGTTAAGGATAATAAATTATGAATTTATTCAAAGGATTACAAAAGGGATTACATTATTGTTAAATATACACAAATGTAATTAACATTCTAGATTTAAATAGCATCAATGTGAACGTCCCATACTCTCACACCTTTTGCTGACATAGGTTATAACTAAATGGTAGCAATAAGAAATAAGAAATGTTACAGAGAAAGGAAAAAATCTGCTAAAATATTCTACTGTTGATCTACTTATTATGTTGCCATTGCACATATCTCACCATATGACTACTTATAATATCCTTGTCAGGGTGCCAGGCCACCCCCAAAATAAGAAAGAGGTAGAAAAACTCTTATCCCTGAAATGTTTTGTTTGTGGGGTTTTTTAAACGAATGACTTCAGGTTACTTCTATTACAATATTGAAGATGACAAGGTCCAGCTGTAGATTCTCGTATTTGTAGCCTCACAATCCGGACTATTGTATGTCATCCACCCAACTTATTAACTATGCAACTTTCTACATATGTTGTTAAAAAAAATCTGTCTTTGTTTAATGTCACATGATCCTGGTAATTATTCTTTCTGTGATATAATGGCCACGCAATGAGTAAGAGTCTAACTCTGTATAGAAACTGCAATGCGTCAAATGCCAGTCAAATATAGCTCTAAGGCAGCTGGACTTCACACATATAAATCTCTTCAGACAACACTAGTTAGTGCCAAATAAGTTACTGCAGCTGGTGACTGTTCAAGACTAATGGAATCTCTACATGGGAACAAGTAGGGAATCAATCCAGGAGGAAAATGCTAGTATATAAATTGAATGAAATGAGGTGGAAATCCAACTTTCCAAATTATTCTAGATTCATTGATTGGGTCTGAATAGCCCTTCGGCTGGTTTCAGACATCAGTAATACAGACACAATTTAGCATCCATATTGTGCTCGTAACACCAAGATCCCCTTGCAGTTATACTAAATAGAACTTAGATCATCATAGGGCACTATGGTCATCTAAGTTTGGTTAAGTTGAACTGCAGATCGGCGCTAATATGCAGTTATATTATGGTCGTCTAAAACTGTAAAAATGTTTCAAGAGTAATATGGATAAGGTGACCAAAACGTATATACTAACACCTAAAATATCATAACCTGTACAACTGAAGTGCCCTAATATGTGACAGGGTTTCTCATGTTTTTACAATAAAACAAAGGTTATGCAGTTAAAGTTTATACTGAAGTCCCAATACTCTATTAGGCCTCCTTCGCCTCCTTTTACATGCGTTTTTGGTGGCGTGTTTTATTTAGTATTATTTTGTACTTGTGTTTTTCCTGGTGTCTTAGAAGTCCTGTAGAGAAGCCTATGGAAAAACGCCATCCCTAGAGCATGCTGCGTTTAGAAAAAAACAATACCTACCCCCAAAATGCTACAAAATCTCCACAATCCTAAACACTGTGTATGTAGAATTTCTCATATTGTACTATACACTTTGAAGTAACATTTAGCTGTAGCATATTCTGGGGAAAGAAGCTGTGAAAACGCCACTAAAAAAGCGGGTAAATGCTGTGTGTGAATCCAGCATTATACGGTTATGTTCTCCATTGTTTTATCATGTGACAATTATTCTTTTCAAATGCTTTTTTTCTCACTTTTCTCTATTAATAATCCCATTACTGTCTACTTAATGTAAAATAGTGTCTAGTCTAAGAAATTTGTGATTATGAATAAACAATTTGATATACTTTCACTTACTGGATAAAAATAAAAAATAACAGTGCCCCAATAGGTCCCTACAGCATTTAAAATATACAAACAAATTTATTGATCAATTTTAGAAGATATGCCTTATGAAAGGAAGTCTGTCACCACATTTTCACCTCCCAAATTCCTAATACCGCTATAAAGGGAACGCTCGTAGTTTTTCAAACCTACCTATGTTGCCCAAGTTGGCCCATCATGAACCACGTAGAATGCAGGACACTTCCGGGATTGCAGGACTCTTCAAAACACTTTTTTTATGGTTTACGATGAGCTGCCTTGGGTAACATAGGTATATTTGAAAAACTATCATCCTTCCCTATATAGCGATATTAGTGCTTTGGGAGGTTAAAAAGTGATGATCTTTTAAGTGACCAAAATAAAGATAAATAGGAAGACAATCCCATTAACAAAAGCTGTAAGCGGATTCATGCTGTAGTTCTTAGTGCCAGAGGAAAAAGGTCCCTCTTGGGAGCTACAATCATCCTTGTTCAATGCTCATTTTGTAGGCAGTATCACTTTAGCCATAGCAAGAAGGATTTCAAGCTATGTTGAAATTGGATTGCAAATGGGGTTTTATCTCCCACAGTATTTTTGAGTTTAATTTATACTTCTTTTTCTTAAGCCAACTTTGCAAAAAACTCAATTTTGCTATTGTTTTTTGCTTGTTTTTTTTTCTCTTGCAATTCTCGTAACACCTTTAATTATGTTATAAATTTATTATATGGGTTGTATTGATTAAGGGGATATATAATTTCTGTATATTTCTGTGGGCACACCTGCTGTGCCCCATGCGATCACAGCGCTGGGAGTTAAGGGCTGGCTAACAGTGCCATACATTTGCGTTACATGGCAAAAAGGGTTTTAGGACAAAGATTCTTTAGAAAAACACAATAGTTTTGTATAGCGGTTGTCCTTTTAGAGTGTATAGACATCAGAGAGCAAGTTTACTCCTCTATAAGCTAGAATGCTCTGTTCTGGTGAACTCGGACCATCCATACATAATATGGTAGGCCAGTCATTTGAATGGTCAATATGTAATGCTTCATGAAGGACTAGACACAGATTCTTTTTAACAAGGGGATGTCTTAAAGAGATCATTTTAATATACTTAAGCGATTCCTTTTTTATTAGAAAAACAAAATACTTTGTAACACTTTCACAACAATCCACACAATGTTTTGTTTTTTTTAGATCCTAGTGACCATGTAGCTCTAGACAGACAATTCTATAATGAGATTAACATTATCAACCTGGAATGTGTAATGTGTGTCACAAGTCATTGCATGTAAACTTGTAAGGCTCATTTGCGGTTTTCTTTATAAAAGAAACTGTAAAAACTGTTCACTTTGTACAGTATGTTGTGAGCCTTTGCACATATTAAAGAAAAATGTGGACAGGGAGACAATGGAAAAGATTTACCATTGTAATTACACCAGTTTTCCAGTATAATTGCATTGAAAAATGATGTTCTTCTGTATGACCACCATATTTATCAATCCCCCCCAAAACATTTTCTGCCACCTATGTTGTAGGTGTCAGAAAATTGATGCGACTTTCACACTGCACCTAACTTGACTGATTTACACACGTTTCCCACCTTTTTTCTGTTCGAAAAAGTGACAATGAACTTCTTCAGATACAACGTTCCATAGTTCATTACTGTGTGCCGTATCATTCAATAGGTAAATGTTATTTTGTGTCTACATAGTAATTGTATAATGGGAGAATTATTAAATGTGCCCTAATGTCTCTCTTGTTATTCCCAATCTCTAATCTCTTTAGCATTACATAAGTTAGAAGAAAATACTGTACATTTTGAAAATGTTAAACACTTACCTTAACACCTACTTGTCCTGCAATGCCAGCTACACTTTCCTCTCCCTTGGTGCCTGCAGATCCTGGTCCGCCAGCATTACAATGACCACACACATTCTTAAAATGAATGAGACAAATAAAAGCAATCTTGACTTCTGTATCACATCATTTCTGAATTGTACTTTTATGACATGGATCTGAAGACAGGAACTATATTTTATATTCACGTGTATTTGTGGTCGTTCAAAGAAAACAAACTACTCTATATTGCCCATAGCAAAATTTTCAGATTTGATTCCTACTTCGAGAAATAACTGTTGAATATATTTGGTTGCTATATGTAGCATTATATTACCTTAAACCTTTTTGCGAAGGTAATTTATCTTTGGCAGTATGTACACTAACATCAGCTCCCACCTTGCTGTTCCTGCAGTATTTCCGGCTGGTGTTTCACCCAGTGGCTTGCCCCAAACTGTTCCTAATTTCACCTAGTTTGGCTCGATGTCTGGCATCACTAGGGTTAATTAAAGACCTTAACACTTTACCAGAGCAAAGGGTCCATTTTCCTGCTCCAGTGAACCAGTGGTATTGCTATCCTATGGTTTGACCTCAGATTGTTTCTGATGTTGGTAGAAAACTCATGAACCATGTCCTTGCTTTGTTTCTGCTTTCACTAATATGACTATGACCTACAATCCTGGCCTCTTCCTACCTTTTTTTGTATGACTGTGACCTATGACCTCTGTTTTTTTCTAACTCCATCTTGTCACCTGTGACCTTCAAACTTCAACAGTTTTTTTTTTAGTATCTGTCTAAATAATCCCCCGAGACCTGCTCAGCGCAGCACTGTCTAAAGCTTGTTATGGCTGTCTCAGTTGAAGACAAATGATGTACAAATATCAATCCCTTGAGACACAGTGTTTCCCCTTTTAACTGTTATGGCTATACTAGTTTGATAGGTTACTGCCATGAATTCCTACATAAGAAAAATATGAATTTCTACTGCTGGTTAAAGTTCCTAAAACTTAGATCAGGTTTTATGACCATAAATAGTCACTACCTAATAGTACTTTACATTTTTCTTTGGAAAAATCCAGTTAACATAATAGTACAAAAGAAACTGCTAAGTGAAAACTTTAGCTAAACAGTCTATTAACCAGTCACGTGAGATCTGGCATGAGAGCTGAGTTGCCTCTGTTTGGGGCAAATGAGCCATATGGCCTAAAGGCAATAATGAACTACAACAGAACACGTGTCTTCTTTGGCTACTCAAAGTCTGGCTTCTCACTTGCTTTAATTCCCCCTCCCTCGCTCTGTCATCACAGGCATCATCATAAAAGTCAGTGGAAACTTAACTTCTCAAATATTCTTTTATTCCTTAAAGGAATTCAGACGGATTCTTTAATGTTGGCAATATTGCAATTACCTAATTGGATACAGCCCACTGTTTTCAATTTGGGAAGAACTAAAAGACCTCAAGAATTAAAATGATGTCAAAACGGTCATTTGACACTACATCTCTAAGCAACTTAGACTGTATATACTGATTCAAAGGAAGAGAAACAAAAAAATCTTCATAATCATGTAGATTATTATAAATTATTTCAACTTAATGGATATATTCTGATGCCCCAAAGATTTGTCTTTATAGGCTTTGGTTTTACATAGAGCTGTAACCCATGCACTCTCTTGAGATCAAGGTAAGAAAACACAGATTTTTTTATAAATACATAATAGTAAACTATTGAAAGTAAGCAATATAGAAGTAATTTCTTGTGATATGTTGTAATGTGCAAAGCAAATGATAGGTGAACTTGGAATATAAAAAGGGCTGTCATTTATACAGCCTTTTTCTATTGCTAGCTGTTAAAGTTATTGCCGAATTTAGCCTGCTAAAACAATTGTTCAATAGTAACATAAGGCTTAAACCAGGACATTTTAATTGTAGAATATGATCCAAAATGTTCTGCACAGTGTATGTTTAAGACACATACTGTAGGTAGTTTCTAAGTCAAATAGTTGGAAATGTTAATGAAACAAACATTCTAAAGAGTGAGTATTGTAATCCATTAACTAACTCAATGAGTCTTCCCATCCGGCAAACACTTCTTAGAATGAAGACTGTTTCATTGTGCTGAAGTTACTCATGGACCTAGTTGTCCAGCAATTATAACATTCAGAAAAGTAAGAACTGATGTGTTGCCAGTATTAAGCTTGATAGATCGCTACAGTAATAGCTGTACCGACTTTTATTCATTGCTAAACACAGCGTGTATATATTGCCAAATTGTCCAATGCGAAGTTAAGTGAAGTGAAATAGTTCTCCACCGGCTGCAGTTTACGTTCTAAATTTAAGTTCCTTTTCTACTGCCTTGAAATGTTGAATTGCTGACATAGCTGTAAGTGGAACTACAACTAATAGGCTAGGAAAGGAGTCTATCATGTACTTTCCTGTTCTGATGACAACTGCTAAGGTTTACTGTAGATATAATCTAGCTTTTGTAATGGAAGAACACTGCCCTGGAGTTTGTCACAGTAAAGTAAAGATTCCTGCTATTCTGAAGACCTCATGGCGGTTTTGATGTGAGTACCTGACATAATCCCAGCATAATGATAATGACTTGAAATGCTATGTACACCTTTGAAAATATTTTTTTTTTTAAATAAAAATGTGTATCAGTGTGTTTTGTGCAACTTTCTAACTATATTTTATTAAAAATGATTTTTACTTTTTGAGATACAGCTGCTTTATATCCTGAATACAGTGCAGCTGTATCTAGCGCTGAAACTGGTATCTGTCAGGTCAGCAGCACTGATGGGTTCACTGTCAGCGGGTCCTGTGTGTCTCTGACACGCAGGATTGAGCTGTTAGGGTATGTGCACACGATAACGACAATTACGGCTGAAATTACGGAGCTGTTTTCAGGAGAAAACAGCTCCTGCATTTCAGACGTAATTGCTCGTACTCGCGTTTTGCGAGGCGTCAATTACGGCCGTAATTTGGAGCTGTTCTTCATTGAAGTCAATGAAAAACGGCTCAAATTACGTCCCAAGAAGTGTCCTGCACTTCTGACGACGCTGTTATTTTACGCGCCGTCTTTTGACAGCGACGCGTAAAATTACAGGTCGTCGGCACAGTACGTTGGCAAACCCATTGAAATGAATGGGCAGATATTTGCCGACGTATTTGAGCCGTGTTTTCAGGCGTCATTCGAGGCATAAAACGCCTCGTTTACGCCTGAAAATAGGTTGTGTGAACCCAGCCTTACCTGTCACATCTAAGTTCATAACTTAAATGTCATCGATAAGAGGTGGATCCCGCGTTGAACTCATCAGTGCCGCTGACCTGACGGATTCAGGCCTCAGCGCAAGATATAGCTGCTCTGTATACAGGATACAAAGCAGCTGTAACTCAAAAAGTTAAAATCATTTTTAATAAAACATATTTAGAAAGTTGCACGAAACACACTGATACACATTTTTGTTTTAAAAAAATAAATTATTGTTTTTTTCAAATAGTGGAGTTTTATATAAATGTTGAGATTTGCTTTCAGTGGTGGACATAGAAAAAGTGGGAGCCCTTATAGCAAAGATCAAACTAGGTCATTATAGTGCCGGGTTTTATTATCCAGGACAAAAGGGTCTAGTTTACATCATATTATGCCAGTGACGATTATAGCATCCACAGTCTTGTCTTATCTCCTTGTATTTTTTAAATTCATAGAAGCCAACCAAATGGTGTATATAATAAGATAATTACTGTACCTTAAGAATAGCTCCTATATCACCAAGGAGTGGAAGGGCAATCTACAAATACAATAACAAACAAATTATGTGATGATAAAATATATAAATTCAAACTGAAATGCACTCAGTATTAAAACATTAAATATAAATTATTTAGATACATATACTGTATAAAACAACATACATTAATATTTTTTTGACTCTTACACTTTTCAGTCTAAACACGTGCTAGCAACAATACCATTCACCATACATTACTTACACAAATGCTTTTCAAATATTCACAATTTGTAAGGCAATGGTTAACAAACAATGACTAAGAATAGCATCATTTTTGAGTGTGAAAAGTTCAAAGTTTTGGAGTTGTGTTTGTTAAGTATTCATTCCCGGGAAGAGAAGCAATGACAAGTGATTTTTTATTTTTTTTGTAATGTATATATTGCCTGCCCTTCTCCAACTTCTTGAGTATTGATTCTTCTGGAATCATTGCAAATAAAAAAAACTTTGTAATTTAAAATTTAATCAGTAAAAATCTGAAAAATGTAATTGACTAAACATTATTTTAAAGAAGGCAGACAACTTCAACCGAAAATACTCTCAACAGTTCTAGAACGCTTTCCAAATCATAATTCAAAATTGAATCCCATAATGGAGTTTCTTGAATCTCAAGCAGAAAACAGATGTGCTGATTTTTCAGACTAGTAACTCAAAAGATTTACACGTATTTTCCCAAATAAAAGGGTTAAAGCTAAATGTTAATTTTAAGAATGGGAAAACTGATTGTGACAACAATGTACATGCTTTCACATACTGGGTCACCTGGAGGACCTGGGAGTCCTGGTCTTCCATCTCTGCCTGCGACACCCTGTAAGTAAAAATACAAAAAATAACTCATCATATTGACATTTTTATTTCTTTAAAAAGAAATAAAAAAAAGCTTATTGATACAGTACATTTACAGTAGTTGCATAACTCATTCTGTTGACTATTGCGACACATCAACAATAAGGTAATTATGGCTGAGTGATATGATTTACAGAATAGGCTTTATTATAGAATATGGTCAAGCAAGCTCTGCATTTGGTAGACTATTAAAATTATGAAGGTATTTGCAAATTATTCTAGTCAGGCTTTATCACTAATAGTGATTGATGTCAAATTATATGTTATTTGTAACGGCCACCGCTTCCACCCGCCGTATACACACACCTTTACACGGCGTCCTCTGGCTTCTGCTCGGCACCGTGTCCTTCCCTGTCTTTTGTCTGGTTGCGACCTCTATCTGCATCCAGGGGAGTTCCCTGCCTGGACCTCTTGCTTGTTGAACGTGACAACCCTCTGCCACCTGCCTTGACCTTTGGATCTGTAGACCGTAATTTATCGTCTGCCGCCTGTCCTGACCTACGCTATACCGGACCCTGCATACTATGAGCTGCTTCAATACCCCTCCTGTCCACGTTGACCATTGCCAAGGGAGACTACTTTTGGGGTAGTGACCTGGGGATTCCCAGCAGCAAATTCCAGATCTCCATATAGGGGTTATAGGGTAAATACCTGGCGATCCCTTAGACTCCACTCCCTGGATTAGCCCCAAATCAAATCCCTTGTTGACACAGTGGGTATACAGCATCCTCTGTATGCCCCGTAACAGTCTCATTATCCATGATTGCTGTGACACTAAAAGATTAAAATTAAAGAGGTTGTCTGGTTATATGTTACTAAAGCTTAATCATAGTATTGATAAAACTTTCTACAATTTTCCAATATAATTTGCGCTTCAATTCCTCACTATTTTTAAGATATTTATTTGCTGTCAGTGAATGAGAACATTGTTTTTTTACATTCACAGGCTATAAATTCGTACATACCTAGCCTAGCTCTCATCTCAGAAGTGATTACAACTGTATCCAGTCTAAAAAGCCTGGACTCCAGACTGACACATTGTAGCAATCTATTAGAAAGATGTGTGCAGCAGCCACTGATGTACTTGGCTGCCAGATTATTGTCTGAACTGGATACAATTGTATCCACTTCTCAGATGAGAGCAGGACTAGGTATGTACACCTCTGAATGTAAACAAGAGTGTTCTCATTCACTGACATCAAACAAATAAAAACATCTTGAAACCGGTGAGGAATTGAATCACAAAGTATATTAGAAAGTTATATGACTTTAAAGGGGTATTCCCATGAGGGACATTTATAACATATCCACCTATCTCTAGGATGGGGCCCCCTAAACCCCATTCTACTTTTGTCTGTTCCCGCTACCTCCCGGCCACTACCTGGTTATATTGTCAGGCGTAACGAAAACAGCTTATCTCACTGAGCTACGCTGTTTCCTTATCTCCCATAGTAGTGAATGGCAGTTACAGAAGCGGCATAGAATGCGAGCTACGCTGTTTTCATAACTACCATTCAGTTCTATGGGACTTACGAAAACAGCGTAGCTCAGCGAGCAACACAGTGGAAGAACGGGGTTTAGGGGGCTCCGTTCCAGAGATAGGTGCGGGTCCCAGAGGTGGGACCCGCATCGATCTGACATTTATGACATATCCTGTGGATATGTCAGAAATGTCTCTCATGGGAAAACCCCTTTAAGTTTCTATACTGTTTAAGCTTTATTTACATAAAACCAGAAAATCCCTTTGATTTGGGATCGAGAAGATCATGAATATGAGGGGACCCATGTAAATCGGTGGAGCACAGAGGCCTCTTCGGCCACACACAGCTCAACATTTGTCCATGAGCTGTGTCGGGTATTGCAGATCAGTCCCATTGAAGAAATAAAGGTCATACTGTGTCTGGTAAAGGCTCAAGGTGCCACGGTGTTCCACTAATCCATTGGTCTCATGATTAATGAGGGTCTCAATGGTCAAAACTGCACAATTCACAATTGAATGGCATACGCTAGTGATGTCATCAATCACTGTTAGTACGAAACCACTTTTAAGAGAATGGCTGACTTATAAAAACATAATGAAGTTATTGCGATATTTCTGATAAAGAAGCATCTTGAGCTTAATCTTTTCCAATTACACCTCTTCGGCAAGAGGCCAAATAATTGTTGAAGTTCTTTAGCTCTGTCTGTTGTCAGCATTTGCACACAATCCTGTACTTACTGAATTTGAACCTCTACCACCCATTACTTAACATATACATATCAATATAAGCATGTGAGTATTGAGGGTAGTATAAAATACTTGTTTGGGTGACTGTCATTATATATTAAAAATCATCTCCTCACAGATATAACGCTCCTTTTCTTGTGATGAAAGAAAAAAAATTGTCAGTTTTCTAAACCTCTGTAAACTGTTTATTAACATCTACCATAGACTGCTGATCTTATTCAATGTGTCATCATCGGAATAAACTGCTTCTTACTTATGCGGTTTTTCTACAATTATAGATGTTGTCAGAGCAATTAGGGTCTGACGTCTATGAATAAGGAAGTGACTATAAGCAAGCAAGTGGAAATACATAGATCCTACAGTATTCTTAAAATGCTTATTGAGAATAGGCAAGGCAATATAGTTACACTATATCACCAGAGCCATGGGTTTGTTTCACACAGACAAGGCAAGTCAATTTGAATGGATGGAAATAGGCGTGTGTGTGTGTTTGTGTGTGTGTGTGTGTGTGTGTGCGTGTGCGTGTGCCTGTGCGTGCGTGTGTGTTTTCGTTCATTCTAATAATTCTTGACTAGTACTTTTGTACACTTTTGAAAATAATATCTATCGACATTCTGCAAGATTCAGTCCCCATACAGTGCTGCAGTAAGATAGGAATTCACCCACTAATACAAGTTGATCTCATAGACCCCCAACAATTGGACCCCAGATTGAGTTGACAAAACCAAAGTAAGCCATTTGCAAATGCAAATTGTCTACTACTCACTTGTGCGCCTGGGGGACCTGGCAACCCAGGAAGACCTTGTGGACCCTAAACAGAATAAATACATATAATAAACATTTTAGTCTAAGCATGTGTTAGCTATTATACCAATCAGGCAATCACCATATAATTTGATAAAATAACATTTAGAAATAAAAACATAAAAATTATATCAATAACATTTCTAAACTTATAAAACATTATTTTTGAATTAGGCATGAAACATTAGTTAATGAATACAAATAAAATGGACCTAGTTTAGTGTCATGTAAACTACAGATGTGTCCTTTCCTCTTATCTCAACATATTTTGAGATGTGTGGCGTGAAAAGACCAGATTTTGCGATACTCTATCATGAGATGTCTATGCTATTTGTGTCTGCGTGGCCACCTAGTGGTTTTAACATGAATTTCAGCCTGTCACAGGTTTTGCTAGAATATCACGATATTGTCTTGAATTTGGTTCATGAGAAATTCATGAGGAGTCCTTAACCAAATTCAAGCAAAGGTAAGGGTGGACACAGCACTATATTGTTCTTAAACATTAAGTACATTTTATATTCAAACTTTAATATTTACCTGTATACCTGGTATTCCTGGGGATCCTACTGGGCCCTATGAATAAGACAATATAAAATAACATGGTATTTAAGGCCAGAGTTTCACACATTTCAACATTCTTCAATGCTTTTTATGGGCTTATCTACACGTAATGGATTTGCTGCTGGAAATTTCCGCAGCATTTCCGCATCAACTAGCAGACAATCCGCTGCAGAAAATCCGCACCATTTCATGCATTTTTTACTGCGGAAAATAGTGCAGACTTTTGTTGCAGTTTATTTGTACATTTTTTTCTAGGGCTATGTGATGGTGATATTTCTTCTTCCTGTGATGTCATTTCCACCCCCTGTAAAAGATTCGGCAGCGTTTCCACAGCAAATTACACAATACATCAGAAAGCGCAGGAAATCACAGCAGCAATTGACATTGACATGCTGCGTAACTAAAATTACGCACTGCAGATGAATTTCATGATGGAATTTTTCCGCAGCGTGTGGATGACATTTGTTAAATCACACTCACTTTGCTACTACTGTATTGCGCTGCATATTTTCCATCATCAATTCTGGAAGAAAAATATGCAGCAATTCCGCTATGTCTGGACAAACCCTAAATCTTTACCTATAGAATGGGCAACATTTGGTAGCGCACAAGTCATTGTAAAAATTGTGGATTACCTGCAACACAACTCCCTATGGGAAACAAGGTGGCGGGTAACCATGAAACCACTTGCCCAATTTAGGCAATGTCAGAAATTTCTTTACCCTAATGACTCACTTTACAAAACAGTAAGTAAATTTGAGAGTAATGCTCTAGAAATAAAAACAAATTTCCTGCCACCCTCCTTATAGCGCAGTAAACAGAATATGTACAGAAGCGTATATATTTATTAATTCAAGTAAGAATGTCACAATGTCCATCAGCTCACCACAACAGAACTCCAACCACTATAAAGGTATATTATGAAATTATTCTGAATTTAGTTTGTCCCTAAATTTATACAGTATGATGCTCACAGTCGGAGTTACACTTTAAAGTGGCTTCACGGTAGAAATTTACTTTAAATGGAAATACATTTTTGGTAAATATATTTAAATGTAGTTTTCTAATAAGCATTGCTCTATTTGTATTCACTTTTTAGCCATACATGCAGAAAACTCAGATACTTCTTAGTGGATCAAGTGCTCTTGGTAATGCCAAAGGCCTCTATAATGCCAAAGAAGTAAAGTAAGAAGAAACTTCTCTGAGTCTGATTAAAACATGTGTACTAATGTCTAGCAATAGTTTTGATAGGTCACAAAAAGCAAAAGCTATTTAAAAAGGTATGAATAAATATTAGGCTGATTCTGTTCTATGACTGGGACGAACACATTAGGTCAGTGGGTAGCAACAAAACATTTACTGAGGAGAAGAGAGAAATGTATTTGGAGCTAGTAAAGATAGACAAACAAGGCAAGAAGTAGAACTACTTAAAAATGCCTCGAGCATGTCGGAGCTTAAACTGCGGAGAACTCTTGAGAATGTAAATACTAAAGTGAAATATGTAACGTACTCTTCCCACAACCCCCAGTTTTTACAGTTTTCACAGAATGCAAAGGAAAAAGTAGAATAACAAGACGACTTTACTTCTTGGCATTAAAGATGATTCAGTGCAGGATTAAAATAACTTTATCTCAAACATATATTTATCAGAGAACTTTGGATCATTACCAAGTCCTGATAATAACTGAAATGATAATGGTTTTTAAAAATGCATTCGATTATCTCTACGGATGACAGTATCCACAGCCCTTCTATTATTGATATTTATTTATTTGTAACATAAAGACACATATGGACATACCTCGGGACCTTCTGTGACTGTCCCAGGTAACCCCGGCTCTCCAGCAGGTCCATGAACACCCGGCAAACCTCTTTCTCCCTGTTAAATTTGTATTAAATATGTTCGGGGACACAAATTTATTCATTTGCAGAAGTTGGGAAACAATTAATGGGCATCATATATGTTGATATATAATTAGAATTTTTTTTACACGTTTCCTTTTCTGAATAAGTTCAAAGGACAGATGAGACATTACTATGCAAAAGTTGGAGACCATCCCTCTGTTTACTTAATGCACAGTTAAAATAGCCATTAAAGAGGAATTCTAGTTAAAGTAAAAAAATTATATATATTTTTATATTTATATATTTAAAGAAGACCTGTGACCTGTCCAGTATATCTGTTTTAGTAAATAAATTGGGGCAGATGTTCTAATGTGTCTGCAGCTCGAATGTGTTGTAAGGCTTCATTCACATCTGCGTTGGGCAGATGTTCACGGGTTCCATCAGACCTTTCCGTAAGGAGAAACCATGAACGGAACCCATAGCTTTCCGTTTGCATTACCATTGGTTTCAATGGTAAGGCTTCAGTTTCAAATGGTTTCCGTTTGTCTCTGTTCCTTAAGGTTTCCGCCTTTTGGCGGAATCAATATGGTAGACGACTACACTATTGTTGAAAAACTGAACGGAGACAAACGGAAACCATTTGCAATGGAAGCATTACCATTGAAATCAATGGTAATGCAAATAAAAAGCTATGGTTTCCGTTTGGTCTCCGTTCATGGGTTCCCCTGACGGAAAAGTCCAACGGAATCCATGAACGGAACCACGACAAAGATGTGAACGAAGCCTAAATTGCACTAAAATCTGGTTCTTGGCATCTTCAGGCATCAGGCATCTTCGTGCTGTTTGGCACATATCTTGTAAAACTAGATGTTTGTACCACACCGGACACTTTTTTAATGTGTTCTGAAAACAGGCACGTGGTTTAACTGAAAAGGGGGCGTGGCTTAAAGTGCGCCATCGTGTGTTGAAGAAACTGGCACAAAATTCTTTTGCAAACGAAGTTAAATAAATAGTGGTATAAAAAGGAGAAAAGTGTCTGGCAGGTCAAGTAAGATGCGCCAAATTTATCACACAACATTCAACACTGTGATAAATTTGGTGCCTTGTCTAAGTTTACACTGTCTAAATCGTATACTGCATTAGTACATCTGCCCCATTGTATTCCCATGAAATAATAAATCTGGAGCATCTTTTCTTAGAAATCTATGATGTGCCATTCCTCTTTTATTCCTCCTAGAAATTTATGAATAAATTGACAACTTAGCGTTACTTGTTGGGGGTGTGTTCCTACACAGACTTATACTGTCCAATCAGTCCTGACAGAGTGAGACTATGTAATGACACACTTATGACAATGGGAATGGTAACACCCACTTGTCAATTTATTCATAAAGTTCTAGGCGGATGAACTGAGGAATGGAACAATGCAGAGTCATAAGAAAATATATTACAGAATTGTTATTTCATGGGGAAAACAAGTTTTTACTAAAATAGACACATCAGCAGAGGTGACTGGTGCTATTTAAACTACTACTCTTTGAGTTCTGCTTACCTGCCATTTATTTTCCTCAGTGCTTTTCAGCAACTAAGCTGAGTCTAAAAGCTTATTCACACAACCGAGTGCAAACTCGGACGTGAAAAACGGCAGTTTTTCACGGCCGAGTTACACTCTTGTGGGACTTGTTTTTACAAATCCCTCATAGACTTATGTTTATCGAGGGATCTGTGAAAACAGAAGAAAATAGGACATATTCTATTCTTCAATGGACCCTCCACGCGGTCCGTTAAAACAATGGCCATGTGATCGGCCCCATTGAAATACATACGTCTGTGTGACGGACGTTGTTTTAACGGCCGTCACATGGACGTATACAACATTCGTGTGAATAGGCCCTAAATCTGACATATTTGGAACAGTATTTCACCAAAGCAATAAAAGACCTGTTGAACCATGTCTACAACCATCAGTAAAGCATGTATGAGGTTCAGTTGAAACTTGGGGAAGTATAGCAAGAATATTTGATTGAGGAAAAAATTATATAGCATGAAAACAAGCTCAAACTCAGTGCTGTAAAAAACAGACATTCTTATCATATAAGCTACGTATGTTCTCAGCACAATGGACTTGCCACTCCACCATCATTGAGTGTTTTTGGGATTACTTGCAGTGTGAGGAGAAGACAATGCATCCAACTTTAAGACTGAACTTGATATTTTTTTCAAGAAAAAAGAATGGAAGCTGTGATAATGGAAAGGGCAGACACACAAAACAATAGAGAATGTAGTGTTATATTCAGTTGTGGGTTCTGTGTAGATTCCTGTTAAATATATCTAGATGTATGTGATATTTCATTGTTCCTGACAATGAAGACAACTTATAATTAAGGGCCTTTTTTACTAAAAATGTAAGTGTACATATCATTATAAATAAGTAAATAAATTACAATCCCTCCATAGTCCTTCTGCAGACATAAATTATATGTAGAGCAGAAAACAAATGTTGCGTCTCTACACTGCTGAGTGGGTGGGTCCTGGTGCGATGTCAGAAATGTGCTGAGTGCAATCTGATGTTTCTATCCCGCTGCTCTTTTCACAGACCCGATTCACCCACTGAAGTTACTGGGTCCATGAAAACTATCGGGTGCCACTTGGATGCCGTGAAAAACAGCCTGAGTGGCACTCGGTCTTGTGCACTCGGTCTTGTGTAACTGCCTCCCCCTCCTCCCCCTCCTCCCCCTCCTCCCCGTCTTCTATTTACTGTTTTACTCTCGACAGATTTTGCTTTGCAAACATTTACAGAAACCCTGCAGGCACAGATGTAGCAATCCTTATCTTGACTCTGATAACTTGTTGCAGCGGGATATCTTATCATTTAAGCAATTGAAAACTATTGAAAAAGTCAAGTTAAAGTTTCTTTCCACCGTGTATTTAATCCGTTAAAAATCAAGTTAAAGATCATTAAAAGTCAAGTTAAAGAACGCTACATCTGTAAGCAGTGGGAGAACTACAGGCTGCTGAAAGGTAAGGAAGATACCACTTTCCTCTTTTAAGGTATATTACAAAGTTTCCTGTACTGCTGAGTTATAAAAAAAAAAAAAAGTTTAAACAAGATGGTCTCTAATGTTTGCAAAGTATGTATGATCAAATGCAAGTTCTATAAATACATTTCCAAAATTAAAATTTACCTTGGGGCCCCGTGGACCAGGTGCACCAGATATTCCATTTGATCCCTAATAACAACACAATGTGGACAATAAATTGCTAAGACGTGGCACAAGACTTGACCACAAATATAAGGCGCATGCTGTTATATATGGAGTCAAAAAGTTTTATCAGATCTAAACAAAGGAATGAAAGGGTGAAAGATTTGAGATAAAAACAGGTGTATTGGAGAGTTAAGAGAAAATACTGCACATGTGATATAAAACTTACAGTAAATTTCTAGATATTGTAATTGAATATAGAAAATGTGACATTATATCATTGGATAAATTGATATAGAAATGCATTTGGAATAGCACAGTAAAACTTAAATGCTTACCGGTTCCCCAGGTAAACCAAATCCTTGTGGTCCTGGTTCTCCTCTGGGACCTGGGGGTCCAGGAGATCCTATAGGGCCACCTGAATCCCCCTATAATAAAATGACAGCTATTTTTACATATTTATATGAAGGAAAACACAAACAAATACTGTGTACAAACTTTATATAGCAAAAGAGCTTTACAACAACTTATCTTTCGACATAGCTTTCACGTGAACAAACACCATTTATCAATTTTTTAAGTTCTATTTGTATTAGAAGAAGATGAGGTTTAATACCGTGGTCCATTGAATATTTATACTGATGTATATGCATAAAAGTCCATTATTATAATGGAACATTAGAAAAGGTACTCAAGTTATAAAAAACAATAATAATTAGCCAAAACTTGATTCTATCTGGCCTGAACGAAAGAGGTAAGCTTTGTGATGAGATGAATAAGTAGTTATTGTTGTAAAATAAGTGGGTGTTAGACATTGTTAATCGTGTGAAATAAACATTTCTTAGCAACTATTACGACGTGAATTTTCTATGTATTTCTCTTCTAATTACATCTTAGTCATATAGTGCAGGACACTGATATTACATCTCTCTACATGATATTTTCATATTAAATATAACAATGAATCACTAAGGAAGCAAACTCAATGATAGGAAATGATTCACCAAGGGTACAACTAACTTAGAAAATGTTGCACAAAAATCGAATTGAAAGTTAAAGAATAAGCATAAAGTTAACTTTAGAAAATATACCTTCTCTCCTTTGGTACCTGGTATTCCAGGTGTCCCATGTTCTCCAGATAATCCCTGTTATAATAATATATAATTGAGAGAGAGAATGCAGATCACTGGAAAACAAAATGAAAGTGGGGAAAGTAGCACAGTATATGATGGAGGCAAAAATAATCATGATTTTCATATCATGAGCTCGCTAGCTGCTGAAGGTGGTCACAGTGGAGTGGGGCTCCATTCCAAGTTTTGCAATGGGGCCCTATGGTTGATTGTTACACCTTTGGCTGTTCTCTAGTTGCAATCCAATTACCTTTAAATGTTTGGGTCAAAACCCAAAAGAAGTGGATGGAATAAGAAACAAAACTATAACAAGAAGATTCACCACATTTCTAGTTCAAACATGTCAATATTATGAATGTTTTATATTTCACCTATATGGCAAAAATAGTGTGATTTGTGAAAACGATACATACTACTTCTCCGGGTGAGCCTTTTGGTCCTGTAGATCCAGGTTCGCCTTTTGGCCCCTAAAATATTTCAAACCCTATTAATAATTGTTAGTGGCATCAGAAGGGATTATATTGCAATAGTAATACTATGACAAGCTACAGATGTGCTTCACAGAGCTGAAACTATATTATTATTTTATAAATATATATATAAATGATGTCATTATATGCCTTATACCAATAATATGTCATCACAGTGTGCATTATTTCTGTTATAACATGACTTTATGCATTAAGCCTATCCTGGGACATCACTGAATAATTACTGAGTTGCAAATTCACTGAGCAATATTAATAACAATCTAAACCTAGTAGATTATCCTGGTACTTTTGTATTCTTGTGTGTATTATCTTTATGATGTGACATCACTGTATGAATTGTTCTTGTACCGTGACATCATTATAATTTATATATATATAAATATACAGCACACAAGAAAAGGCGTTCTTGCACCTGTCTACATGTTTTGTTTCATTTTGTTGGAATGTGCTGTTCAAACTTTTGTGTTGTTTGTGTGATCCATATACTGAACTAGGTAAATTTACTGTCATTGATTATCTAGGAAGCTGGAATATTGCTTTGTTAATTACAAAAAAATCAACATAATCATACCTGAATACCAGGAGCTCCTGCAAATCCCGGCAATCCTGGATGCCCTGGTTCACCCTTAATCACAAAATCCAGTAAATATTAGAAGAATTTATGTTGCACATAAAAACTGAAAGTAAAACAATTCTAGTATACGCATTAGGGCGCATTCAGACTTTGCAATTGTGGTTAAAAACTGTATAAAAAAACCTCATCAAATGATGCGTTTTTTGATGTGTTTGCATTTGTTACTTTAGAACATACTAAAATTGTGGTAATACCGCACATGCCGTTTTCGAATGTTTTTTTCTTTATGCAGTTTTAACCACACTTCAACCCCAAACTCATAAATAGAATAGAGACAAACTTTTTATAAACTGATGGGGCAGTTGTCTTGGGTATATACTATATTAGCCTATGGTGTAAGTCTAGTGCTGAAACAGTTAATTTTGGTGTCAGAGAATCAGAAGAAAGTTGATTGAGATGAATTTAAGATCACATGGATTACTCCCGGGTTGCCCTCCCCAGGTCTTCTTGGGGCCTTCTTCTAGCTGTTATTCTGCTAACTGGTCATGATAATGTTTGATATGAGTTGGGTCGTACATTAGTCAACTCAAGGTTAGATTGAATTATTACTGTGCAATTCTCTAATTGCAACCCTTTTATATGCTGGTGTGCATGATGCTCCTCATCAAGGAAAGGAGGGAATGGTGTGGGTTGGGTTTGACTGTATTGTCTGTTTTGTATGGCTGAAAAATGTTAATAAATACTATTTGATTAAAAAATCACATAGATTACTGTTTGTGCAGAGGTCAGTAATTTGGTCACAAACCCTGCATTACCATCTTTGCAATTATTTTAATGTTTATCCACAAGAAATATTGGAGAAAAAAAGAACAGTATAAGATGTTCCCATTAATATTTAAAGGAGTTGTTCACTCCGCACATCTCATGCCTATATGCCAAATTAGAAGATCTCAACACTACCATGTATTACATGGTCACCAATGGACTTCATGGAGCTTAATGTAATACTATATTTCCCCATCCCTGCAGAAAATGTATGCATGCCGGCGTCAGCTTCCTCCAACGATAACAGGTGGCAATAGCCCAGTAATAATAGTCAGACTTCCGGAGTTAACCAGCCGACTTATGAAGGTAACGTAACTCCTTCAAGTTTTAAAGTTTGTTGGGAACGACTTTAACTTTAGAATAGTATCTTGCATCATTATAGAAATCAGAAAGTAAAATCTAAATGCCCAGTTTGGAACCATATAAAAAATATCTCTTGAATGCTGCAAGAACAAATGGGGTGTCCCTAAACGGCTTGTATTACCATTTTTTTCTGTACACACCAGTCAGGGTTTCCATTTTTTAAGGAACCAATGATGGATCCCACTGATTTGTAATGGGATACGTTAGGTTTTAATTTTTTTTTTTATTCGTTTGAATAATGCAGCGGGCTACGCTATACTGCCTGTCAAAAACAATGGAAAAACTGACAAAAGGAAAGTCTGACATATATTAAGATCAATACATTACCTGTAATCCCAGCTCTCCTTTAGCTCCAGCTTCTCCCTTCCAAGATAGAAGAAGAATTATATTCCAAGCTCTAATTATTAAAACTCTTTCAATAGACACAGCTGGGACGACCAAGATTAAGCTTAATACACAATACAGAGCCACAATGAATTTCATAGGCACACATTTTATTTGATACTTGCCATTAATATAACATAATGAAAAAATATTATGCTATGTTTTGTGAACCTTAAATGGTTTTAAATCTTTGTCAGGAAGCATAAATCTGATATATTGATATTTAACCAATGACACCATGTATAATGTCTTGAAAAATTATGCCTATTTGCCTATAGTTTTGTTCAATCAGCACTGATATAAATCATGATCACGCTCCCAAATTGAAGTTTTCTACTTCCATGCATTGCTTTTATCTTCAATTCCTCTTTATAAAGTCTTTAGCCAATCTGTCAAGGTTTCCAGTATTTTTGATGGCAAGGATAGTGCAGTCTGTAGTGTTATTTTTATCGTCAACAATATATTATAAGTCAACAGGTCCATCAGGATTCATCTTCATCTGTTTTCAAACCTACATAGCTGTCATGGCTCCATTATAAGCTCAGTGTATTTCAAGCCGTCTATTATATCTTGTCTTTGTGTACTTGCAGTATTGTAAAGATTTCCGCTTGCCCGGAACCTGAACAGATCTTAAAGTTTGCTATCGTCGTATCCAGTCCTTACAATCCTCAGTGAGCTAAATACATCAGCAATACAGATCTTACTCCTGCCTGGAAAGGTGTCACTGTCGTTAAAATGTATTAGCCCGAGGTCCACGCTTTTAGCTCATAGAAGATTGTTAGGGTACAAATAATTGTATCAAACTCTCAGCTGTCAGAAATATTAATTCTATATAGATTTTACGCCTCTATGTAAACAGGAATGTTCCCATTCACTTACAGCAAACAGAGATATCGCAAATGGTAAGAAGTTAGAATACTAAGTATATTAGAACATTGCATAATTTATTATACAATGATTGAGCTTTACTTACATAAAAACGGAATAACTTTTTCATTTATTTACAATACTATTCAACTGAAATGCTAAATTGTGCTCAGGAACTGATGTATTCAGCGATCGGCTTGTGTGGAGAGATAATCAAATAAAGCAAACTTTCAGATGAAATATAGAGCGATATTGGGATAACTCCCTACTGATAATAGAAATGAAACGGCCTAAGATTTGACAATTTTCCAACAGAACTACACCCAGTTATTGGGACTAGGATTGGGATATAGTAAGAATTAAGGAGTTTGTGTGGTTGGTATTGATTATTTCCTAATCAAACAATCTCTCAGTCATTTTAACTCTATGAGATTCCTTCATCTGTGCAGCCTTTTTGAAATACTTGCCAGTAAATCCAATAATCCATAAAAACACATTAAACGTTTGGAACAGATTAATTGATTCAATTTCAATGCCAAAACTGTTACATTTCATGGCATTGTAAAAATGTTAGAATTTATACCATAAATAATACGTCTCAGTCTTACTCACAGGGTCACCTTTTCCTCCTTTTGTGTCAGACACAGTCTGTAAAAAGAGACAAGTAGTGATTAGTTATTTCATACAAATGCCCTAACAATTAGAGAAAGCAAAAACAATAATAAATGAAGACATTACCTAACAATCTTTGTAGTTTCTGATCTTTCAAAATGTAATATTAGATGACGGGAGTTTCTATATTACTGCATATATTTAATGAACAAATGTATCCAAAACCCTTAACCCCGAGTGAAAAAGTAACAGCCTCTTTAATCTAAATAACCAGCCGCACCAACTCTAACAGCAACATCGCAACCTACTCATTCCTATCATTTCAGATTTGTCTTTGACATTAATGGGGAGATATTGTACTTCACTCTTTGAAAAGCAGCATTAATTCAGGATATGAGGGTAACTGCCAGGGTAGCAGGCAAAGCAACAGGTATGGGGCCCAACAACTTTGGTGGTCCATCTCCACACAAAGGTAAGCTGAAGTAAGTAATGACCATGGATAATAAAAGTGGGAATTGGAAATCTGAATGGTCCCATTTCAAATTTTGCATGAAATCCCCAAGGTTACATGTTACGCTCCTGCTTTGTGCATTAACACTCTACCGCCACATCACTTTTTGCATATTCATGTTCAGTGAAACATTGTGTTGCATTATACCTGTACAGTAATATCATTGTGTTTTTTTTCCCAGTGCTATAATGTCACTGTGTGCATTGTGACCTACATGTGTGCATTATTCTTGTTCTCTGATGTCATTATATGCCTTACGCCAATAATATGACATCACAGTGTGCATTATTTCTGTTATAACATGACTTTATGCATTAAGCCTATCCTGGGACATCACTGAATAATTACTGAGTTGCAAATTCAGTGAGCAATATTAATAACAATCTAAACCTAATAGATTATCCTGGTACTTTTGTATTGTTGTGTGTATTATCTTTATGATGTGACATCACTGTATGAATTGTTCTTCTACTGTGACATCATTATCATTTACTGTGATCTCACAGTTTGTATTAGCTTTCAATGTTCTGGCCCCATTATAAGTTTTGCAATAAGGCTCCAATGTTACTTTCAACACTCCTGATTCTCGCATTATGGTATAAAAGGAAAGGCTAATGCAATGGTCTTCAGTTATAATGCTTGAACGCACCTAGATATTAAGTTGCTACAGCATTATACTAACATTTTAGGCTGTTGGTATGATATTCTTACTGGAAAATGTTCTGTTAGAGGTACAACAGAAATATTTGGACATGTGTTATCCACCATAGTCCAATAATTTGCCTATAGAACTTAATCCCAAATGGTTTGGCCAATCATTCATGTATTTTATGCTTTGTTCACATCTGCATCAGGGCTCCGTTCCGACGTTCCATCTGAGCTTTCCGTCAAAACAACGGAACCCTTGCACAACGGAGACAAGCGGAAACATTGGCACCGAATCTGTCACCATTGAAATCAATGGTGATGGAAATGGAAACTATTGGTTTCTGTTTGTGTCAGTCAGGACTCCGTTCCGACGAAAAGCTCAGAAGGAAGATCGGAACAGAGCCCTGACGCAGATGTGAATGAAGCCTTAGTTGTTGTTGTTTTGGCAGTTATATGATAATGCTATTTTTTATAACATTGATTTTTGCTTGTTTGCATTCCATACATTGCAGACTATTGGGATTTCCGGACCATCTCATTCTAAACTAAAGGAATTTTACTATAACCAGTTGTGAACTATTACGAAAATTGTGGTTAAAGATGATTAACAAGGGACATTGTTGTCACTTGCTCCATGTTTCTAGACAGTAATTCATAGTATGTAAATATATAGCCAAGTTAGTTTTTGTACCCAACAACAATGAAATATTTTATTTTATCCCAACTTTTATCCTTACAACTAACTCCATTTGACTATAAGAATCATCTGATGTATTTTCTTTCTGTATTGTCTCGCAGCTCATTCTTTGGAGCTAAATCTTGACCCCTCATACAAAACACTGGCCACACTGATATTACAATGCCATAAGGAGATGTCATTCATTTAATATGCTTTTCAGCAGTAATGAAAATTATTTGGCAGGTTGTACTGTTAACCAAAAACTAACAACACCTCAATATGCACTTTGAGCAGGGAAAATAAAAAGTTTTATACTTTTGATTGAAATTCGCAGATATTCAGATCCGCTAAGCCTTATATAATTTTGTAATTATTATGCAATCATATATCTACAGGGACCAATTTACATTTTGCCTCTAAATAAGCCTGACCATGGAATTGGATAGTAGACCTGATAACACCATTTTAAACAGAATAGATGTCAATAATGGGTTTTGTCTGAGATTTGATGCCAGATGGAAATGGCATGAATTACAGATAAGCTTAACATATCGTTACTGCCAACATGGAGGTCCCATTGTGGCAGTAATCACTAGACTGGCATTCTGTTCTTACAGCAAACCTGGCCAGCTTTCTATTTAACTATTTTTATTTCTCAGTTACGACTTTTTTATTCCTCAAACTTTTCTGTAATGGGAGTTTTATCATATGTTTGGGCTCATTTCTTAGGTAAGCATATACTTTCCTCTTTAAAGCTTCAATGTTACTAACACAGACCTCTTAAAAATAGAGCAGATGTCCGGAAATCCAAGGGCTATAAGGCAGTGTGTGCTGTATGTAAACCAATTCAGCTGCAAGGATCACATCATTGGATCCATGTCTCTTTTGAGAAGTGGAGGATTTGGCAGGTGAGTGCTGTTGACCAATCGCTAAGAGGGAGATGTGCTGCTTAACATTCAATGCACACTTCTTAACAACTCCCAATTGTGTATTTGAGGACTGTAGCTTACTATTAGTAGAATCTCTATTTAAACCCCTAATAAAACCGTATCCAGCACTCAGATGCCTTAATAGTACTAGAGCTCCTGACCAGGGAACCCTAAAGTGAATTTCCACCTTTAAAATATCTTTAAAAATTTTTTAGGTCCTTAAAGGGGTTATCCACTATATAAAAATTGTTGGCCTATCCTCAGAATAGGTCATCAATATCTAATCGGTCAGGGTCCGACTGTCGGGACCACCGCCAATTAGCTGTTTTGAAGGGGCCACAGTGCTCGTATGAGAGCTTCTCCTTCATTTTGGTCACTGCTCACACTGTGAATCGCCAACACAGCAGGAGCAGCAGTTCACAGTATTACAACCTTCCACTTCTAAAGTGAATGGGGGCAGGCTGTAATACTGTGATCTGTCGCTACAAGTGTGTCGGCGATTCAAAGTGTGAGCAGTAAGGGAAATGAAGGGGAAGCAGCGCTCGTGTGAACGTTGCGGCCCCTTCAAAACAGCTGATCAGCGGAGGGCCCGTCAGTCAGACCCCGACCGATCAAATTTTGATGACTTATCCTGAGGATAGGCCACCAATTTTTAGGGACTGGACAACCCCTTTAATATTGTGCTAATTCATCTATTTATATATCTATATAGTGGTCGGATCTTGTACTGATGTAGAGTTTACAGTCAGGCCGCGGGACAGGAGCATGGACTTACTATTTAACTTTTGGATTTGGCTAGGTAAAACCGGGGGGATGAAGTCTAAGGGATTTTGCAATCTTCACATTAAACCCTTCATGTGCATATGGTAGGGAGTACTAAGGAGTCCTAAGGAGTCCTAAGAATACATCCCCAGAGCAGTCTTCAATAGCAACTGCTGATGGCTTGCAGATGGTATTTTTGAAGCAAGTACCAGAGTCGATAAACAGAAATGTGGTTAAACAAATCAGGGTTGGCAGAGTTCACGCAACATGATAAAACAGAGATAAGTCAGGGCAGGCAGCAATTCTAAGACAGTCAGGAAACCATGCAGGTCAAACCAATAATAGCAAAAAACAAACACCTTCACAGCATAAAATAACTTTCTTGCTCAGGCAATGTATAGCAGTTATGACAAGGTTTATATAGTCAGGGATCATAAACCACAGCTTGAGCTATGACCAGATGATGTAGACCTGTCCCATTAAGTTGTAGCAGAGCTTGCACGCGCCACTATGAAGAGAATGACAGGTATGCGCTGTGGCCGGTGTCCCATTAGCTTTTGCATAGACCCAGAATTAAAAGACTAAAGGGAACTCAGAAGCTTACTACATACTGTACTGTTATTGAGTTCAATGTATACTTTGTATCCAGTAAGCTCCCTGTGCTCCCTCTAGTGGTGGCTGCAGGTAGCAAGCATATTATAATTTAATTCTATATCGATGCAGGAGAGTCAGCAAAACAAAGCTCTGACAACTATAAAGATATTTTAACCCCTTAATGACCAGCCTATTTTAGACGTTAATGACCAAGCCATTTTTTAAGTTTTTCCAACGTCGCATTCCAAGAGCTATAACCTTTTTATTTTTGCGTCGACATAGCTGTATAAGGTCTTGTTTTTTGCGGGACAAGTTGTATTTTTTAATAGCACCATTTTGGGGGACATATTATTTATCGATTAACTTTTATTAACTTTTATTTGGGGGGAAATAGAAAAAAACCTGAAATTTTGCCACCCTTTTTCGCGTCTTAAATCTACGCCGTTTACCGTGTGATATAAATAACACAATAACTTTATTCAGCGGATTGTTACGATTGCAACTATACCAAATTTGTATCGTTTTTGTATGTTTTACTACTTTTACACAGTAAAAACGCTTTTTTTTCAAAATTGTTTGTTTTAGTGTATCCATATTTGAAGAGCCGTAACGTTTTTATTTTTTCGCCGATGCGGTTGTATGAGGGCTTTTTTTTGCAGGAAGACTTGTAGTTTTTATTGGTACCATTTTGGAGTAGATGCGACTTTTTGATCACTTTTTATCACATTTTTTTAAAGTCAGGATTCACAGAAAACAGCAATTGTTCCATAGTTTTTTATTAAATTTTTTACGGCGTTCACCGTGCAGGTTAAATAATGTAATACATTTATAGTCGGGGTCGTTACGGACGCGGCGATACCAAATATGTGTAACTTTTTTTCACTTTATTTAGTTTTTTTAATAGTAAAGCATTTTGTAAGGGGAAAAGCTGGGTTTTTCATTTTTTTTCACATTTTTTTTTAATTAACTTTATTCAACTTTTTTTTCACTTTTTTACTAGTCCCACTAGGGGACTATAATATGCGATTCTGCGATCACATTTATAATACACTGCAATACTTTTGTATTGCAGTGTATTACTGCCTGTCCGTTTAACACGGACAGGCATCTGCTAGGTCATGCCTCCGGCATGATCTAGCAGGCATTCGCTCCAGGCAGTCCTGGGGGCCTTTATTAGACCCCCGGCTGCCATTGGAGACACAGACACTCGGCGATCCTATCGCCGGGTGTCGGTGGGAGAGAGAGGGAGCTCCCTCCCTCTCTCCAAAACCACTCAGATGCGGTGCACGCTATTGTGCACCGCATCTGAGGGGTTAAACGGGTGAGATCGATACTAATATCGATCTCACCCGGCAGAGCAGGGACGCTCCAAGCCCTCAGCTACCTCTGGCAGCTGAGAGCAGGGAGATTTGACAGCTCCCTGCTCTGTTTACTTATTCCGATGCCGCGACGTAAAAAGTCTATGGCATCGGAATAAGGCCCGTTAGTGACCGACGTAGAAACACGATGGGCCGGTCACTAACGGGTTAAGAAGTTAGACAGCACAGAATGCAAACCTATTCAGATAAAAAAAAAATCAACAACGATCATTTTAAGAAAAACAGTGCACCTTTCTTGGCTGAATGGTGAGAAAGATTACTTGTCTGTCCCCATGACAACTTACCAGTACAGAAGAGTATTATTGCTGTTTAACAGAGTGAGAATTCCCTGGGAAACCCTACATTCTAGATTGGAAGGCCAGGTGGCCCTTTAGTGGGTTCTATTGCACCCACTAGCTCAATGTAAAATTTTCTTATGGGTACCAATTTACAATGCGGTCAAGAACCACACGGCAAAAGCACGTGTGGTCATACAGTGAATGCGATGCGGTTTCTGGTTATGCGGCCTGTAC
Organism: Rhinoderma darwinii; assembly: GCF_050947455.1. Classification (NCBI taxonomy): domain Eukaryota; kingdom Metazoa; phylum Chordata; class Amphibia; order Anura; family Rhinodermatidae; genus Rhinoderma; species Rhinoderma darwinii. Next base: position 191,551,244 of record NC_134690.1, on the reverse strand, counting down.
AGATGAAGCACATGGTTTCAGTGTGCTTCACCTGTACAAGCCACAAAGCGGAAAACCACATTGCAAAATCCCAGCAATTCATGCAATTTTGACGCGCAGTTCTTGACCGCAGGACAACAGAGGAGACTCACATGCACCGTAACAGACCTGCAAGTTATTATGAGTTTGCTGCAAAAGGCTAAAGGAGAATTTAATTTCTGATAATTGCTTTTTAAGCAATCTCTAATATGTTCTGAAATGTAGGTTAAAAGTGAAGATTTTAATATTTTACTCTTAGCAAATTATCTACGATTGTAAATAACCTATAATGACGTAGTTAATCCTTATAAAGTAGATAACTGTCCAATGTTATAATGAACGTTCCGGTCAACACTTTCTATCTGAGAAGCAATGTGCTGCATAAGAAGGCATAACAGGGATAGTGTTTTTATTGGAAATCCCGACATCAGTATATTTACTCATGTAGACTTCTTAAGAAACAACACCGTTTTTTGGATGGTTTTATGATCATGCACCATGCAGAACAGCATCCATACTAGGCTATTTGGTTTCAAAATAATGATTTTACAGAAAGCCATTTGCCAGTATTTATTAGCTTCGTTCCTGCCTGCTCTGCTGGCTAGGCACTAAACCTTATGGATTTTATGGCACGTACTTCACATGCTGTACAATTTGAAACCTAATTTGCGCTGTTATATAATTACCAATCCTGGCAGGCCCGGCAATCCTCTTGGACCAACGTCCCCCTACAAATCAAAACAATAAGAAAACAACTGGAATAATCCTTGTAAAAAAACGTTACCAAGTCACTGCGAGTTTAGAAAAGAAACATCAAACGAATGTATTTGGAGCAGGGATGATAAGAGCGGTAATTTCTATAATGAGGATGGGTTGACTGTACAAAACAAGAGTAAACGACACATTAAACACTAATCAAGTTCTTGCAATGGACAAATTAGAATTCATCATAAATATGCATTTGTTATGAAACAGCGGTAAATGTAATAAAGACGAGGCTGATAAGATCATTATTCTTTCCAGCAGCATTCTCCATTGTATTTACTTATCTTGTATTGCTTTAAATCCACACGTTACTCACGGACATATAGCACCAGTGATAAATTATACATAAGGCCAGTGATTCAAGTTAAAACACAGTGTGCAGGGTTTTGTGTGAACGGCACGTGACAACTCAAAGCAGCAAAAAGTAATTTGTGGTCTTCGACAACCACTTTATTTTTTCATGTAAAGTACATTATTTTGCTGACACATCCATACACCTTGGTTTTGAACAGTACAAATGACAACATGTTGGGAAAACAATTTATCAAAAGTAGCTTACTGTAGTTATTTTAAAATGCAAATGAGACTCCTGCTTCAAATGCTTTGGGATGGAAACCAGACAAGTACAAATACAAAATCATTTGTCAATTTTCATCTGCTTTATTACAGAAAATCATGTATTTGCAAAAAATAGAGATTTCTAATAAGTGCATTTTTAAAAGCTTTCGACCTATTTCCCATGATATTTATCTTACTCCCATGATATAGCATATGAGTAAAGCAAAGCTTTTTATCCTCTAGGCAAAACCATTTTAATCATGATAGGTCATTCATTATTTAAGTCAAAATGTAATGTACACATAAAATAACATGTAACTAAATGACTCTGCTGCTTATTGCCGGTTTATGGACCTTTCTCTATAACAAGGTGGCCACAATGTGACGAGAGGTTAATGCAATATTTTATGTTGCTCCTAAATACCCAACCCATATCAGGTGTCCATGATTCTTAGTACCGTCCCATATCCTTTCTGTCTGACATGTCTTGAACACCCGTTTTAAAAAGAAGCCCTGCGGCGCTATTGTACGCCACGGATCCGGCTTCTCTTTCTTCCAGAAATCTGCTGTTATCACCAGGGGAAGCTGCATCTTTGCCCCTAAATTTCCCTGCAAAGGCCTCGGAATGGGATATGTAGCATTACTTGCTGGATATTCAAATTCATGTAATGAATGGTTGCACTAATTTCACCAGAGCGCAAGCCATTCTTACAAAGGGGCACTCCATTCTAAAACATACAGGGGTCCCCAGCAGGGAATCTCACTTATTTGAAGTCTATCTCTCCTAACAGGGATTTTTTTTTTGCGAGATAACCACTTTAACGGATCCTGGCTAGCTGCATATAAGTTCTGGTTACAGGAGAGAACAGTGACGGACCATGAAGTAGACAAGTGTGTTGAGTTATAGGGGCACTGTGGCTGGCTCATATATATTGGCACTGCTCTGGTTGGCACACGTGTTTGGGCACTGTTGCAGCAGTAAGCACTCCATAAAATAAAAATATTTCATAGATACTACTGTTTGTGCATAATAAAAAATAGATTTGTTTTGCAGCTCGGCCGCTTGCGCAGGGTACTGAGATTATAATTATCAACATATTACGGATCACAGTAATTGCTGCTAATGTTCATATTAGTCTTCTGAGCTATAGACATATAGCAATCCCTCAAAGCCAAGCTTCTAAGAGAGAACACACTGTTTGTAACCCGGCGGGCTAAATGGTATGGAATTTATATGTAGATGTTATTACTGTGCTGGCACTACTATTTGGCCTAGATAATAAGGAAGGGGGGATAAAGTGGAGAATATATCTGAACAATTTTCTGCAGTAATGGATTAATAATTTAGACTTCTGAATGTATCCTACTATAAAAACATAAAATGTCGCAGCAGCATACTAATTTATTGCCAGTTATAAATTTCACTCCATACAAGAGGGCAAATGTACTCATACTGACTAGATGGGGAATGTTGTCCACGTTACAGGAACGTGGCAGAAAAAAACAATAAATCATTCACAGGAGGGGCACATCTCCATTTCACAATACAAATTATCTTGCCAGTATTTTTCTCAGTGCAATTCGCATTGGGAATTCCCCCCTTGTACAATTTATTTAATTGTTTAATGATTTATTCACCCAATGTTTATCCTGCTTTTGACGATATACTCTATCCCTAGGACACAGTTCCATTCATTATCCTATTTCTCATTTCAGGTTCTGCTTCTCCTCCACTTCATCATCGGGGGCACACTTAGTACACGGAAACCACCCTCTGAGCCATCCACTAAAAGCTGAATTAAATTATAAAATGGGATCTGTATAAATTTAGTGGGCACCTCTTAGTGGTGTCTGCAGTGACAAAGAATTTTGATGATGCAACTCTACGGCTGTGTGAGCAGGGGTTTTAGAGCCTTCTATTAGAAACACAGAACTCTGATCCCCATAAAGAATTGTAGACGCATTTAGTTTAAATAAAATGCCATAAAGATTCTCAATCTTTCTCTATTGTCAGATCGTGGTGATTACTGGGCCTTTGCATTGTTAATAGTCCATGCTAACATTTTTTAAAAATTACTTTAAAATTCTTAAAATTTCAAAAATGAGGCAGTTATGTTGCTAAATTGGAGATTGGTGCAGCCAGAGAGAAACTTGTGCAGCATATATAGTATTTACTTATTTGAAAACTGCCTCCCAAAATGTGCCTTACCATTAACTTCAGGGTGCCCTAACAATTAGGCTCACCTCACAGTTTAAGAAGTTAAGGAGAAGTATGGAGCAGCTTCACAGGCTGAGCGCGCTCCCTACTCAGGGGTGACAGCTGTGTAATACAGCCAACACCTCACTGCAACCGGCAAAATCAAAGATCACTTTGATTCCACCCGTTTAACACCTCAAATGCCGCAGTCAATCTGTGGCATTTAAACTGTTAGAATGGGGGGGGGCGTCACACTCCGACGTGCCATATGGGGACTCAAAACATTTTTTTTATTTTTTTTAAGCAAATCGTTTTTTTATTTTGTTTTTTTTTAAAGTGGTAAAACATAAAAGCAACATATAAATATGGTATTGCCATAATCTTTTAAACCTGTACCATAAAGTGAACATGTAGTTTCTAGCACCAGATAGACGCCGTAAAAACAAAACCCCCAAAAATGGCGTAATTGCTATGTTTTTTACCCTTTTCACCCCACAAATATTTTTTTTTTTCAGCTTCCCAGTACATTATGCGGTATAATGAAAGGTGTCATGAAAAACTACAACTTGTCCTGCAAAAAACAAGCCCCCATACGGATATGTAGATTAAAAAATAAAAAAAGTTATGGCTTTGGAAGGCGGGGAGGAAAAAACTAAAATGAAAAAACTAAAATTGGCCTGGTCTTTAAAGGGGTTGTCCACGACCAGACAACTGATGACCTATCCCCAGGGTAGGTCATCAGTATATGATCGGTGCGGGTCCGACACCTGGACCCCGCACCGATCAGCTCCGGCTGCCTTTGGGCGCCCGATGATTTGAACGGCATGCAGTAGTTGGAGCTGGAAGCAGATGGCTCCGACCACTGCAAAGCGCCCGTTCTGCAGAACGGCCGCTATGCAGAACGACAAAAGCATCAAGCTAAATGCTGTCTGTTTCCAAGGGCAACCAGCAGAATTGTGAAGCTATGGATGTCAAAAGAAAATTAAATGACTAAAAATAAGAGGAAAAACCATAAAACAAAGTATTTGCAAACTTATTCAGCTTTTTATGTAGAATTATATTGAAAATAAGTAAAGAATTGTGTGATAACATTTTAAACACGTAGATGTTTAATTATTACTATTTTTTCTTACTTTTTTTGGCTTTGATGTGTAGCGTTCTAAATTTTTGTTGTACATAGCTACAAGGTGCTATTGATTTTAAATGTGACGATAAAACTATCTGCCAATCTGGCCTTATACAGTGATTCAATTGTTTTCTGACCCTACAGCTGATAGTCAGACTGGTTTTCTGGGTAAGTGTAATTCAAGTGTTTGTAATGTACAGTAATTATTCATAGCATTCAGTTAGGCAATGAATACTAAATATCCTCACAGTGAAAATGGTATCCTGTATTTGTAGCTGGAAATGATGCACCTTTTCCTGAAGCTAGATTATAGAAAGATATAATTAGATTGTATTACAAAAGCTGGGAGGGTCTGTAAGGATTATTTAAATTGACTTTCTATTTTTATTTTTTAATTCCTATATATGAAGAGCAAGTGTTATCATTAGGCTCATGCACACAGCCATATTACATTTCCAAGTTATATGGAGCAGTAATACTGTACATTAATACATCACCCATAGAAATATATAGGTCCTACTGTACAATTTTATATAAAGTCATACAACGCAATCTTTTGTTTAATTTCTATGGAATCAGACAATAAAACAACTGTGCCATGTTCCCCTGGACACCACATTACACAGATATTCCCCCCCTAGAAACATTGCTTGTAGGGGAGAATGCCTCCATAACACAGTGCAGGTTTTACGATTCTCACCGGAGAAGTGGATACTTGTGCGGCAATAAGTTTGACGCTGGCTAAACTGAGGTGCTGAATCTAAGGAATCTCCCCATTCTTCACCCTAAAACCCCCGCAAGGGTGTATGGTTTTCCTGGTTGGAGTTCCCGATTGCAGTCCCCAGAGTAGTCACCGATTGGCAGCAGATGTATTACGTTTCTCACCAGAGAAGTGGATCCTTTAATCCACAAACGGTTTAGCACTGGCAAGTTTGGGGTGCAGAGTCTAAGTAAACTCGCCGTTCTATATTCTGCCTAGAAGGTATGGACTTTTCTGGTCAGATTCCTAGGTCACCGTCTCTAGAATAGTAACCAATTGACGCAGGTGCGCTGTAGTGAAATCAGGAACGTAGCCAGGGGTGGTCAACAGATTAGTAGTCAGGAAGTAGAAAGCCAGAGTATGAGACAGAACCGTAGTCAGGAGTCAGGAGATCCCAGGAGCCAAGCAAAAAATTCAATCCAAAGGGCGAGACAGAAGAGCAATAGGAACAATAGCCAAACATAAGCTGTACCGTACCTTGATATGCAGGCAAGGACATTCATGGAAGTCCCTCTTTTAAAAAGGCCACCAGACTTGATATTATAAGAGGCCGTCTGCTGAGTTGAGTTGCCATGGTGACCGATAGGAGAAGAAAGTCGCAGCATTGCTGGAGCAGGGGCAGCAGAGAAAAAAGTGTCCATGGCTGGACGAGCGACTGCTCGGCAGGGCACTTCACTTGAGGTGATTGAAGTAACAAGATGTGCTGCAGGAATGTCTACAGAAGGTGCAGGAGTGGAGTCAGAAATAATTCTGGGGTTGATATCAGGATAGTGGACAAAAATGCAAGAAGCCAGATGAGAAAAAGGAGATGTAATAAAGAGATGAGCCACGGGTCAATACAAAGGAGTTAAAACTACAAGTAAAGGTGACAAAACCAGAAGAAGCGAGACGGTGGCATAATCCAGAGACGTGGCTAAGGTTAGGGTCATGACGTGATAAAACATGTACCTCGATACACAGGCAGTGGTTTCAAGCAGAATCTTCCTTAAAATCTGCCCAAAAGGTACATTTGTAAAAAAACAATTGGTTTGCTTATCTTGTATTAATTCTGAGTTCGAGTATTATTCTAGTCCAGAGATGCATGCAAAATTCTGCATTCAGCGAAGATAAAGACTCCCAGAATTACATAGGCTTTGTTTAAATCTGCATTGTGGTTTTCATTTATAATGGAAACAAGGACGCAGTGCTAGATCCATTGTATGACTGATACCACCAGCAACTTATAATTGGGTCCGTCGGATTCCACCATGTTGTCTGTCGTTTGATAAGAAAAATCATGCTGCCTGCAACATTATTCTTTCCCTCTGACAGGATCTGCAACAGGGGCTCTAAACGGAGCCTATGACGCAAATGTGGAGATAGCTTTAGTGTTCTCTTTACACAAGTACTATACAGGAATTTATTGTGGGGTAAAAAAAACTCTCCCTCTCCATTGTAAGATCTCAGTTAAGTTGTTAGGGGTGTTTCTGATGTTCACAAGGTTGTTGACTGATTCCAATAGCAACAAGCATATTTGTGAATGCAGCCCAGGATCGGTACAAGAAGAGTTATACAATGTATCGACAAAGTTATTTTACTTTTATGTGGATATTATCTCTGTTGTAAATAGAATGCAAAATTAGGGCATGTCCACATAGAATTTTTGTGAAGTAGAAAATGTGGGGCATTGAATGGGCTAATCCGCATGTGGAATAACAGGCACATATACACATATAGTGGAAATCTGTGCAAAAAAATCTGTGATAACACGCATATTTCTAATCTAAATACCTTTTAAAATCAGCATCAACATTTTTCTGCCTACCGAATCCATCATGTGAACATGCCCTTATACAGATGTTTCTACCCTTACCTTTCTGAAACTTTCGATGAGTCCACCACATATGATAAGTGCCGCTCTGTCCACATCTCTCCAGCATTTCCTCCCTTCAGAGCTTCACAGTTACAAGCCGACAGGTGCCCCATCTGATGTCTATCTGACTGAGTAGGTACTGAGCCAACAGTCTCTTCTCCTACTCCTCTCTGGTGGGAAGCGCGAGTATCAGGGGCAAATCTTCTAAATGCTGAGATGCTGCTAGATGTGGAGAGTCTTCTTTTTTAAAGTAACAGCGCAGCGTCTAAACTAGTCGCAAAAGGCGACAAGAATGAAAAATCTTGTTGCCATTTTCAAATTCTAGGTTGCATTGCTAACAATTTTGGTCACCATCGGAGCCCTGTTCAGTGGTCCTTAACCAGTTAGTGACCGCCCATAGGTGTTTTTACGGTGGTCACTAACAGGCTTTACTCTGATGCAGTAGCCTTTTTAAGGCGCTGCATCAGAATAAATAAACAGAGCAGAGAGCAGTTAAATCTCCCTGCTCTCGGCTACCTCTGGTAGCTGAGGGCTGGGAGCAGCCCTGCTCTAACGGGTGAGATCGATATCAGTATCAATCTCGCTCATTTAACCCCTCAGATGCAGCACTCAATAGCGTGTGCCGCATCTGAGTGGTTTTGGAGGGAGGGGGCTCCCTCTCTCATCCCACCGACATCCTGCGATAAGATCGCAGGGTGCCAGTGCCTTCTATGGCGGCCGGGGGCCTAATAAAGGCCTCAGGTCTGCCTCTAGTTAATGCTAGCAGTTAATCCTTTAGTTAATCCTAGCAGAGGAATGTCCGTTTTACACGGATAGGCAAGTAATACACTGCAATACAGTAGTATTGCAGTGTATTATAAAAACAATCAGATGATCGCATAGTGGGACTAGTAAAAAAGTAAAAAAAAATAATAAACTTAATAATTTATCCCCTAACAAAATGGTTTATTATTTAAAAAAAGTTAAAAAGTTACACATATTTGGTATTGCCGTGTCTGTAACTACCCCAACTATAAAACTATTACATTATTTAAGCCGCTTGGCGAATGCCATAAAAAATAAAATAAAAAACAACGTAAGAATTGCTGTTTTCTGTGAATCCTGCCTTAACAATGTGATAAAAAGTGATCAAAAAGTCTCATGTACTCCAAAATAGTACCAATAAAAACTACAAGTCGTCCCACAAAAAAAAGCCCTCAGCTGCATTGGCGGAAAAATAAAAAAAGTTATGGCTCTTTAAATATGGAGACACAAGACCAAATAATTTTGAAAAAATGTGTTTTTACTGTGTAAAAGTAGTAAAACATACAAAATCTATATAAATTTGGTATCGTTGCAATTGTAACAACCCGCTGAATAAAGTTATTGTGTTATTTATACTACACGGTAAACAGCCTAAATTTAAGATGCAAAACAAAGTGGCAAAATTGCTGTTTTATTCTTATCCCCCCCAAAAAATTTTTTTATAAAAGCTAATCAATAAATTATATGTAAACCAAAATGGTGCTAATACAAAAATACAACTTGTCCCGCAAAAAACTAGACCTTATACAGCTAAATATACGCAAAAATAAAAAAGTTATAGCTCTTAGAATGCGATGATGGAAAAACGTAAAAAATTGCTTGGTCATTAACTCCTTAACGCCGAAGGACGGATATATCCGTCCTCGGCAGCTGCTAGTTCGCGCAGGAGGACGGATATATCCGTCCTGTGATGGCGCGGGTACTGAGACTGTACCCACGCGATCAGCGGCAGGAGCACGGCTGTTATACACAGCCTGGCTCCTGCTGCAACTGCCGGAATCGAAGCGCGCGCCGATTCCGGCAGTTTAACCCATTAAATGCCGCTGTCAATAGTGACAGCGGCATTTAATGTGTTTGACAGAGGGGGGAGCTCCCTCTGTCACCCGATCGGCGCCCCCGCAAACAAATCGCGGGTTGCCGTCGGGTTTCCATGACAGCCGGGGGTCTAACAAAGACCCCCAGGTCTGCCTTCAGCATCTGCCTGTTAGGCGATGCCGGAGGCATGACCTAACAGGTTGCCTGTCAGTTTTACACTGACAGACAATAATGCTTTGGTATACGAAGTATACCAAAGCATTATATATGTGATCGGCACATCGCATAGTGAAGTCCCCTGGTGGGACTAAAAAAAAAAAATGTAAAACAGTTAAATAAAGTTTGTGAAAAAAATAAATAAATAATTACAGTCAAAGTCAAATAAAACTACTTTTTTGGCCCAAAAAGTGGTTTTATTTAGTAAAACGGTCAAAACAAATCACGCATACACATATATGGTATCCCCGCGTTTGTAACAACTTGACCAATAAAATGAACATATTAATTAAACCGCCGGATGAACGGCGTCCAAAGAAAACGCAAAAAACAACGTCAAAATTCTCTCTTTTCTCCCATTCCCCCCATAAAAAATAAAATAAAAGTTAATCTATAAGTCCTATGTACCCCAAAATAGTACTAATAAAAACTACACATTGTCCCGCAAAAATCAAGCCCACGTACGGCCACATCGACGGAAAAATAAAAACGTTACGCCTCTTGGAACGCGGCGATGCAAAAACAAGTAATTTTTTTCTAAAAGGGTTTTTATTGTGCAAACGTAGAAAAAACATATAAAACCTTTACATATTTGGTATCCCTGTAATCGTGCCGACCCATAGAATAAAGTTAACATGTTATTTACGCTGCATAGTAAACGGCGTAAATTTATAACGTGAAAATTAATGCTGGAATAGCTGCTTATTTTCAATTCTCTCCTAAAATAAAGTTAATAAAAGTTAATCAATATGTTATAAGCATCTAAAAATGGTACAATTACAAAATACAACTCGTCCCGCAAAAAACAAGCCCTTATACGGCTATGTCGACGGAATAAAAAAAGAGTTACGACTCTTGGAATGCGACCGTGAAAAAACAAAAAATAATCCTTGGTCATTAACGTGCAAAATGGCCCGGTCATTAAGGGGTTAAGGCCTAAAATAGGCTGTTGACTAAAGGGTTAAAGTCATAGGTTAAAGTCATAAAGGAATGCCTTGTTTTTTGTGGGGGTAGCTTTCAATTGTTTAGCCAGTAGGGTACCGTCCGATTGTCATGAACATAAAGTTAATTCTCATATGTTTATATGCAGATTCCTATCTATGGAAAAGGAGGGATGGTAAATGTAATTGAGTGATATTTATTTTAGATGCCTAAAGTGTTATTCCCACAATGATATTCATGCCCCATTGTACCAATTTTTTAAAAACATTCATCTTTGCAAATACAACTAATTGCCAGAAATTAATGTATTCGTAGATACACCCTTAATACCCCATCATATAGGTCTGTTGTTACAATGTTGTCCTGGGTTATGTCCTGCAGTAGTTTGCCTTTTCTCAGGCTGAGCATGTCGTTCTCCACTCTCTGCTGTTTCAGTACATTGGGTCTCTACTTCTCTTTCTGTGCAGTTAGACTTTGCATGTGGGGGTCTCAATGCACAGGGTGAGCATGCGCAGCATACCTATGTCTAAAGTGCTGGACCGCCTGTTCTGCAAGCCTTCTTTGGAGATGTAACAGAGCCTTGGGGTGCTGAATTGGAAATATAGGAGATGGGTGAATGCACAGGAAGTATGTATTCACAATATGTGCAGGGATCTTGGAGTAAAAAAAACATTGTTTTGGGACAACCCCTTTATCCCTTTCCTGCACCTTGATGTAACTGCACGTCCAGGTGAGCAGTAACTTTGTGCACCTAGACGTGTAGTTACATCTGCACTTTAGAAGTTAACCGCGTGCGGCTCCACACCGCAGCGGTGGTTAACTGCACAGAGCGTCTGCCATGGTCTCCAGGCAGAGTATAAGGGACCTATGAAATCGGTCCCTTGTCGGAAATTGTTCGGATTGGTTAGTCTGTACAGACTTAACAATCAGAGCTTAGAAGTTAAGTAAAATATGCTTACAGGCTCTGATCTCCTCTGTTGGTGAATGTATGTCAGAGAGATCAGATGATGCATCGTCGTTGTAAGGAAAAGAGTAAAAAAAAAAAAACATTAACCCCTTGATCACAGTTCTCCCACTGTGATCACTCCCCTACCTCTCCCAGTGTATAAGGGAGCTTTTTTGTTGTTGTTTTTTTTCTTTAAAAATTCATAAAACACAAAAAAAGTGTTTAGTCAGTGCTAGTCAGTGTCAATTTAGTTAGTGTCAGTCAGTTTCAACGTCAGTCAGCGTCAGATCGTCTGTCAGACAGTGTCAGACTGTCAGGCAGCGTCAGACAGTCTGTCAGGCAGCGCCAGACAGTCTGTTAGTCAGCATCAGTCAATCATAGTCAGTCCGTTAGTGTCAGCCAGCATCAGTGCGTCACTCAATCAGGGTCAGTTAGTGTCAGGCAGTTAGAGTCAGTCAGTGTGTGATTCTGAATCAGTCAGCGTCAGTTAGTTATCGTCCTTTTGTCAGTGTAGTTTACCCTAAGTTAAATGTTGGTCTAAGTTAGTCAGTTTTAGTGTCAAAATAAAATAAAAATATTAGTGTTAGTGTTTTAGTGCTTTATGTTAAAAAAAAAAAGACAAAAAAAAGTTCTATATTATAATTTTTTTTTGTATACAGTTCTCTACAGTATACATTTATACATTTACTGTACATAAAAAATAGAAATGGCCCCCAGAACATATACCACCGAAGAAGCATATGAGATGCTCGCATAGGACACAGAGACTGCGAGTGATGTAAGATCCGCTTTTGCTCTGTCCTCCTCAACTGACACAGAAGAACCTCCTCGGAGTCGCAGGAGGGTTAGCGTACAGGTTATACCTGCACCTGGACCTAATTGGTTGCCCCCAACCTCCTACACCCCCCAAGTACTGGACTTTACTGCTGCTGCTGCCGGGGTCCAAGTATAGGTAGCAGGGTTGTCACGAAATGTAATTTTTCCAGCTCATCTTTTTGGACAGCCTTGTTGAAAAAATAGTTGAGCAGACAAATCTTTGTGCTCAACAATTTATTGCTGCGAACCCCAATACTTTTTATGCCAGACTATACAGACGGCATCCCACAAACAAAGCAGAAATTGGGGATTGGTTCTGATTATGGGTCTAACTAAGAAGCCATCGGTGAGGGCCTATCGGTCCACTGATATTCTCTACCACTGCCCCTTATACCGCACCACAACGCCCAGGGCTTGTTTTGAGGCAATTAAAAAATGTACCACTATAACGATAATTCTCAGTGCGCCCCCAGGATGACCCCAATTTCTTTAAAATTAAACCCCTTATTTCTTATTTGGTCAAACATTTTCCTCTTTATATAGCCCTAGAAGAGAATTTGCAATTGACAAGTCCCTGGTGCATTTCAAGGAGAGGGTGAAATTCAGGCAGTATTTGCCCAACAAGCATGCCAGGTATAGCATCAAAATGTATAAATTGTGCGTGTCCGAGTCAGGCTACATGCACACTTTTAAAATTTACGAGGGAAGGGACAGTCACATTGAGCCCCCAAACTGTCCCCCCGTCCTGACCACAACTGGAAAGATTGTGAGGGACCTCCTGCCCCCACTGTTTAATCAGGGGTACCACTTGTACACGGACAACTGGTACACGAGTGTACCTCTGTTCAAGTGCCTGGTGGAGCAAAAAACTGTAGCATGTGAGACGGTCTGCAAAATCCAAAGGCAGCTCCCAAAGACCCTTCTCAGTCAAACCCTGCAGCTTGGGGAGAGCAGTGTGATCCATGGTGAAGGGGTCCTTTTTTTAAAATTCAGGGACAAGGAGGATGTCCTAATGCTGACATCCATATAAGATGCCACCTGCTCCCTTGTCGCTGTGCGTGGTGTAACATCCACCACCACGTCATACCCTGTCTGCATCCAGGCATATAATAAATTTATGGGGGGGCGGAGCCTGACCGCTGAACGTGATGGAAGCATAAGACAGTGCTCCTCACAAGCCGGCTCAGATCCATAACGAATAAGAGGCACACTTATACTAAAAATGGTGAAGACGGGAAAGGACAAACTCAGGGACACATTGAGCACCCCGGGAGCGCAAAAACAGCAAGCTGACCTGGATAAATTCCTGCAGAAACGGGATTTGCAAACTGCGGCTGGAGTTTCCAAAATGGCGCCGTATCCTGCATCTGAGGACTCAGATGCCGACAGCATGTGTGGAGCTGCTGCAGCGATCTCAGACACGGGAGGGATAACTAAATCGTTCCTGAAGAAAACCCTACAACAAGCCATAATGCCGGTTATGAAGGAGATCACAGAATTCAGGTCAGATTTTAAGCGTATGGGGCACAGATTGGAAGTGCTAGAATCGGCAATGTCAGACACAGTTAATCATGCGGACTCGGTGGGGCACAAGCTGCAAGTTCACAAGTCGCAAATGAACAGGGCACTGACTATGATTGAGGACATGGAGAACAGAAGCCGTAGGAAAAATATCAGGCTGAAAGGCCTGGCTGAATCGTACGCAGATGAGGCACTACCTGCGATTGCGCGGCAAATATTTGCAGTCTTGCTGGGAGAAGAGAGGACGGAAAAGGTGGTGATAGAACGGATCCATAGGGCCCTTAGACCTAAGCCTAAGCCGACAGAAACACCATGAGACGTCATCTGTGGTCTGCTAAGTTACGTGGATATGGCAGCTATATTAACGGCTAACAGAGAACAGCAAAGGGTGACATTTGAAGGCTCTACACTACAGCTATATCAAGATATAGCGGCATCTACACTGGCAAAGAGACGCATCATGAGACCATTGCTGGCGAAACTCCGGGAAATTAATTTACCTTACACATGGCTTTTTCCCTTCGGGTTGGCTATCATCAAGGAGGGGAAGAGGATCCTGATCCATACTCCGAATGACCTGGAAGAAGCATGGGAAAGATTGGGTATACGCCCGATTCCGATACAGAACTGGTTACCAGCTCAGACCGACATCACGCTACCAGACCTGCCAAAGATGGAACCTTGGTCTGTGTACTCCAAACACAGAATGCCACGCGGCAAGAAGCAAAGGGCAGAAGTCATGGAGGATGATGTACCTTGAACTGTCCGGTCTTGTTCTTGAGCTATGCTGTTTTTGTTTCAATTATTAATGTCTCTAACTGCTCATTTTAAAATTCTACTGTATGGAATGTTTTATAGGGCACATTATTGTGACTAATAGATAATATGACAGTTTGAGGTTTCTGGTTATGTGGATAGGGGCCTACATGTTTTACGGTACTAGATGATATAAATCACATGGGTGATGAGGATATGTAGACCCCTATATATATATATATTATGAACAGGAGCTACCCAGAATAACACCTTGAAGCGGCTAAGCCATCTGATACATACGATATGCAATTCCAGCTAGTGGAATATAGTTGGGTGTGTGGTTTAGTACTTATGTTCTGAGATAATACTACATGGACAAAAGAGCCAAGTAAGTTAATGGTTAATATATCATCTCAGAAGTAATGTGGGTAGTGACCGGCAGTTATTCACATAAGACAGACATTCTATGACCAGTGCCTGCAAGGGAAGGTTATTTCCTTCCAATGTTCTTGTTATAGATATTATGTTTTTTCTTACTACTTGATTTCTCTTAACTTGAGAATAAACTATGGATCTGGGCCAGGCCTCGGCTCAGGAGTTTTTCGTCCCCCTCCCCGTATGCAGCGATGCTATGGTGATAGAAGTAGGTGGGTAGTGGGATTTCTACTACACCTATTAGGTGGTGTTTTGTATACCATGCGGCCAAGTTGGCCATATACGAGCGGAAGTTACATAGTGCCTGGACACTTATTGCTTGTTTGTATGTCTGTTTTGTGGTATGTCTTCCTCCCCCTCTTTCCTTTTGTCCTTCTCCTACTTTGTCGATTGTTCTTATCTACCCAAATATATGCCAAACAATACCTTAGCAAATTGAATAGCTTAATATATACCCTACAAAAATGGCGACAATAAAGCTAGCGACTTATAACACTAATGGGCTGAACTCGCCTCAGAAAAGGAACCAGATAATAACGCTGTTAAAAAAGGAACAAGTATCTGTAGCCTTTATACAGGAAACACATTTTAAGGCTGAAAAAATACCTAAATTGCCTACTAACTATTTTTCTTCGTGGTTCCATAGCTGCAGTTCGGGCTCTGCAGTACGAGGAGTCTCTATAGCGCTACATAGGGATCTACCGTTTGTATTCTTGGCTAGGCATGATGCGAAGGATGGCAGAGCTTTATTTATCAGAGGTAAATTGGGGGCACTCACATGCACCTTAGCGAATTTGTATGTTCCCAACAAATCTCAGGTTCCATGGTTACTTCACACTTTGGAAGAGTTGAGAGCTTTTGCAGAAGGCCCTATTATTATTGGGGGAGATCTAAATTTAACTATCAATCCAGAGCTAGACTCTTCAACACAAAAGTCAATCATCCCACAGATTGGTAGACGGAAACTTTTAAATAAGTTCCAAGAACTTAACTTACATGACTCATGGAGAATACTGCATACTACACAAAAAGATTAAACTTTTTTTTCTCACCCTCATCATTCCCATCAGAGACTGGATTACCTGCTTATACATGCACATTTTATATCATCACTGGAGTCAGCCAGTATTGGACAGATTACGGTCTCAGATCATGCACCAACGTTTATTACGCTGAAAGTTGCAGAGCTATCTCCTAGAGAGTGGACATGGAAGCTAAATGAAGCCCTCTTGGATTTACCAGATCTGTCCAAGACATTGACCGAGTCATTACAGACCTACTTTGAAATTAATGCCACGGACGATGTGTCGGGGACTATAGTATGGGAAGCGCATAAGACATACATCAGGGGCATATTAATCTCACTAGGAACTAAGGTAAAGAGAGATAGGGAGAAAGGAATATTAGTGTTGTTATCGCAAATCGCAGAGACGGAAAAGATACACAAAAATACCCCAACCAAAAAGTTACAATCGGAATTGCAGATTCTTCGGAATAATTTAAAAGACTCCTTGAACAAAAAGCTGGCAGCTAATATGGTGCACTATCACCAGAAGTTATACGCGCATGGAGATAAGGGTGGAAAGTTAATTACGGCACTGATCAAAAAGAAAAAAAGAGAAGGCCTTTATTCATAGGATTAAAACATCAGCAGGAAATACATATACGAATACTGAGGATATTGCAGGAGCTTTTAGCGAATATTACTCGAGTTTATACAATATTCCGGCCCCTTCCTTGAACTCAGATATCTCCAGATCTACGCAGATTGAAGATTTTTTGAGCCCATTAACACTACCTACACTCTCGGACGCGGATGCGGAGGAACTTATGACTCCGGTGACTCTGGCGGAGGTGTCAAAAGTGTTACATTCATTTCCCTCAGGGAAGAGCCCAGGGCCAGACGGACTAACTATCAAATACTATAAAAAATTTAAAGACATATTATTACCTCCTTTGGTCAAAGCTTATAATGAGCTGCTAAGTGGAAATAAATTAACGGCGCAGTCACTGGAAGCGTACATCACGATATTGCCTAAGGAGGGAAAAGACCCCCTCTTATGTTCTAGTTACAGGCCTATATCTCTCTTAAACCTGGACCTTAAAATATGGGCTAAATTACTCTCCACGCGAGTACGAAAGTTTCTAAATACTTTAGTGCATTTGGATCAGAAAGGTTTTGTGCCGGGTAGGGAGGGTAGACATAACTCCATTCGCCTGATGAATTGCATACAGAAAGCGCACGATTCAAAAACACCCCTGGTGCTCATAGGTACAGATGCAGAGAAAGCATTTGATAGAGTTGCATAGGACTTTATGACAGCTACACTAGCTAAATTTGGATTTCCAGAACCATTTATCAAGGCGATCTTTACGCTATATAGCAAGCCATCGGCGAAGATACGGGTGAATGGGGTTCTGTCTCCCTCCTTCTCAATTGGGAGTGGTACAAGACAGGGATGCCCCCTCTCACCCTCTTTATTCATTTTGACCCTGGAGACTCTTTTGCAGGCCTTGAGACAGGATACACGTATTGAGGGCTTAAATATAAACTCAAAAACGCACTTGGTTCACGCATTTGCTGACGATATGCTACTTACCATCACAAATCCAGAGAGCGCTATCCCAGGTATTTTGGACATTTTTCACAGTTATGGACTGGTGTCTAATTTCAAGGTAAACTATACTAAGTCGGAAATTCTTAATGTAACACTACCACAGAGACAGGTGAGGGGATTGGCTTCAGCTTCTGAATTCCAATGGCCTTCGGAATCGGTGAAATACTTGGGTATTCAACTACCCGCAGATCTAAATGCACTATACAAATTAAATTATCAACCGCTCCTTCGGAAGATAAAATAACTTCTTTCTTCCTATAATATCCCATACATATCGTGGATGGGCAGAAGGAATCTGCTACAGACCTATATCCTACCTGTGGTGTTTTACATTATGAATATGGTTCCAATTCTCTTACCAAGAACTTTCTTCAGGACAGTACA